>NC_080798.1:20625509-20925509 GCF_028018385.1 Neofelis nebulosa | reverse complement strand
CTCATTTTTTTCAGGGTTTTAAAAAAAAAACTGTATTTGGAACAATGCCACTTATAATCAAGTCCAAGTTTTTAACCTAGCAATTAAGAGCGATACTTACATTATAATTATGATTAGAGTGTATATTAATGTTGTAGACGTATACCAGGAAATTAGGACATTTTGTTCTGTCTGACAAAAGTAGTTACAGGCGAAAGAGAATTTCAATTTTAGAAAGCTTAAATTTAACTTAAGAATTTTCTTTGTTAAAATTTCAGCGTGGGATTCTCTTCTGCCACCAATTTTACGTTTATGCACTGTGCACTAATATTCTACCTAAGCTTCCTTGCTGCTCTGCCTTATTCTTTAGGTTTCCCTGCTTGCTTTGTTTCTGAATGTAAAGCCATCGGCCTGTGAATGGCCCACAGACTTTGTGCTTACAGAAGAGTAAAGAAGGTGTTGAATATCTTTAGGAACAGTTTTACATGATCAAATCATTCAGCTTGTGTTGTCTCAGGCTTACCCTGATTTAAATTACCCAGCCTTGTTGGTGCAGAGTAAGTGTGGTGACATGGCCTATTTCCAATCGGATCCATATATTCTGAATTTCAGAGGGCTGCACATTCATGTTAGTGATAACATTTGTCCTTGTAATGTGTCAGTTTGCTAGGCATATGCTACATCATATAGCACTTAATAATTTGCAGTTGTTTTTCCTTCCATTGTTGCACTGGTACCTGACATTTTTATAAACAAAGGAAACCCATAGGGTGAAAAAGCTTTAGGCTTTTATTTATTTATTTTGAGAGAGAGAGTGTAAGCGGGGCAGGGCAGAGAGAGAGAGAGAGAGAGAGAGAGAATCCCAAGCAGGCTCCAAACTCCATGCTGAGCCCAACACCGGTCTCGATCCCACAAACCATGAGATCATGACCTGAGCGGAAATCAAGAGTTGGTGGCTTAACCAATTGAGCTACCCAGGTGCCCCAAGCTTTAGGCTTTTTATATTGAGTTTGTTATATATGCTATGTAGCCATACTGTGTAATATTGTATTATAGTGTTAGATCACAGCTTGTTGGCAAATCAGTGTTTCCTTAAGACAGTTTATCCAATATCAATTAGACTAACACTTTTCAAATTAACAGTATATCTCTGGTTAATTCAGCTGCTGCAGTCAGCAGGGCAGCTGGCATCAGCTTATTTTATTGTAGCATTTTGTACAAGGTCATGCAGAAACCAAGCCAATGTATCTATATTTGCAGGTGAGATGATGTTCGCTTTGTATCTGCTGATAGTCCAGTTGCAGGAGAAACTGGAAAACCATGTTCAAACTTGTTAACTTTATTAAAAGAGAAGGCCTTGTTGGAAATGTTGGTACAATGTGCTGTAAATATTCATTTACAGTGGAGATGATGTTATTTCTGTCTAATCAAAGTATGTCACTAAAGCTCTCCAATCCCTTGTCTAGGGAGTAAGTCTTCAGTACAGAAACAGTATCGATGTGACGTGTGCGATTATACAAGTACAACCTACGTTGGTGTCAGAAACCACCGGCGAATCCATAACTCTGACAAGCCATACAGGTGAGTGTGACGGTCATAGAGCTTTAATGCTTGTGTTAGAATATCTTATAGTAAAGGAAACAAGTAGAAATAGTTAAAGATTCATAACACTTATTTGAACACAGATTGTGTGCAAAGAAACTCACTACTGGTTTCATGAGTGTTTGTTAAGGAACATGAACTTTAAGCTTGGGTCTTAGGACAATAGGCATTTTGTCTAGTTAAAATGGAGGAAAATGTCTACTTCTGTCAGATATGTTTTCAGTTTCAGTTGGGTATAAATTATAGCAGACTTTCAGTGCTTAGACTTCAGTTCAGTAATTTGGTGGGTTAAGTAGTCAATATTTCAGAAAAGATGCTTAAAACTAAAATTCCCTATGAACCACTCTGTGTTTGAAAATTAAGCTGTCATTTAATAGAATTTTGTTACGTGATTTTTCACAAAAGCCAATTCTAACACATATTTTCAGGAAATACAGGCCTTGTCAGGTGATCGAATAGAAAAGTAGAAATCATTTCTTAAGTAAACTTTGCCTCTTGAGAAGGCACTGCGTGTTGTTTATGTATGGTAAAGGTACAAACGTTTCTGCGGAAGCGTGTCCAGCTGCCACAGAGCAATCTGTTGCGCTTGCAGCCACGATGGAATGTCAGGTTCCTACTCAAAACTGACATAGTCACCATGACTAACCGTGCTAGGCCACGGGCGAGCTGTTTCAACTGCTTATCAAAATCTGCTTCACATTTTAACTTGTGTCCCCAGCCATGGTATGGGTATGACACAAGTAGGTGTGGGGGGTCACAGTATTAGTAGCTAAATGAAGACTTGACGGACTATGCCTGAAAATGCCATTGTTTGACGCTCTAAGTGTGTATCTCTCTCTCTATATATGGCTTTTAATATATAGCATGTGCTTAATTTCCTAAGCAGCAGACTTGTTTATAATCACTCTTCTTCAGACAGTATGTCCATTTGCAAAGACTCGTAATTCTGTGGAAGGTGTTTGGCCTTGCCTCAGTGTGTCTGTGTTTATTTCAAACACTTTTAAAACTAGGATCCCTAGTTTTCCCAGAGTACAATGAAGGCCATTAACCATTATTAACAGTAACTCAGTGCCAGAAAATACATATGAGAGTGGATAGGTGGTATTTGCATGTATCATTTATGATTTGCACTAGAAAGTATTTAGGAGAACATTATGAAAACAGGGGACGCTAGTTCATCTGATAGGAGAAAGCTTTGCCTTTATATTTTGGGTATCTTTATTTTTAAATTCAATGACATACCATGCCAATTCATGTGATCCAGGCAAGAATAAAATTAGATATAGACTCTTCATTCAAATTCATTGAGAAAAATTTATTGAACAGATAATTGTGTTCCAGGAGCTGTGCTAGGCTCTTAGACTGTAGTCATGATAAAAGGGATATCGTCCCTCTATCACGAACCCTGTAGACAAACAATAAACAAGTAAACTCTCAAGAATACAATTAGGATAAAAGAGGTTAATGATTGATTCCAAGTCTGTAGAGGAAAGTCTCACATCTACTTGAGTAGGTTAGTCTTATAGCTTAAAGATTTACCTTGACGGTTTTTGGTGTCCTGGGGTTTGTGTTTTCTTATGTTCTTAAAGTATTCACAGACTCCTAGGATTGGTTGTAATTGTCCTAAAGTCTTCCTGCCAGTGGGCAGTGCACTCTGAGAACCCTTTTCCTCTTAAAGCAGAGAAGTCTCAGCGTGTTATTTTCCAAGTTTATACACACTACACTTTGTCACTGGGTTTGGCTGAGTGTTTATGTCTCAGAAGAAATGTCATACATCCCCCTTCCCTGTAAATACAACCAGCTTTTCTCATAAGTCTTATTTTCCAACTGTCAAATCTTGTGACTCCTTTTTTAAATACTTTAAATCCACATAGGATTTGCAGTCTACAGAGCACTGTGAATTAACACACTGTATTCCAGTATGCTTCTAGGATTTTCTGTTCCTGGTCATAAACTTCGTTTTAGGCTAAGCTAGTAAGCATAGCCTTCTTGAGATCTAATTTGATCTAAGTTATCACAGTAGTTTTTCTGGCTTATTGCACATAGGCTTCATTCAGTTTTGCTGCCTGGTACACTTACTGGTCAGAGTTTGGGCTTATTTTCTCAGAATCCATACTCTACACATTTCTGATTACCTACTTTTTGTTAAGGAACATACTCACCGGGAGCAATGGTGAACTCCTCAGAGTTAGAGTGCCTTCTTGCACAACTTGTAGTCTTTGCACAAAGGCAGAACAGGTGTGGTGTGTGTTTGAATGTGCCTGCTTTGTAATAGATTTTCTGCAATATTTATAACTGTTCTTTGCTCATGCCTTTACTTTTTATGTTGCCATTCCAATCCTTCACGGAACCTATTGTGTGATCTGGGCAGTACATTTTCATGTGTAAGAACCCTGGTTCTGGGGACAGATAGTCTCGGGATTGAATCTGAGCTCTCTGACTTATGGCATTTGTTACCTTGAGCAAACAATTTCACCCTGCTATGCTTGGTCTTGTCTTTTCTAAAATGAGGATAATTAAGACACCTGCTTTACAGGGTAGACGTGAGGACTAAACTAAACAGCATACCGGACGTACTGGCACAAACTAAGCACCCAGTAAGTGGTGGCCATCTAATACTCATTGGCCTGGCTTCTGTCCTCGTCCCCTCCCACTGATTCATTGTCTGACACCACCCCCCACCAACCCCCTAAAAATGCTGTTTACCTCTTATTTTGGAAAACAAAGCATAATCCTGTTCCTGGACAGACAGACATAGCTTATGTATTTTACAAAAGGGATGCTATCCCCAGGTAGAAGTATTGTCACAGCTGAGGTCCCCGTGCCGTGTTGCCTGCCTTGAAGGCAACCTAGTGTCCTGTGTAGCACTTCTGCTTTATAGTCTCAGGCCTGGGCCGCGGACCTCCTTTGCCCAACTGGGTGACCTTGTGGAGGTTATTCCAAGCTAAGCCTCCTTTCCCATACAAAACGGGAGAATACTGCCTAGCTCATGAAGCTCTGTGAGGATTGGATGAGGTTATGTGTATTAAGCACCCAACATATTTCCGGGTGCATCAAAGGGGCTGGTTTTCCCCTGCTGCTCATGCAGGTGTACAGGCATCTCAGAAACTCTGTCCTCATTACAGAAGGAGAGCTATTTTCCGTTCTTGTGTGAGGACAGGGAAAGATGAAAAAGGCATCATCCCGCCTCAGTCCTACCAAATCAGCAAACTTTGTTTTTCAGTGCTTTAGTAAGGAACGTTCTATGTAAAGCACATACCCATTATAGTTATACCTGGTGTTTAGGACATTGGCCCCACAGTTACTAGAAGGTTCCTTTCAGGATTTTCAAACATTAGATCATCCTCAGTTTAGTGTTAATATTGCAGTTCTAGAATTCCCCCTGGTTTACATCCCCCAGTATCACTTTTGTGACTGGCTGGAGATGGAAGATGGGATGACAAAATATTTTCCTCAAGTTACCGGGTTTCCTTCTAACTATATGACATTGAACCATTTTCCCTTAGAAACACAGTTGTGTTGGTACTTCTGTTCTGAAACTCCACCATGGCACAGTGAGGGGTAGGTGCGACAACATGACGAAGAAGGAGATGGGCTTTGGCGTAAAGCACTTGGTATATGACCTGGCATGTATTAGGTGCTCAGGAAATGGTCACTGATAGTTATCTGTATACCTCAGTTCGCCTTATCTAGGAAATAGCTCTGGTTCCGTAAGTTTTTTGTACTTTGAAAAAAAAATGTATAATGGTGTTACTATACTTTTTCTTCTTTAAGTAGAAAAGCTACCCACATAAGTATGTTGAATTTTTTGAGTCCTGTTTTAATACCTAGGCCAAAAATACCCAGTGTCTCCCTAAATGTTTCAAAAATGTACTTTTAGGGGTACCTGGGTGGCTCAGTGCGTTAGGTGTCCAACTTTGCTTCAGATCATGATCTCGTGGTTCATGGGTTCGAGCCCCACATTGGGCTCTGCACTGACAGCTCAGAGCCTGGAGCCTGCTTTGGATTCTGTGTCTCCCTCTTTCTGCCCCTCCCTTGCTTGTGCTCTGTCTCTCTTTCTCTCTCAAAAATAAATAAAAACATTAAAAAACATTTTTTTTTTAATTTTTTTTAACTTTTTTTTTTTTTTTTTTTTTTGAGACAGAGAGACAGAGCATGAACGGGGGAGGGTCAGAGAGAGGGAGACACAGAATCTGAAATAGGCTCCAGGCTCTGAGCTGTCCGCACAGAGCCCGATGCGGGGCTCGAACTCACGGACCGTGAGATCATGACCTGAGCCAAAGTCGGCCACTTAACCGACTGAGCCACCCAGGTGCCCCTAAAAAACATTTTTTTTTTTTTTTAACATTTTTATTTATTTTTGAGACAGGGAGAAACAGAGCATGAACAGGGGAGGGTCAGAGAGAGGGAGACACAGAATCTGAAACAGGCTCCAGGCTCTGAGCCGTCAGCACAGAGCCCGACGCGGGGCTCGAACTCACGGACCGTGAGATCACGACCTGAGCCGAAGTTGGCCGCTTAACCGACTGAGCCACCCAGGCGCCCCTTAAAAAACATTTTTAATATACTTTTAGAGTTAGTTTGTTCATATCAGAAGCTAAACAAGGTCCAAATGTTGCATTTGATTGAAAACTCTCTTAAGCCTTTCTCTCTCTTTAAAATTTTTAATATTTTAGGGGCGCCTGGGTGGCGCAGTCGGTTAAGCGTCTGACTTCGGCCAGGTCACCGTCTCGCGGTCCGTGAGTTTGAGCCCCGCGTCAGGCTCTGGGCTGATGGCTCGGAGCCTGGATCCTGTTTCCGATTCTGTGTCTCCCTCTCTCTCTGCCCCTCCCCCGTTCATGCTCTGTCTCTGTCTGTCCCAAAAATAAATTAAAAAAAAAACAAAACGTTGAAATAAAATTTTTAATACTTTATAATTTAAGGTGGTATATGTCCTGAAAATTGTATAAATTATAAGAGTGCAGCTTGGCCAATGGGTCACATTCACTCCTCCTCTTAACTACTCAGACCATGAAATAAGCCATTGCCAGCCCCTCTGCAGCACTCTTCTCGGGGCCCCCAGGCACCAGCTCCCTTTCTCCTCTGCTCCTCCAACCATCTTGACTTCTAACATCATGATTTTGCCTTTTTTTTGACTTAACAGAAATGATATCATGCAGTACATAGTCTTTTTTTTCTTTTTTTTTTTTTTTTTTTTAAGTTTATTCATTTAAGTAAGCTGTATACCCAGCACAGGGCTGGAACTCACAACCCTGAGACTGAGTCACATGTTCACATGTTCTTCCAACTGAGCCAGCCTGGCGCCCTGGTGCATATTCTTTTATATCAGGCTCATCATCATTGTGTGTAATGTAATGTAGAACTGATACTGTCCTTTTCATTGCCATATAGTATTCCATTGTGAGACTGGCAATTTATTCATTCACTCTACTAGTGATAGGTATTGGGGTTACTGCCAGATCTTCCCGCTATTGTGAATAATGCCTTTTGAACATTCTTTTACGTGTTTTTGGTGCGTATATGAAATTGAGTCTATTTTCATTGGGTTTATACCTAGGAGTGAAATATCTGGGTAATAGGGCCCGCGTATATATTCAGCTTTGGTAGATCTCAACAATTATCCAAAATGGTTATACCAGTTTACAGTGACTATACCAGCTCATAGTCTGACCAACACTTCATATTGTCAGTCTTTAATTTTGATCGTTCTGGTAGGTGTGTAGAGGTATGTTGTTGTGGTTCTGATTTGCATTTTCCTGATGATTTATGAGGTTGAGTATCTTTTTTGCCTGTTTGTGTACTATTGCCCATTCCCTTATTGGTTGTCTGCCTTTTTCTTACTGATTTGCAACAGTCTGTTCTGAATACAAGTTCCTTGTCTATTATGTATATTGCACATATCTGCTAAACTATGGTTTGTCTTTCTACTCTCTCAGTTATGTTTCTGACAAACAGAAATTCTAATATTTAATGTAGTCAGATTTATGAATCTTTTTCTTGTGATTACAGCTTTTGTGTCTTTATACTCTGAAACTGATGTTGATGTGTTTGAAATACCCTTGTAAGATACATGATTCGAAGTAAAAATGTGTGCTTATAAAGTAAGGATTCTGATTTTAGGGATGTACATCAGCTGGGTCAAAAATATTGTGTGCTTATATGTTAATGAGCCTATATTTTGTTCTAACATAGCACAAAAACTAAGAGAAAAATTTTAAAAATCCAGAAAAGTTTTAAGCAGCGTGAATCACATTTTGGAATGACAGGGGTTGCCACTCAGTGTGGTCAGTCATTAAATAAAGTCTAGTCTTTGTTTGATATAAAAAATATTACGAGTAATAATAACCGTTAACATTTTTTAGACATTCTGAATGGACCAGACAGTGTGCTAAGCACTTGATTTGTATCAGCTTACTTAACCGTTACTTAGGAATGTTGCTATCCCAATTTCATAGATGTGGAAAGAGAGACTGGGTAGATGAAACTACTTTCCCCAGGTCTCCCAAATGGCAGAGCCAGGGTTTGAACCTTTGCTTCTACCGGCTGTGTGTCTCTGTTATGCCAGAAAGAACTCTTTGTGAAGCCTACTGCCACTGCATGCCATACTATCCCCAATTTAGTGGTATATTATAATGCAGCAGAAGTTTTATTAAGCTCAGGGTTTCTGTGGATCGGGAATTGAGGAAGGCTACTGTAGGGATGGCTTGTCTCTATTCCATAAGGTCTGGGCCTTTGCAGGGAAGACTTGAAGGCTGAAGGCTCCCTCACCAGCCTGACTGGTGGTTGATGCTGGCTGTTGGCCGGACCCTCAGCTGGGGATCTCAGCTGGAGCACATACACCATTTCTCCACGAGGTCCTTCCAGCTGTGCTAGTGCCCCAAAGTGAATGCTTGGATTAGAAATAGGCAAGCACTGGGGTGCCTGGGTGGCTCAGTCGGTTAGGCGTACAACTTTGTCTCAGGTCATGATCTCATGGTTCGTGAGTTCAAGCCCCACAGCGGGCTCTGTGCTGACAGTGTAGAGCTTGCTTGGATCTTCTGTCTCCCTCTCCTTCTGCCCCTCCCCTGGGCGGGCGTGTGTGTGCACTCACTGTCTCAGAAAAATAAATAAACATTAAAAAATTAAAAAAAAAAAAAGTAGTCAAGAATGTTAAAAAAAAAAAAAATTAAGTAGGCAAGCACTGTATCACCTCTTATGACCTGTTCTGGGAAGCCACATACCATCACTTCCACCATAGTTATAGATTTCTTAAGTCTCTCTCAATCTGGAGGCATGTTGAATTTCAGTTATTTTTCTTGGCTTGGGGGAAAACTCAAGTCTTTGAAAAACTTGAATTTATTTTAAGGAAACAGTTTAGCAGATAGTTTAATTTGGAGGAAAACAATATGTGTTGTTTCTAAGGGATGAACCAAAGGAGTTTGTTTTTCACAGTGGCACAAGATTTCTTGGGTTCTTCACAAAATCTGAAGTGGCCATTTCTCTGGACCTTAGTTATTTACTCCTTTGAAAGCACAGAAAACAAATGAAATGTGGTAAGACAAACCCTACTGCAGAATTTTTATTGAAATCTTTTTATGCACGTTCAAATCCTTCTCAGGTCACTTCAGATCATCCAGGTTCTGCTTTCTTTTACCTCATCCCCCAAGGCAGTCATTCCCAGTTGAAGAGACCTGGAGTAAGGTCCAAGTAAGGTCCCAGGTCAGGGGAATAGGGTGTTTGAGCCACATTCCTATTTTTCTGGGGTTCTGGGACTATAAAGTAACTGACCCATGAGCAGTAGGAGAAAGCCTATAGAAAAATTCAGTCTTGGGGCGCCTGGGTGGCGCAGTCGGTTAAGCGTCCGACTTCAGCCAGGTCACGATCTCGCGGTCCGTGAGTTCGAGCCCCGCGTCGGGCTCTGGGCTGATGGCTCGGAGCCTGGAGCCTGTTTCCGATTCTGTGTCTCCCTCTCTCTCTGCCCCTCCCCCGTTCATGCTCTGTCTCTCTCTGTCCCAAAAATAAATAAAAAACGTTGAAAAAAAAAAAATTTAAAAAAAAAAAAAAAAAGAAAGAAAAATTCAGTCTTAGGGGTTTTTTTTAGCCAAGAAAAACATTGGGTTTTCTTGTTGTTTGTTGGTTTGTTTGTTTCTTTGTTTGAGAAGCACTGGGTTTTCTGATGTTTTTTCTCCACCATCAAGCAGTTGACTCAGTCATCAGCAGACACCAACTGGGGGTCCTGCAAATTTAATCCTATTCTAACACTACCAGGAGATAGCATTGGATCCCACTGGTTAAGGGCTCAGTTCCACAAGACTGTCCCCATTTCTAGGTTGTCACCTGTGCTCCTAACCAACTGACCATAAAGCAGAGGTTTGCTAGACCAGCTCACAAAACTCAGGAAACCAGTGTACTAATATTTACCCGTTTGTCATGAAGGATGTTGTAAAGGATACGGATGAGCAGCCCGATGAGAGGTTCAAAGGGCAAGGCCCTGGAGGAGCAGAACATCCATGCCCTCTCTGGGTCACCACCCTCTCAGCACCTTCACCTGGTCACCAACCCAGAAGCTCTCTGAACATCCTTTGGGTTTTTATGGAGGCTTCATTATGTAGCCGTGATTAATTACATCTCCAGCCCCTCACCTCCCCTAGAGGGTGAGACAGAAAGTTCCAACCCTCTGATCCTGTGATTGGTTCCTCTAGCAACCAGCCCCCATCCTTAGGTTACCCAGAGGGGTTCAAAAGGTCACCTCATTAACATGACAAAAACACATTGTTTGCTCTCCTCACGTACGGAAATTCCAAGGGATTTTGGAGTTTAGTGCCAGGAATGGGGGCAAAAACCAAATATATATTTCTTGTTTAGAAATCATAATATCACAGGTTTCTCCATCGGCTTTCTTTTGGTTGCCAAAATAGTTTTCTTGCATTGGGAAGAAATCTCATTTTTTATACAGATACGGATAGGACTTTATTGGTTGATAGAGGCAGTGTTCATTCTGGCATTCCAAAGCGTCCGTCCAACCTTCTGTAGAGATTACACCAGGAAACCAGCACTTGGTCTGTTAGGATGCTCATGTGTTTCCTCACGTCACGTATACTTTGCCTTGACAGATTTGAATAATTGAAGTACCAAATGGGATTGTCATGGGAAGATGCCAGATGGGGCAGTTCCTTTAAAAAAGCAAAACAGGGGCGCCTGGGTGGCTCAGTCGTGGGGTGTCTGACTTCAACTCAGGTCATGATCTCACAGTTCGTGGGTTCAAGCCCCGCATCAGGCTCTGTGCTGACGGCTCAGAGCCTGGAGCCTGCTTCAGATTCTGTGTCTCCCTCTCTCTCTCTCTGCCCCTTCCCTGCTTGTGCACTCGTTCTCTCTTTCTCTCTCTCTCTCTCTCTCTCTTAGAAAATGAAAAACAAAACAAAATTGTGACGGGTGATGTCCTGTAAATGTGCTGCTGTTATTCTTATGTAACTAGGGTTTGTTTTTGTTTGCTTTTGGGTTTTTATTATCTTTTTTTGCCCAGTGTGCAGGGTATTTGGAAATAGGGATGTTGACGGTCTGCTGGTAACATGGTTAGAAATGATCTGTTAGACATAATCCTCTGTTTCAAAACATTTTTTATGCTTTTTCTAGGTACTACATTACATGTATTTTGGTCAGGTCGGTGTTACCTGTTCATTTTCTGACTCATGGCATATATGCTATGAAGATTAATAAAGGGAATCCTCATTAGAATGCAGTTGGAGGTTCAGCAGGGGGAGCTCTCCTGCCCTGCCACTCATTGTCAGTTGCACACCCCAGCAGGAAGAGGAGGACCTTGCAGGTGGATACTACTTTACGATCCCGGCAGGAGAAAGAAAGGCTTACAGGCCTCCAACAGCTCAGCCAGTCAGAGACTGTTTATAACAGCCCTCTTAACCTCCTGCTTTCCTCTGTAAAAGAACATTCCTATCTTTGTTTGGAACTCTTGCCAGTGGTTTTCCCAAACTTCTTGTCCCAGATTGCAATAAACCCATTTTTTTTTTTTTTGATGATAAAATAACTGGCAGCTTTATTTTTTTTATTTAGGTTAACAATACCTTCACGAAAGAAGATAGACAAACAACAATTTCAGAAAATAAGTGTATACTAAGGTGAATAAAACAAGATGACGGTACAATAATAGTTCACTCTCATGTTTTAAACTAAGAGAATTTGGTTTGCTCCATGGAATTGTAAAGGGAGAATGCAGAGGGAATGGAAAGGGAGAGAATAATGCTTCAGCTAAAGGAAGCTTACTCCGAAAAAGGAAGTAGAAATACATATAAGCCGCCTTTACATAACTCTGAAGTTGAGGTTCTTTTATAGTATCTCTTGTCCTCTACTCAGTTGAAAATCATTTTAATAAGTGCTTAATCTCGTCAATTTTTTTCCACACTCTTCACACTTAGGTCTTTTAATGAATAATTTGCATTGCAAGTGTCTCTTCAGAATAACCTTTCTACCAAGCTAAGTTTGATGCTCCTAGAATTAGGGCTCAGTTGTTCCATATACTGCTCTTGCTTTCTTTATCTTCCTCTGTCAGGAAAGATTTTAAGGAGTTCTTCATATTAAAAGATATTGAGTAACCAAGTCAGCAGAATTTATAGAAGTAAGTTCTTGTCCAATAGGATGGGAGAGAGCAATTTTAAAAGGCTAGATAGAGCAGGAAAGCAAAAAGGCTTCATCTGTGTGTGTTGTTTGCATAGGAGAACTAATGAAAGTGATAGACTCTAGGTGAGCTTCTAGATTACTCTGTTAGGAAAGAGCATTTCTGGGGCACCTGAGTGGCTCAGTTGGTTAAGCTCCGACTTCAGCTCGGGTCATGATCTCTTGGCTTGTGAGTTCGAGCCCTGTGTCAGGCTCTGCGCTGACAGCTTGGAGCCTGGAGCCTGCTTTGAAATCTGTGTCTCCCTCTCTGTCTGCCCCAACTCCACTCACGCTCTCTCTCTCTCTCTCTGTCTCCCCAAAATAAATAAACATTAAAAAAAAAAAGAAAAAAGGAAAGAGCATTTCTGATAGTGAATAATATTTCAGTGTAAATTTTAGCTATTCTCAAACTCTTCAAAGTGGCCTTGTCCAACTCTGTAAACTATTCTAAAAATAATTTTAGCATTTACTTCTGGAATATGTGATTTACTGCTTACATAAATATACATTATTAATTTAAATGTACTTTATCATTCCTCATTTCTACCTCGAGTAGTAAATGATGACAGTTCAAAAGCCTTAAAAATAGCTGTATCCCACAGTTCAGGAATGTTCTTACCTCTGGGAAAGGAAGAAGAGGCAATCGAGAGGCACACAGGGAGTTTCAAAGATGTATTGGTTATATTCTATGTCTTAACTGTGAGTGTTTATTTTTTCTTCTCTCTTAAAAGATTCTGGTGGAGGAAAATAGACTGTATCCTACAGAATAATCAGTGATGCATGTAGATTGTTTAAAATGTTAAAAAGATACAAAAACGTTCTACTTTATTTTTGAATATTCTAATTCTTAATAATAATAGTACAGTGATTAACTTATGATACTTGCATAGGATGGAACATCATGCCCCATTGAAAATACGTAACTTTTAACTTGAGAAAATACTTACAGAGCACTGTCAAAAATACGATGAAAAATCTTTAATAAGATTCCACTTTTGCTTCAGATCTACATACGTACATTAAAAAGAGTGGGAATTTTCTAGATAATTTTTTGGAATTTGTATTTGTACTTATCTGTAAATTCCGTCTTTGTATAAGGAATATAGGTTATTATAGGGGTGCCTGGGTGCTTCAGTCGGTTAAGCGTCCAACCCTTGATCTCGGCTCAGGTCATGATCTCATGGTTTTTGAGACTGAACCCCAAATTAGGCTCCATGCCCAGCCTGGAGCTTGCTTGGGATTCTCTTTCTCTCCCTTTCTCTCTGCCCCTCCCCCACTCATTCCTTCCCTCCTTTTCTCTCTCTCAAAGTAAACAAACATTTTAAAAAAGAGAGAAATAAAGATTATAGGGGCACCTAGGTGGCTCAGTCAGTTGAGCATCCAACTCTTGATTTCAGCTTAGGTCATGATCCCAGAGTCGTGGGATCGAGCCCTGTGTTGGGTTCTGCACTAAGCATGGGGCCTGCTTGAAATTCTCTCTCCCCCTCCTCTGCTCATGCTCTCTTTTTCTTTAAAATAAAATAAAATTAAAAAAAAAAATATATATATATATAGTTTATATAATCAGGAAAAATTTTAAAATAAAAACAGCGTTTGCTCACCAGTTGAGTAAGACAGAAATTGGCGTAGCAGTTTAAACATCTTTAAGCAGGGGGCCCCCGTTTCAGACAGCACAGCGAACTAGATAGCCTGAACAAGTCTCCCAGTGAAGTTAACTAACATGCTGCGTCAGTGTTTAAATGTATAGCTCATCTAGCAGGGAAATCAAGAAACTTTACAGGTAACAATAAATCAGGTACTCTGTGAGGTAATTGAGCTGTACCTGTCAGCATGGATGAATCTCAGAAACACTGAACTAAGGTACAGTAAGTCACACAAGAATACATAAAGTATGATTCTATTTATATGCCCAAAATCATGCAGATAAACAATTATTTAGGAATACACTACAAAATTCAGAAACATGATACTTCTTTTGGGGAGGAAGATGAGATCTTGGAGGAACACACAAAGAGCTCTTAAGATAGAGGGAACGTTCTCAAGCAAGTATGATGTATACATTATTTTTTTAATTCCATGTATACACCTTATTCTCCTTTTATATGATGTTTCATACACACACACAGAAACATTTTTTCAATTGAATGTACAAATTAAACCACATTCTATGAGAGAAGTGATAGTAAGGAAATGAAGTTAAGTGTGTGGATTTTGTAGGTACTTCATTTTTTTATTTGTTGTTTTAATTGGGTAACACATATGAACTTCAGAATCAGCTTATCTAGTTTCCTCTAAAAATAATTCCCTTGGGGCACGTGGGTGGCTCAGTCGGTTAAGTGTCTGACTCTTAATTTCAGCTCAGCTCATGATCTCACAGTTTGTGAGATGAAGCCATACATCAGGCTCTGCCCTGACTGTGTGGAGCCTGCTTGGGATTCTCTCTCCCTCTCCCTCTGTCTTTCTCTCTGTCTCTCTCTCTTTCTCTCCCCCCCCCCCATTTCTCTCTACCCCTCTCTCACTTACACATGCACACTCTCAAATAAACTTTAAAAGTAATAATAATTCTCTTGTGTTGGGATCGTGTTAAGCTTCTAGATTAATTTAGAAAGAATTCACAACTTTCTACAAACAAGGTATGGACTTTATTCATTTGTTCAAATCATCTCTTGTGTTCCTCAGTAGCATTTAAGTTTTGTCCCTGTATATTGTGTACATTTCCTGTTTCGTATGTGTGTAAATCCACGCACACATTTGTGTATATAGAAGTACACAGGTAGTCAATCACAGTTATTCTGTGATCCTTAATTTTTTTTCTTAAAGCATTTAAAAACTCTCTTACTGTTATAAATGTATAGGAAAATGAAAAATACTATAAGATATATAGCACACTGTAACTTAATGCTTAAAAACATTAAGAATTAAAGTGTTTTATTTCTTTTGTGGGAAACTTACCCAGAATAGTCTGCTCAGTGCTCGCTTCTCCTTACAGTATTATAGGTGAGCATGTTTTCGGTGCCTTGGCCATTTGTCATACTCCTTTCTGGGTATGGATCAGCTTTCACCATTTTATCCTTTGCTCTTTCAATTCAGTTTGATTACAGAGAGTTTCTGTACTGATATTTTTCACAGGAATAACTTCTTCCAGGAACCCACTTTCTTCATGCATGTCATCAAGTTCACCTTCATGTAGATCCTCTGGCTGCATATCCAGAGTTTCTTCAGTGGTGGCCGTGTCAACATTCCTGTGGTCCCCTATTTGCTCTATAAATGCATTTACATTTGAGCCTGATTTCACTTACAGGGTTACAGGTTTCTCCTGTATTTCCATTTTGTTGGCCAATTCCTTCTTTTGGAGTCTACATTTTTGTAAAAAGGCACACAGGACATTTTATCAGTGGGAGATTAGGAGGCACCACAACTTAATGCTTTGCTGTCTGTGAGTGACCAATTACTGACTGAATGAAAGAAATGACATGATTGGTCACTGATCCCGAAGCATGTCTTTGCCTAGTGGACTCAAAAGCTACCAGTGAAGTCTGTACTCTACAATTACACAGTTAATATATTTTGATAACTGAAATTTGAACAGTTGTTAGGGGGGAGTGGTGACATTTAACTAAACCATAGTAACCAGGATCCGTGCATGGCAGAACCATACAAAGCAAGGACTGCCTGCTCACCCCACACACACACACACACTGGTTGTGAGGCATATGCTTATGTATTTCATTTTTTCTGTTGCTGCTATAACGTGGGTCTTTTCCTTCCTTTCCTAGTTTTCAATTCAATATTGTTTTTATATAGGAAAGCTGTTGATCTATACAGAACGTTCACTTTATGCCCTTACTTTCTTTTTTTTTTCTCTTACTGAACTTCTTATTACTTTTAACCGTTTTTAATTGGTGTTTGTATAGATATATAATTATATTATCTGCAAATAATTTTCTCAACCTTTCCTATATGATATTTACAACTCTTATTTCTGTCTCTTACCTAACTGTACTGGCTAGTGTTTCTGCCGCATACTAAATAATAGTGGGGATAGTGAAAATCCTTATTTTGTTCTTGGGCTGAATGGATATGCTTCTAATGTTTTCTCATAAAGCTTTAGACTAGTTTTGGGGTTAAGATAGATATGTTTTTTCATGAAGAATTATTCACCTACCCTATTCTGTGGAGAAATTTTATTAAGAATGTATATCGGGTATAGGTATTGTCAGCCTGATGTAAGTGCCTCCTAAAATATGGTGGTAGGGAATACACAGCTGTCCCTAGGAAGTATATTTGCAAAAAAGAAAAAGTGGGGAAAAAAATTTGATCCTGAATCTAATGAAACCTTTATGTCAGTAGTTCTTAACCAGGAAGAAGGCTTTTCTCCCTCATCCCCCCACAAAGGACATCTCACGGTGTCTAGAGACATTATTGGTCGTCACAAGGGGGAGAGAAGGTGCTACTAAGACTTAGTGGGTAGGGGCGCCCGGGTGGCTCAGTCAGTTGGGCGTCCGACTTCGGCTCACGTCGTGATCTCGCAGTCCGTGAGTTCGAGCCCTGCGTCGGGCTCTGTGCTGACAGCTCAGAGCCTGGAGCCTGTTTCGGATTCTGTGTCTCCCTTTCTCTGACCCTCCCCCGTTCATGCTGTGTCTCTCTCTGTCTCAAAAATAAACGTTAAGGGGCACCTGGGTGGCTCAGTCGGTTGAGCGACGACTTCGGCTCAGGTCATGATCTCGCGGTCCGTGAGTTCGAGTCCCGCATCGGGCCCCTGTGCTGACAGCTCAGAGCCCGGAGCCTGTTTCAATTCTGTGTCTCCCTCTCTCTGACTCTCCCCCATTCATGCTCTGTCTCTCTCTGTCTCAAAAATAAATAAAAACGTTAAAAAAAATTTTTTTTTAAATAAAAAAATAAATAATAAAAAAAAATAAACGTTAAAAAAAAATTAAAAAAAAAAAAAAGACTTAGTGGGTAGAGGCTAGTGATGCAGATAAACATCCTACAGTGCCCAGAACAGCTCCCACAATGAAGAATTATCTAGCCCAAAATGTCAGGAGTGCTGAGGTTGAGAAAGCCTTTTCTAGGTCTCACTGTCAGATTATAAGAAATGTGAAAGATACAGGAACATATACTGTAACATCAGAAAGTAATCAGTGCAGCACATGATATGAAAAATTCTACAAGGCAGATGACCTGGTTTCTTTAGTACATAAACACATGAAGGGGATTGGGAAAGAAAGAACTGTTACAGATTAAGAGACTTAAGATATATACCAACCAAATGCAATATATAGATCTTGTTTTGATCCTCATTTGAACAAAACATTCCTGCAGAAATTAGGGAAATTTTAAGTGGGGGTTACGTGAAACAAGACTGGTAAAGTGTCAGTCATAATTGAAGCTGGGTGATGGAATTTCATTATAATTTCCTACTTTGGTCTTTGTTTAAAGATTTCCATAGTAGGGGTGCCTGGGTGCTCAGTCGTTTAAGCATCCAACTCTTGATCTTAGCTCAGGTCATGATCTCACAATTTGTGAGTTCAAGCCCCGGGTCAGGCTCTGTGCTGATGGCACGGAGACCGCTTTGGATTCTGTCTCTCTTTCTCCCTGCCCCTCCCCAACTTCTGCACAGGCACACTCTCTCTCTTAAAAAAAAAAAACAAAAAAACAGATTGCCATAGTAAAAAGTTTTGTTTAAATGGATATTGAATTTTAGATTAAGTTTCAGCAATAACAGTGAAAATATGACTTCTCTGATCCTTTCAAATGGTGAATCATCATGATAAATTTCCTAACACTGAATTCTCTGTATTCCTAGAATAAGCCTCCTTTCGTCATGGTATATTATTCTTTAATATACTTGGGAATCTCTTTGCCAGCATTTTATTCAGGGTAATCTACATTGATATCCGTAACTGAGATTTGGTGTTTAGTTTTCTTTTTTCTGTTGCCTTTGCCAAGTTTCAGTATCAGTGTAATTCTAACTTCATAAAAAGACTTAGAATGACTTTTTTTCTTTTAAACTCCCTGGAACTGGAAGATACAAGCTAATTTGAATACAGAGAAACTGGCTATTTTCTATTCACTTTAAATATTCCACTGATAGTCCTTTGAAAACGTTAATAACTCGTTTCTTTTCCTAATTTCTACTCTAAGTGTCTTCCAAAAGAATGAACATATACTGTTACAAACATTAGAGCTTATGGGCAATATTCTCAATTTCTTTTTTGTATCAAAAGCTTTAAGTGCCTAAAATTCTTATTATATAAGATGACTGTCAACTTTTAATAGTCTTTATTTTTTTAGAGCAGTTTGGGTTCACTGCAGTGTTGGGCAGAAGTACAAAGACTTCCCATATACTCCCTACCCCACTCACTTATGGCCTCTTCCGTTATCAGCATTCTCCATCAGAGTGGCATACTCATTACAGTTGATGAACCTGCACTGACGAATCATTATCACCCAAAGTCCATAGTTTACCTGAGGGTTCGCCCTGGGTACTGTGCATTCTGTGGGTTTGGACAAATTTATAATGGCATGTATCCACCATTGTAGTAATATGGTATCATGCAGAGTAGTTTCACAGCCCTCAACATCCCCTGTGCTCTACCTGTTCATCCCTCCCATACACACATCCAGACTCCCGGTGACCACTCATCGTTTTACTGATTCCATAGCTGTGTATTGTCACTTCTTCAGCTTTGTTCTTCTCCTTCAGTATTGTATTGGCTATTCTAGATCTTTTGCCTATCCATATAAACTTGAGAGGCAAAAACAACAAAATAACTTGCTGGGATTTTTAATGGGATCACACTGAATATATAGATCAAGTTAGAAAGAACTGACATCTTAACAATTTTGAGTCTTCTTAATATAGAATATCTCCATTTATTTGGTTCTTCTTTGACTTCTTTTGTCACAGTTTTGTAGTTTTCCTCATACAGATTTTATATATATATATATATTGTTAAAATTAGGTATTATATATTTGGAGAGTGGTAATGTAAATGGAATTGTGTTTTTAATTTCAAATACCATCTGTTAATTACAGGAATATGGAAAAGTGATTGACTTTTATTTATATTAACCGTGTGTCCTGCAATCTTGCTTTAATTGTTCATTAGTTCCAGGAGTTTTTTTGTCAGTTCTTTTGGATTTTCTATAAAGACAATAATGTCGTCCGCCAAGACAGTTTGTTTTTTTCTTTCCCAATGTGTGTATCTTTTATTTCTTTTTTTTACTACATTAGCTAGGACTTCAAGTACAATGTTGGAAAGGAGTGGTGAGAGGGGATATTCATCTCTTATTCCTAAACTTAGTAGGAAAGCTTCCAGTTTCTCATCAAGTATGATGTTAGCTGTATATTTACTGTGGATATTCTTTATTCATTTGAAGAAGTTCCTAGTTTGCTGAAAATTTTTAACATGAATGAGTATTGGATTTTGTCAAATGCTTTTTCAGCATCTATTGATACGATCATAAGATTTTTCTTTACTTGTTAATACGGTAGATTACATTGATTTTCAGATGCTGAATCAGGCTGGCATGGCTGGGATAAATCTCACTTGGTTGTGGTCTAGAATATTTTTTTTACACATTGTTGAATTCAGTTTGCTAATACTTTGTTGAGGATCGTTGCATCTGTGTTCATGAGAGATACCAGGCTATCGCTTTGTTTGCTTTTTCTTATAACATCTTTGTCTGGTTTGGGTATTAAGAGTAATGCCGACCTCATAGAATGAGGTAGGAAGTATTTGCTCTGCTTCCATCTTCTGAAAGAAATTGTAAAGAATTGGTATAATTTCAGGGCGCCTGGGTGACCCCATCAGTTGGGCATCCAACTTCGGCTCAGTCATCTCGCAATTCGTGAGTTTGAGCCTCGCGTCGGGCTCTGTGCTGACAGCTCAGAGCCTGCTTTGGATTCTGTGTCTCCCTCTCTCTCTGCCCTTCTCCCACTCATGCTGTCTTTCTCAAAAATAAATAAACATTAAAAACCTGTTTTAGGGGTGCCTGGGTGGCTCAGTCGGTTGAGCATCCGACTTCAGCTCCGGTCATGATCTCACAGTTCGTGAGTTCGAGGCCCGCGTCGGGCTCTGTGCTGACAGCTCGGAGCCTGAAGCCTGCTTCAGATTCTGTGTCTCCCTCTCTCTGCCCCTTCCGTGCTCATGCTCTGTCTCTCTCTGTCTCTCAAAAATGAATAAATGTTAAAAAAAAAAAAAAATTTTAAATAAATAAATAAATAATAAAAACCTGTTTTAAAAGAAAAAAAGTTGGTATAATTTCTTCCTAAATGTTTGATAGAATTCACCAGTGATCCCATCTGTACATGGTGCTTTCTGTTTTGGAAGAGTTATTATTAATTATTGATTTAATTTCTTTTCTTTTCTTTTTTTTTTTTTTTTTTAATTTATTTTTAAGTAGGCTCCATGCCCAGTGCAGGGCTTGAACTCATGACCCTGAGATTAAGAGTTGTGTGCTCTACTAACTGAGCCAGCCAGGTGCTCCAAATTATTGATTTAATTTTTTAATAGATACAGAACCTCTTCAGATTGTTCTTGTGTGAGTTTTAACAGATTGTGTCTTTCAAGGAATTGGTCTGTTTTACCTGGGTTATCAAATTTATGGGCATAGCACGGTTCACTTATTCCTTGATTACCCTTCTAATGTCTGTGAGATCTGTAGTGGTGTCCTCTCTTCCTTGTGAAGTAGCCTAGTTACTTACTGGCTTATTGATATCATCCATCTTTTCAAAGAATCAGCTTTTGGTTTTCTTGATATTCTCAATTGATTTCTTGACTTCCTGATTTCAGTTTCATTGATTTCTGCTCTTTTTTATTATTTCTTTCTTTTCCTACTTATTTGGATTTAATATGCTCTTTTTTCCCCCTAGTTTCTTTCCTAAGGTGAAAACTTAGTGACTGATTTTAGATATTCCTTCTTTTCTAATATATGCATTCAGTTCTATAAACTTCCCTTCAAGTACTGCTTTTGCTGCATTCCATACATTTTGATGGGTTGTTTTTTCGTTAGTTCAAAATACAGTAAAATTTTTCTTCGTATTTCTCCTTTGACCCATGTGTTATTTGTAAGTATTTGTTTAATCGCCAAGTATTTTGAGATTTTTCTACTATCTGTGTTGTTCTACCTTAATTCCATTGTGATTTGAGAACAGACATAGCATGGTTTTTCTTCTGTTAAATTTGTTCAGCTGTGTTATAGCCCAAAATACAGTATTTCTTCGTGAACATTCCATGTGTGTTCTGTTGTTGGGTGAAGTAGTCTACAGTTGTCAGTTATACCCAGCTAATTGATGGTGGTCTTGAGTTCAGTGTTGTCTGCTGGATCTATTCATGATAGAGAGGTGTTTAAGTCTCCAACTACAATAATGGATTCATCTGTTTCTCCTTGCAGTTCTGTCAGTTTATTTATGCCTCATATAGTTTTATCCTTTGTTGTTTGACACATTCATGTTAAGTATCATCTATCTTGGAGAATTGACCCATTTATCATTATGTAATGGCCCTCTTTTTCCTTGATCACTTTCCATACTCTGAAGTCTGCCTAGTCTAAAATTAATATAGCTACTCTTGCTTTCTTTTGATTAATATTAGTGTGGTATATGTATCTCCATCCATCTACTTTTCATCTCTATGTGTATTTATATTTAAAATGAGTTTCTTATAGATAGCATGTAGTTCTTGTTTTTAATCCACTTCAACTTCTGTCTTTTAATTGGCGTTGTAAGACTACTGACATTCAGAATTATTATTGATACAGTTGAATTTGTATCTACCATATTTGATACTATTTTCTATTTCTTTCCCTCATTCTTTGCTCCTGTTTTTCTCTTCTGCTCTTTTTCTGCCTTTTGTGGTTTTAATTGAGCGTGTTACATGATTTCATTTTCTTTCCTTTCTCAGCGGATCAGTTACATTTCTTTTCTTGGTGGTTTCCCTAGAGTTTGGAATGTACATTTACAACTAGTTCAGATCCACATTCAAATAACATTATACCAGCTTCATGGGTAGTACAAGTACCTTATATTAAAATAATCCTAATTTTTCTCTACCATCCCTTGTATCATTTCTGCCGTTAATTTCATTTAAACATAAGTGTGTGTGTGTACACATACATGAGCATACGTAATCAGTAATCAGATACATTGTTGCTGTTATTTTAAACAACTTGTATTCCTTAGATCAGTTAAGCATAAGAAGCAAGTTTTTCTTTTTTCATCTTCTCATGCCTTCTCTGATGCTCTTTCTTTATGTATATCCAGGTTTCTGACCTATATCATTTTTCTTTCTAAGGTACTTCTAACATTTCTACTGGCAATAAATTGTTTCAGGTTGTTTGTGTGTCTGAAAAAGTCTTTATTTCTGCTTTACTTTAGAAGAATAGTTTTACTGGCTAGAATCTGCAGATTCTAGGTTGGTTTTTTTTTTTTTTTTTTTCCCTTCATACTTGAAATATTTTACTCTTCCTTGCTTGCCTGGTTTCTGAGAAGTCAGATGTAATTCTTCTCTTTGCTCCATTATCTAAAGTATTTCCCCCTCTGGCTTCTTTCAGGATTTTTTTCTTTTTCTTCTATTTTTTGTAGTTCAAAAATGATATGTCTAGGTGTAGTTTTTCTGCCGTTTATTCTGCTTGGTGTTTTCTGGGCTTCACAGGACCTGTAGTTTGGTATCTGACATTAATTTGGGGAAATTTCCAGTAATTGTTCTTTCAAATATTTCTTCTGTTCCTTCTCTTTTCTTCTTCCTGTTACATATATGTTATGCCCCTTTGGGTTGTAAATTTTGTATTCCAGTCTTTTTTCTGTTTGCTTTCCAGTTTTGGAGATTTCTATGGAGATACCGTCAAGCTCAGAAATTCTTTCTTCAGTCAAGTCCAGTCTACTAATAGGACCATTAAAGGCACTCTTCATTTCTGTTACATATTTTTTATCTCTCGCATTTTTTTTGGTTCTTTGTTAGACTTTCTATCTCTGTTTTCATTACCCATCTGTTATTGTACACTGTGTGTTTTATTCATTAGCACTCTTTGCATATTAATCTTAGTTGTTTTATATCACCAATCTGATCATTCCAATATCCTACCATATGTGAGTCTGTTCTGATGCTTGCTGTCTCTCTTTAAAGTTTGGTTTTTACCTTTTAATGTATCTTGTAATTTTTTCTAGATAGCCAGGCATGATGCATTAGGTAAAAGGCACTGCTGTGAATAGCACTTTAGTAGTGAGTAACCTGTGAGGGGAGAGCAAATAGTCTACTGTCCTGTGATTAGTAGGTCTCAGCGTTTTAGTGAGTCTGTGCCTCTAGACTGAACTTTACGTGTGCTACTGAGTCCCCCATCCCTTTGGTGAGACAAGACAGCTGGAATGGGCTGGAATCGGGCATTTCCTTTTCTTCAGGTCGGTGAGGCTCCAATAAACTCCAGCAGGTTAGGCTCTGGTTAAATGTTTGTCCTAGGGGTAGACCTTGTTAAAGACAGAATCCTGTAGCATATTTCAAAGTGGTAGTTTTATCCCTCTACCTGGATTTTTCTCCAACATTCAGTAAGAATTTGGTAGAACTATAGGAGATAAACTCAGAAAAGTGTGGAGGATCCTGTATGATTGCATCCCTTCACATTTTTTTTATTTTTATTTTTTTAATTTAGAGCAGGGGAGAGTGGCAGAGGGGGAGGGAGAGGGAGGGAGAAAGAGAGACAATGAGAGGGAGAATGAGACTCTAAGGCAGGTTCCATGCTCAGCGTGGAGCCCAACACAGGGCTCGATCCCACAATCCTGGGATCGTGACCTGAGCCAAAATCAAGAGTTGGATGCTCAACCAGCTGAGCCAGCACCCAGGTGCCCCTCCCTTCACATGTTTACTTCCCCTAATTGTCTACACTTAGCTGCCAGCAAATCATCAATTACTGTTCAGGTGGCCCTGTTCCGGCCCTACTTCCTTTAGGAGTAAAAGGTCTTTCCAGTTTGGGGTGCAGGGGTGTGTCCTGTAACCTCAGTTTTCTTACAGATCTAAGATGGGTTGTTGACTTTTCAGTGTGTTCAGTGTTTTACTTGTTAGGATTGAGTGGCAATTTCCAGTTTTATATGCTAAACCGGAAACCAGAAGTTCCTGATTGTCATTTTTAGAATTATATATTTTTTGCATAAAATGATAGGGAATTGTGGATTGAATGTCACCAGTTGCTTCCAGGAATAGAATTGTGGGCAGCTGTAAAATATTTTATCATAGAAAATTTAAGTTACATCGGGGAATGTTAACAAAACAGTCAACTTGCATGATCACAGTTTTATAAATATATGCATTTTAAGACTGGGAAAGGGGCACCTGGTTGGCTCGGTCAGTTAAACGTCCAACTTCTGATTTCGGCTCAGGCCATGATCTTACAGTTCGTGAGATCGAGAACCGTGTCAGGCTCTATGTTGGTAGATAGCATGGAACCTCCTTGGGATTCTCTCCCTTTTCTCTCTGCCCCTCCCCTACGTGTGTGTCCTTCCTCTCTCTCTCCCTCTCTCGCTCTCCCTCTCTCTCAAAATAAGTAAACATTAAAAAAAAAAGACTGGGAAATAAACATCAAAATGATAATATTGGTTACATCTAGTAGGTTATAGGTGATTTTTGTTTTCTTTGTAGATTTCTAATTTCCTACAGTGAATTTTTGAAATCCAGAAACTAAATTATTTATAGAAATAAAGCAATTCATTCAGCACCTAAATCTTGGTTTCTAATACTAATAAAAGTAACAAGAGAAATGGCTTAGAGAAATGATTGATCTCTAGGTAAATAAGTGAACCTGGAACATCTTACGGTGCCAGAAAGTAAGGAAAGTGCTTGACAAACAAAAGATGGGAGTATGTCAGCAGGACATGGGACCTGGAGGAGCCCTCAGTAACCTCAGCAATAAGATAAATAATGTAGTATTAAATTATATCCGAAAGTGTAAAATACATAACCAGGAGTCCATACTGACATTAATGATTGAATAATAAATGGGTGAGAATAGAGGAAATCTCTGTGCAGAATTCCCAGTGATTTATATAGATAACTCTACTGTCGGTAGGTGGTAACTTTCTTCCAAAGTATATACAGTGTGGGAAGAGGGGATAAGAAAGTGTAACTTTCCTGTGGAGAAACTCATCTCAAGGTCAGCATCAATAGTGCTAAGTCATGTTGCAACGGTATTCTGTGCCGAGGCTCGAGGGTGGCACTATACCTCTGGGGTCTTCCTCCCAGGAGCCCATTACCCTAGTCTAAACATGAGAAAAACCTCAGACATACCCAAATTGAGGGACATTCTGCAAAATACCTGGCCAGTATTCTTCAAATCTGTCAAGTCATTAAAAACAAAGAAAGTCAGAGAAACGTTAAAGTCTAGAAGATCCTAAGGTTATGTGATGACTAGAATTGAAGGACAAAACTAAGGAAACCTGAATAAAGTATGGACTTTAGTTAATAATAACGTATCAACTTTGGCTCCTTGCTTATGATAGATATACCTTAGCAATAAAAGATTTTAATAATAGGAGAAACTCAACTTTTTTATAAAACTCTAAAGCTATTCTGAAGTTAGTTTGCTTTAAAAAAAAAAAGATAATTATTTAATTGAACAATTTACTCTTACTTTGAAAAGTTTTGAGTAATAATGCAGATGTTCCGTGGGATAAATTTGCAATTTCTGACATTTGTGTTTTGACCCATTTTTCTCAGAAGTATGAAATTCTCATTGCATAAGCCTGACTTTCCATTCAGAGGACGCTTGATGTGCAGCATTGTGTGGTTCATTCTGGGTACAGAGTTTTCCAGTGAGGTTTCAGGGCAGATCCTGAATGCAAAGTAATCTGAAGAGTCAAGAGTTTATATTTCTCCTTTCTTTAATATAAATATAAAGGTGTTCGTATTATCAGTTACCACGTAGGTGTTTGACATGTGTGAAGGCACTGTACTTGGTGAAAGTACTGAGGGGGAAGGAACGAATGGGCATCTGTTGGCCTTGACTGTTCACTCCTACTCGCTCAGTGTAGACCTGAGTGCCAGGCCACTGTGGTGCAGGGCAGTCTCTACTTTCTTTAAAAAAAAAAAAAAAATTTTTTAACGTTTATTTATTTTTGACAGAGAGAGACAGAGCGTGAGCGGGGGGAGGGGCAAGAGAGAGAGAGGGAGACACGGAATCTGAAGCAGGCTCCAGGCTCTGAGCTGTCCGCACAGAGCCCGACGTGGGGCTCGAACTCACCGCGAGATCGTGACCTGAGCCAAAGTCGGACACTCAACCGACTGCGCCACCCAGGCGCCCCCAGGCTACAAAGTCTTGAAGAGAATGGGATAACGGTCTTAAAAATATTTCCAGTAATAAAACATTTCAAACATTTTACCACATTTTGAAGAAATGAAACAGGGACAGCTAAAACTTGTTCTGCCCTTCCTTCCTGTTGTGCTGATGCTAATATATATCATTTCCTACCGTGTTTTTAAAACTTTATTATGTGTGTGTGTTTACACGTGTGTGTATGTATTAATAATATATACTGGTTTGATGTTTTAACCGTTTATTTAAATGATACACCAAAGAAATCTTTTTTTTAACTTTTTCTTCTCACTGACCATTATCGACATCAATTCATGGTAATAAGTATACATCCAGTTCCTTTATTTTCAGCACAGCATAATTTTCCATTATATGAAAATAAACCATTTTATGTCCGCTGTGCTGTGGAAAAACAGTGGTTGTGAGTTGCATCCTTTTTTGTCTTTGTTTTTTTATTTTTTTCCAACTTTTTTTTTTTTTTTTTTTTTAATTTATTTTTGGGACAGAGAGAGACAGAGCATGAATGGGGGAGGGGCAGAGAGAGAGGGAGACACAGAATCGGAAGCAGGCTCCAGGCTCCGAGCCATCAGCCCAGAGCCTGACGCGGGGCTCGAACTCACGGACCGCGAGATCGTGACCTGGCTGAAGTCGGACGCTTAACCGACTGCGCCACCCAGGCGCCCCAATTTGTCTTTGTTTTTTTAATGTTCATGGCTACAGTGATGCTTCTTGCATACGTGTCCTTGTGAACACATAGCCGCCTAGATCCAGGGTCACAGGTGTGTGCCTCTTCAGCCTTAACAGATGCTACCAGGTTGCTCTCCGGACTTTGTACTCTGCACGCCGTCTGTGCGTTTCCCCTTCTTCACACCGGTACAGAAATGGCATGATCAGACTTACTCATCTTCCAGGCTTATGGGTGTGATGCATTTGCCTGCGTATTAATGAAAATCGTATATCTTCTTTATGTTTGAGCTTATGGAAATTCTTCTAAGAAATGCACATTTATTGCCCTTAAGTAGCTTGGTGTTTGCTGAGGTAAAAGGCCCTTCCCTGGCCTTGGATCTGATGTCTCAGGACCTGTATTAAAAGATAACACTGCTGAACCCACCGTAAAGCGGAAGGTGGGTTAGAGGAAGAATTTAGTTCTTGCCGTATTTAGTTGTCCTATTTATTCCCTATTGTGCTTTTTATTTTCTTTGTGCCTCATCATCAGTGACCGTGTCTCTTACTGTGAAGGGTTCAAGTAAGTTGCCTGATTTGTTAGGCTTCTACTTAGGTATTTACAGGGCACCTGGCTTGCTCATTCATTAGAGCTTGAGACTCTTGATCTCAGAGTCGTGAGTTCAAGCCCCGAGTTGGGTGTAGAGATTACTTAAAAATAAAATCTTTAAAAACATTTGCAGTTGTCCAAAAAGATAAATATAATTTTATCATACAATTCAGCAGTTCTGCTCCTAGGTATTTACCCAAAAGATGAAAACTCCTATCCAGACAAAAACCTGCATGTATATATTTATAGCAACTTTATTCGTAATTGCCAAAATGGGGAAGCAGCCAAGATATCCTTCAGTAGGTGAATGGATAAACAAATTGTGGTACATCTTGACAGTGGGGTTTTACTTGGCGATAAGAAAAGAGCTATTGGGCCATGAAAAGAGATGAGGAACTTTAAATGTGTATGGTTAAATGAGAGAAACCGGTCTAGAAAAACTACATACTGTATGATTCCATCTGTGGGACATTCTGGAAGAGGCAAAGAATCAGTAGTTGCCAGGGATTCAGGGATTGGGAGGAGTGAACACGCAGAGCACCGAGGCTATTTCAAGCAGAGAAATTACTCTTCATGATTTATCATGGTGGATACGTGACATTATGCACTTGTCAGAACACAGAGAACCGTGTAACACAAACAGTGAACCCTAGTGTAAACTGTAGACTTGTTAATGATGGATGATGTTCCCATATTGGTTCACCATTTGTATCAAATACTCCACACTGATGCAAGATGTTACTAAGATGGGGAACTGGGTGCCGGAGAAAGGGGGCATAAACCTACAAGCGTTCTGGAAGAGTCTATTCAGAAAGAGAGTCTGTTCCTTTTTTTACTTGTTTTTAAATGTTTCATTCAGTTCAGATTTTACCAAGTGTAGCCAATTATGTGGGAACAAAATGTTATTTTGAATGGAAAACGTTTTTAAGATGATTAATTATCCATTTTATTTATGAAACTTAAATTGTTGATGCTTTTCAGGACTACTACTTCCATTTTGTGTGGATCTGTAAACAAGCAGAGTTCTTGTTAAAATTATCTAATTCCTTTTTGCTTTCTTGAGAAATAGAGTGGTATAGAGAGTATCGATTTTGTGTATTTTTCTTTCTGTGTGTGGTTAAATAATTTAGAGCAAAGATTTTGTATGTTAGTATATTAGAAATCTTTCCAAATACTGTAATAGCCAAAGTAATCTAGGATGTTTGTCATGATTCTAATAATTTTTTTACAATATAAAATCCCTAATTTTATCAATTCTAGGATATCTGTTCTAGGACACGTTAGCCTCTGAAATCAATCTGTCACTTACAATCAGTAACATCTTAGGTTTAGTGAAATACCATGTCTCATAAGGCTTCAGGGAAGGAATTCCTTAATTGTCTTTAACTGATGCTGGGGATGGTTCTGACTTACTCGTGTCTTTCAGATGTTCTCTGTGTGGGTACGTGTGCAGCCATCCTCCTTCTTTGAAGTCTCACATGTGGAAGCATGCAAGTGACCAGAATTACAACTACGAACAAGTAAACAAGGCTATCAATGATGCCATTTCACAGAGCGGCAGGTATTTATCCTGTCCCTTCCCTTGTTGCTGTATGTAAACCAAAGTGAGGGTTGAATCTGCCAGGCTTACATGATAACCAACTCAAGGTGTGGTGTGTTCTGTTTTTGTTTTTAAGAGTTCTGGGGAGATCCCCTGGAAAGATGCTCTTAAACAGCAGTGAGGACAGAGCCGATCGAGCCGATCCTGTCACTGGAAGTTCTGAAAACTTGGTGTCAGCCTCAGAGCTGATTTCCCAGGCCCCCGGCGAAGTTGTAGGTTCCAACGACAACGAGAAACTGAGCCCTACGAGTAATACCTCATACGGTTTAGAAAAAAACTCCAGTTTGGCCCCTCCTGGCATGGAGTATTGTGTTTTACTCTTCTGTTGTTGTATTTGCGGTTTTGAATCTACCAGCAAAGAAAATCTCTTGGATCATATGAAAGAGCATGAGGGTGAGATTGTAAACATCATCCTAAGTAAGGACCACAACACAACTCTAAACACAAATTAGATTGAATAACTCCTTGAAGAGGGACACGGTAGAAGAGAAACCCTTTAAACCACAGGTTCACCTTTGCGCTATCAAATAACTTACTAGACACAGAAGAAATAGTTGGTGTGGGGGTTTTGTTTGTTTGTTTGTTTGTTTGTTTGTTTTGAAGAAAAGACAGATATGACTTTGGAATCAAATTTGCAGTGTAATAAAAAGAATTCCAAATGGATAAGTGGGAATGCTATTCAAGTATCGTGAGTGAGGGGAGGTAGGTTGAGGAGGAAGCAAAAATGTAACCCTGTGTTTGCCCTGTCACCTCTTCTTAGTGGTGGGTGTATTTATTATTCAAAGCTTAATGTAGTGTAGAAATGCAAACAAAAGAGTTAAGAAACAGCTTTTCCGGAACTTCTAAAACTTCTTGTTCCAAAGGTGTCACATCTTAAGCAGAGCTTAGTTCTCTTTGTTGTGAACTCGGACATGCCAGCTGTGGAGGGCCGGGCCTCTCGTGAGGGGCGGGAGGCAGCTCTCTGAGGGCTTTTCACTGTGACCAGCAGAGTCAACAAGGAAAAGATCACCAGAGGGCTGTGAAATGATCTACCCAAATCTTTTCCCAAATCGATAGGAATGAATCATATACTCAATCTAGGATATATTTCTCCCTAAAACAGAAAGAGACCTCTGAATCCAAATCTAGATTGTAAATAGGCATTTAAGAAGTAAATTGTTGTCTTAAATTTACAGTGAATGTCTTGTGGGCAAAGGAGAAAATAGGTGAATTCCCACCAGCCTCAAACCAAATCGCAAGGTGTGTGAAAACGGGGACTCATTTAGCACAGCACCCTTCCCAGAGGCCCTTTCCAGGTTTGACGGAACACCGCACTTTTCTCCGTAGTTGCACAGGCTGACCCTCTCTTCTGAACTAGACCAAGTGTCTCATCTCAAAGGTCTATTCAAGCAGCCAAGTGTGAAGATTGGCATTTGATCATCAGACCTCGGAAATCTTTGGAACTCTTAAATAAAAATCATTTGAGGGACAAGAGGTGAAATTCAGAGGCCCCTTAAAATGAGTACTGCTATTGAGATTTTACTGCCTGGAGTTTATTAATCTAGTTATACTTAGCATAAAAGGTATAATCAAATGTGGCTAAACTATAGTAAACATTCAGGTTGTTTATAAAACTTTTAATAACAGGCGATTTGGCGCAAGTCTACAGGGTTTCTCCTATCTAGGATGTTCCGTTTTGTTAGTGTGCAATAGGACATATGGACAACCAACTACAAGTGCTTTTGCATTAAAACTCGCCATCAAATACATGTAATCTTCTCATTAATTACACATTTTGTATTATAATGTATTTCAAAGTGAAGAGAACGGGGGTGGTTTTGGTTTTGCTTCTGTAGTACTGATCATTTATCTTTGTGTTGTTTTGTTGAAGTAAATTCTGCGTACAAGTCAAAGGCTGGTGCACCGAGCAGTGCACTATCTTCATGGTGCTCTTTCTGAACTTGATCTCTAACATGTTCTAGAGCTGAGGCTGTGAGTCTGATAAGTTTAGAAGACATTGATTACTCTGTAGACACATTTTAGGAAAGAATTCCCTTCCCCAAGTCCAGGTGTGGACTGAATGAATTAATATTTTCAAGATAGCATCAGGAACTATTACGTGGGGCCAGGCCATCTTGAAACATTGTTCAGTTTTTTCTACATCTTATTTTGATGATGATATTTAAACAAACAGAATCGGTTGTAATTGCCAGCTGTTTGATTTAGGTAGCTTTATTTATGAGAGTTAATCCGTTTCTGATAGGTGGTTTTTAAAAACATAAAATGAATTTATATATACCAATTATATATATTACCCCAATTCACTGCATGTGGATTTATGTTCATTTTCTCCTGTTTTCAGAATTAAAAGACAATTCTATTTCATTTCACGTTTAAGTAAATAAATGGTTCCATTCTTACCGCTCATTCTGAAAATTAACCCTTATTAGCAGAATTTTGTTTTATAAAGGTTCCTTGGTTTTCATTTCATGTAATCATTTGGAAAATACTAATAACCAAAAAAAAAAAAAAAAAAAAAATCCCAAAAGCATTCATAGTGAGTTTTTAAATAACCTTCAGTTCCCTAACCCATTTCCGTTGATTGTTACTTAAATTTTCCATTTGGAATCATGAATTTAAAATTTCCCTAGCTCGTGGGAAAAAATTCACCCAAAAGTTCCAAACCTTTCAACGTTCATCTGACTCTGGCCTAAAATGCCCTCAAAAGCTTTCTGTGGGGCTTTGGGAAGAACCATATGCCATGGGTGTTCTGTACCTTCCTGTGACCATTTTGTGGCGAGCTTGAAGTTAACAGTGTCTCCACCAAGAACAATTGAGTGTTTCTAAAAGTAATAATGAAGGCTGAGTATGCAATGTTAATTGTAAAAGAGATAGGTATTAGAATAATCATCAGGGACTCCCTTCATAGGAACAACTATCTAGTGGTACTAGATCTTTTGCCATATAAAGATCACAGTATTTGTTTCCCACTCTGAACACCTAACAGTTGTAAGATTTGATAGTAAAACTAGTTTTTAAAAGAAACTGACTGGATAAGGCAAAGGCGGGGAGGGCGGAAGACGGTGCATTGCGTTCTGATCATCACAAGTAATACTTTCCAAGGGTCAACGTTTTCTCTCACTCACTACTAGTCCAGAATGTGGTTGGTGTCCCCAGCGTTCTAACAGTCCCATGCCTGTATTCCAGTGGATCCCTAGACGTTAGTTCTGTGTCCAGCCAGTGCGTTGCAACGACGCTGGCAGAAGCTTTTGTTCTAGATCCTCTCATCCTATTCGAGGTAGCTGTTGGTGGCTTCATTATTATTTTCTCTGTCTTTTCTCACAAAGCAGATGGTGGGCACCCATGTTTACATTGTATCTTCCCACAATGTACTTGGCTTGACAAAGACAAGCAGGCTTCTCTATCGAGACTTATTATATTTTTAGTTTTCATAGACACTTATTTAATCTTTTTTTATTGTACAGCAAGGTGCTCTAAGTAATATTCTATAAAATATATTTAATAGAAATTTGAGTTTGATATTCATGGACATGAATACATGTATTTTTTTAAGAAATAAGTATTGTGTAACACTATGGCATTGCTTCTATAGCCAAAGTCTAAAAATTTCTGGAACACTGACATGTAAAGACTACAGTTAATTCTGACACTGTATCTTATTAAAATAGGATGATTTGCATTTTGTAAAATTATCCTGCACATCGAGCTGCATGCCTTAAAGCCTAAAACTCTAGGATCGTGTTCATGGTAGAACAGTTCATCTGTTCAACAAACAGTGAAGCAAGGTCTATAGTGCTTCTTTAACTACCTTTGGAAATACTGTACAATGTTAGAATAATTTATTTTGCTTTACAGGAGTTTGTCATGTATTGACTTTAATATTGTATTTTGGTAATAAATTTTTTGTTAAAAACACTCGCCTCTGAAGTTTTATCACCAAAGGTTTTTATCATTTTTATCTTGGAAATGTTGATTTGGTCACTTGGAAAGTGGGGTTTAAATACCGAAGAGCCTCCCAAGGGTTGAACTTAGGATTATGGCTTCTGATTACCCTTGGGTGACTTCTTCAGCTATTGCTGGCTAGCATGCAGCTCTGTTACACAGAGATGACTGAAAAAGTACTTAGATTGTTTTAATCACTGTAAACATTCACTCTGGTTTTGAAGCTTTTTGCCCTTACTACTCGGTTCTTCATTTTCTCTCCCGAATCGCATTTTTCTGTGCTTTCAGTTCTACTACAGTGCCAGTGCTGGAGACTAGCTGTATTCATGACAGTTAGCATTCTTTATGGAAGGCCCGAAACGACAATAGTGTGTTCACACCTGATCGTTTTGTGGTCTACATCAGATACGTTCTCCAGTTAGCTTTGTTGGCTGCATTGAGAGGTGAAGCTGACATCGTCTCACTGTGTCATTGGTCTGGTTATCCTGGGCCACCTCAGCTTAGAGTCGAGAGGCCAAGTGTTTCTTCCCAACAGCTATAATCCGCTGTCCTGTCTCCCTAGAGGCAACGTAATTATACCCCCTATCTTTTAAGACCCAAATGCCAACACTTTGTCACTAAACTCCAGGTTAGTTGTAGAAATCCCATCATGGAACTTCTAGAACATCGGCTGCAGTTGGTTAGCCGCTGTTTCCAGTGAGCACTTGAAATACGACTGGCATGCGGTGAGTATACGATGCACGACCGTTTTGAAGGCTTAGAACAAAAAGTGAAGTATCTTATTAATAGTTTTATATTAATTACATGTTGAAATGATATTTGGGGTTAAATAAAATGTACTATTAAAATTCACTTTTTTCCCAATGTAGCTACTAGAAGAATTTTAATTACGCAGGTGGCTAATGTAATGTTTCTGCTGGACGGTGCTAGTCTAGAAGAGGGATTAGTAAACTACATCCCTTGCTTGAGTTCAAGCCTGCCACTGGTAAAAACCAGTAAATAAAGTTTTATTGGGGGGCACCTGGGTGGCGCTGTCGGTTAAGCGTCTGACTTCGGCTCAGGTCATGATCTCACGGTTCATGGGTTCGAGCCCCGTGTCAGGCTCTGCGCTGACAGCTCAGAGCCTGGAGCCTGCTTCAGATTCTGTCTCCCTGTCTCTCCGCCCCTCCCCTGCTCACACACTCTCACTCTCTCGCTCTCAAAAATAAACATTAAATTAATGATAATAATAAAGTTTTCTTGGAATATAGCTGTATTTATTGGTTTACATGTTGCATGTGGTTATCTTCAAGGTACAACAGCAGCATTGAGTAGTGGTGACAGAGACCAGATGGCCCACAAAGCCCAGATTACTTACTATTTGTTTGATGGTAAATAGTTCCATAGAAAATTTCTGTCTGCTGACCTCTGACCTGGAGGAATAATGGTGTGATCCGTGCTTTAAAGCTACCAGAAAGAAAAAAGCTTTTTATAAAGAAAGATTTTTATAGCACTGTTTTCTAGCTAAGTTGTATTATTTCTCCCCCCGTAATTTTTATAAAGTCTTCCTGTTTTTCCACAGCCCTTATCCATAATTTATGACTTTAACCTGTTTCATCGTCTCTGCTCTTTAAAGCCAAACACAATTTGTTTAAAATAACAGTGCACGATTAAATAATGCTGCTATAAAAAGTACTGTCTTGTTTTCCTCCTGCCAACCTTGCGGTGTTGCTGGTGCCCTCCCTGCCTCGCCCTTTCGGTGCCGTGGGCACCACCGCCGATAGTGTGGCAGTTCCAGGGACATGTCTCGCTGCGGCGCACGGCAACCATGGCAGCTAATCCACTCAACTGGGGTGACAACTGACTTCAGTAATCCCGGACACACAGAAAAGAGTCTTTGATGTACCGCTTTGTAACGGATAAAAGCCAGATTCATGGAGGTGGTAGTTGGCTTTCGTGTAGATCTATTGACTAAACCGGCCAAGTGAAGAAACAGCAGTACTTTTTGACCTACATGTCCTCCAGATCTGTCAGCAAAGACATAAAATGACCATTTTCAGCCCCATAAATTCTTTGAAAAGTTTTTAACTGGGGCCATATGACAGCCTTACTCAGGTCATGTGTTTTGGTTTATATCTCAGGATCCAAATGACTGTAAGGTGCTTGAGCCATTGCCAGAGTCCTACCTGTGCAGCAGAATCCACTTTGTATATTGTGTTGGGGGACTCGACCCCACTTTTGTGATGGCACATTAATATGCTGTGTCTCGTTTTCTCATCGAACCATGAAGTGTTTGTGAGATGATGACCTACTTGATTTTCTCATTTACGGAGTTATTTCTTCCAGTAATGGGTAATCATGTTCACTTGTTTGCCTTACAAAAGTAGATCATAGTAGATCTTCTCTGGAATTAAAGAGTTTAATTTTAGGCATCTCCTATAAATTCTTAGATGTATATGACAAAATTAGCAAATGCTGGTGTCTTTTTGCTTCCTAACCCAGCCACGTTTACGCCAAGTGTCACTGAATGCAGACAGTAAAGGCACCATCCTGTAAAAGTTGGCAAAACTGGATGTATGACAGAAGCTTCTAGGGTAATACTGAGGTACGTGGGGCCTTGTTTGGGAAGGACATTAATTACATAGGTAGCTGGAGTTTGAGATATACAAATCCGAAAATAATGAATCCTTGACCATAAGCTCAGACTCAACCATTCCATCTTTCCGATTCCTCGGCTTTATCCTTTGTTCAGAAAATAAAAAGGAGGCGTGCCTGGGTGGCTCAGTCGGTTGAACGTCTGACTTTGGTTCACGTCATGATCTCACGGTACATGGGTTTGAGCCCCGTGTCGGTCTCTGTGCTGTCAGCTCAGAACCTGGAGCCTGCTTCAGATTCTGTGTCTATCTGCCTCTCCCGCTTGTTCTCTTTCTCTCTCTCTCTCTCTCTCTGAAGTAAATAAACATAAAAAAAAAATTTCTAAAGACAAAGGATACTTGCCCATGTCATTACCATTGGTATCGAATAATAATGAAATGGCTTTTTAAATTATTAATCTTAAAAAAACTCTGACCTGAAGAGACCCTCAGCAAAATAAAGTTGTTCATTTTTCAGGTCTTTTATTAGTACTGAATCACGTTATTTAAAGGCTCATTGTCGCTACAGTGCACATCTCCAGATTTCTGTATTTTCTACTTGTCATTTTATCAATTCTGGTATCTGTATTTCAGAAACAACGTGGCTGCCTTTTACTGAAATAGGCACATCGATCCCCATCTTGCTTTCTGTTTATATCTCCAGCCCTATTTAAATTCAGTATTTCCAACCACAAAAGGTGTTAGAAAATTCTATTTCAGGCTTATGAGAAAAAGTACAGCAGGACGTGGTTCAAACCTTAAGCTGTATTTATTTCTGATCTTCTGCAGCTAATGTGCAAAAAAAGTTATGCTGGAATAATTAAATAAACCAGTGGTTTCAAGGTTACCTTCATGTTTTTAAGCCCTTCTCCACTGGGAAGCATGAGAACACGGTGAGGTAGTGTCTGTCTACAATGGTGATACTGGGGTCCGTGCGGAGAATCACCGTAGAGGTCAAGAAATCTAGGGCTTTTCGGAATCTGTGCCCAGTTTGTGCTCAGTGTGCAACTGCTGATTCAGAGGCTCCAGCGTACTGCCTGGCAATTTTTAAAACGGAACTTTGTAGCAGCGGGAAGAAAACATAAGTAGGAATCTTCCTAATGGGAAAGCAGTCACCACATCCCATCTGCGACAAGCAGAGGAATGTCTAGGAGACAGCGCCCCAGGGCTGCCCACGAAGTGGGTACTGCTACCTCGGGTGGTTTGGAATACAGTCTGGCTTTACCCTTATGAGTGTCTTTTAAGTTCAGTTATTCCTTTTTTTTTTTTTTTTTCTGACCTGTAAAGCTGACAGTAATACCTACCTCATAGAGTTGCAGGGATTAAATGAGATGGTCTACAAAACACTTCGTCAAGTCCTGGCAGTTCTGGACCATGCTTGGTTCCAAGCCATGCGATCCTGAGTAAGGCATTCAAGCATTTTTGAGACTCCGTTTCTTCTTCGGTAGAACAGATGGGAATACGTAAGCCCTGTAGGGTTGCTGTGAAAGTTCATAACCATGTGTATATAGGGCCTGGCCGTCTAGGGGCTCAGCAGCGGTTGCTTCAGTTGATGCGTTCTGTGACAGCCTTGTTCTTGTTACAACCTTGGAAGGAACCGAAGAACCATGCTGGCTTGTGTCTTGAGGAAGAGCACTCAAAACAAAACATCCTATCCCTCCAAAGACGCCAAAAAAGTCAAAACCTATTTCCCAGTCCCTAGAATATTGTAGACAGGTCACGTCACATCTAAAAGATAGTCCAGCGTTCAAGATGTCAAAACGCGGACGTGGTGGGTGGTCTGGTGGGAAATTCCGAGCTTCCCCGGGTCTTCCAGTAGGAGGCGATATCAACTGTGCTGACAGCACAGGAGCCAAAAATCTGTGCGTCATCTCTGTGATGGGGGATCAAGGGGCGACTGAACAGACTTCCTGCTGCTGCTGTGGGGGACACGGTGATGGCCACAGTGAAGAAAGGCAAGCCAGAGCTCAGGAAGAAGGTACATCCGGTGGTGGTAATTCGACGAGAGTCATACCGGAGAAAAGGTGGCATGTTTCTCTAAGGATATCACAGAGATCATAGTAAACAACAAAGGCAAAATGAAGGGTTCTGCTATCACAGGACCAGCTGCAAAGGACCGTGAAGACTTGTGGGCCAGGATTGCATCCAATGCTGGCAGCATTGCACGATTTTTTGGTGTATCAAAACAAATTTTTTTTAATGGGGCGCATGGGTGGCTCGGTCGGTGAAGCGTCCAACTTCATGTTAGGTCATGATCTCACGGGCCCGATTCAGGTTCTGTGTCTCCCTCTCCCTCTGCCCCTTCCCTGCTCGTGCTCTGTTTCTGTCTCTCAAAAACAAAAAAAAAATTTTTTAATTTGATAAAAATTTTAAATTATTTGCTCCCTCCCCCACCCCACGCCAAAAAAAAAAAAAAATCCATTAAAGGGAAAAGCACAGCGGGGCTCCTGGGTGGCTCAGTCGGTTGAACATCTAATTTTGGTTTCAGCTCGGGTCCTGATCCCAGTGTCATGGGACAGAGCCCTGCATCAGACTCTGAGCGGACAAGGAGCCCGCTTGGGATTCTCTCTACCCCCTCTCTCCCCCTTCCTCGCTCTCTGTCAAAACAAATAAAGAGGGGGGCGCCTGGGTGGCGCAGTCGGTTAAGCGTCCGACTTCAGCCAGGTCACGATCTCGCGGTCCGTGAGTTCGAGCCCCGCGTCAGGCTCTGGGCTGATGGCTCGGAGCCTGGAGCCTGTTTCCGATTCTGTGTCTCCCTTTCTCTCTGCCCCTCCCCCGTTCATGCTCTGTCTCTCTCTGTCCCAAAAATAAATAAAAAACGTTGAAAAAAAAAATTTTAAATGTTTAAAAAAAAAAAAAAACAAAAAACAAATAAAGAGGGGGAAAGTGTATCTCCAGGGTGTGGGTAGCGCTCCAGCCACCAAAACTTAATCCATACTAGTGTTTCAACCTTTTTTTTTTTCATTATCACCACCCTAAGGAGCCCTTTTTATGGTTTTCCTAATCAGCTCTCCAACCCCTGAAATTTGAATACCTTAGATATACTGTATATCTGTGCTTGATACATAAAAAGGGTAGGATTTTTTTTTGAACCCCTCCCCAGACCAATTGCCTCCCCATGGCGGGGGGGGGGGGAGGGGGGGGAGGGGTATTACCACGGAGAATGCATGCTCTTATGTAAACGACCTGGTTGATGATAGTTGTGGGGAGAGTAAGATACTACGACCAACTCAGCTTTCTGGTTTCTGGTCCAGACTAAAACTGCAAAAGGTCGTCAAGAGATTTTGATTAAAAACCCTCTCCAAGATGGCTTTATCTGCTCTTCCATCATGTGGGGATCACAAAAGCACTGAATCCACCCAGTACAGTCTACACAGCTGCTGGGGGTCCAGTGAGTCCTGGCTGACAGGCACACCTGTGAATTCTTATGCATAAGGAGTCCTTCGAGCTGACTTACCAATGTTCATGGGGGGACCCAGGAGGGTCGCAGAAGAACACTTCATGAAAATCCAACCCAGTGCTAGATTAGCCACAATTTAAGGCAGGATAAAATATCTTAGTTTGAGAGTGTTAGAAACATATACATTTCTGGCTCAAACTCCTACTTCTTCCTACAGAAAAAAACAGAACTCCCAAGCCAGACAATACGCTTTGGCATCTGTTGGTAGGAAATGTGTACTTCTAGGAGTTTTAGACACCTGTTGTGTTATGCCTGTTGCAGGGGATGACATTAGAGCAGTCCAAAGGAACAAACTGGGAAGACCAGCCAAGGCCACTGGACTAGAACAGCCAACATCTAGGAATCATCACATTTGGCAAGAAGCTTATGTGATAAAGCATCACCATCTGCTTTAATTGAATAACTTGACTATGCATGTCCTCATTTGAAATATACAAGTACGACATTATTCTAACCATGGAAATTAGAAAAGAAGGTGTAAGGGGATGGGGACCCTGGGCGGCTCAGTCGGTTAAGCGTCCAACTCTTGATTTCGGCTCAGATCATGATCTCACGGTTCGTGGGATTGAGCCCCAGGTCGGGCTATGCACTGACAGCTAGAAGCCTGCTTGGAATTCTCTCTCCCTCTCTCCGCCTTTCCCCTGCTTATAAATGCTCTTTCTCTCTCTCTTTCAAAATAAATAAACTTAAAAAAAAAAGGGGGTGTAGGTAGGAATAACAGACAAGTAGAGCTAAGAGTATCGGGTATTAAGGCAAATGAAACCAAACTGGTAATGCTTAAACACTGTTAAGTTTAGGGACGCCTGGGTGCCTCAGTCGGTTAAACGTCCAACTTCGGCTCAGGTCATGATCTTACAGCTCGTGCATTTGACCCCTGCGTTGGCCTCTGTTGCTGACAGCTCAGAGCCTGAAGCCTGCTTCAGATTCTGTGTCTCCCTCCCTCTCTCTGCTCCCTCCCCTGCTCATGCTCTCTGTCTCAAAAATCAACATAAAAAAAAATACCCTTAACTTTATTTTTTTTTAAATTTTTTTTTCAACGTTTTTTATTTATTTTTGGGACAGAGAGAGACAGAGCATGAACGGGGGAGGGGCAGAGAGAGAGAGGGAGACACAGAATCGGAAACAGGCTCCAGGCTCCGAGCCATCAGCCCAGAGCCTGACGCGGGGCTCGAACTCACGGACCGCGAGATTGTGACCTGGCTGAAGTCGGACGCTCAACCGACTGCGCCACCCAGGCGCCCCTAAAAAAAATACCGTTAACTTTAAAAGTCAGATAATTGTGCACCTAATCTGCCTATGAATTTCACCATTTTTAATTTGATCTAATTTAATTTTAAGTAGGCTCCACACCCAATGCAGGGCTTGAACTCATGACCCTGAGATCAAGTGACATATTTTACCAACTGAGCCAGCCAAGCACCCCTGAATTCCACTATGTAAACCACTACAAATCTAATACAAAGTTGATCAAAGGAAGAAAAAAAATCAACACTAACAATATTTCATAATGCCTTTTTTAAAGAATCTCACAGGGAAGGACTCCAGTGTAACGTCAATGCCTGTGCAACTCTGTAATGATCTGTGTGCACTGAGGAAGTGGACCCTTGACTCGGCCCAGGTTCCCTAAGACGAAGCACACTGAGCCAGGCTCCAAAGGATGATGCAGGCACAGCCTGTCTGCAGCCTCTGGTGTGGGTTGTACATAAGAGGTGTATAGAACAATCCAGTGGAATGCAGGCAGAACATATTAGGACTTCCCTTTGTATTTACCTCAGTTAAATATATGTATGTGTATACACTGACACAGAGAGGACAAACTTTTTTATCTGATAAAGGTATGTGAGCAAAAAGTCTGCTCCTTCATCAAGACACGTGAAAAGCCAACCCTTGTGGACAAGAGGGAAAAACACGAAGTGCATGAGAGCACTGTTAGAAAAACATATGTGGTTGGCCAAACTGTCTCCAAATGCATAGGTGTTCCTATAATAGCATACCCAGTCTTAAAAAGATCTCACTTTGCCCAAACGTTCCTATAAATTTTATACAATTCTAGTAAAAACCTCCATACATTCTTTGTTGGAAACTGATAAATGGCTGGAGTTCATCTGAGCCAACAGATATGTAAAACTTGCCAAAACATGTGACTTTTTAAGAAGTGTTTATTTTTGAGAGAGAAAGAAAGAGCAGAGGAGAGGCAGAGAAAGAGAGGGAGAGATTGAATCCCCAGCAGGCTCTGGGCTGACAAGCACAGAACCCGATGCAGGGCTCGAACCCACGAACCGTGAGATCATGACCTGCATCAAAATCAAGAGTCGGATGCTTACCTAACTGAGCCACCCAGATGCCCTGACATGTGTTTAAAAGAAATATACTGGGGGCGCCTGGGTGACTCAGTAGGTTGAGCGTCCGGCTTTGGCTCAGATCATGATCTCACAGCTCGTGAGTTCAAGCCCCGCATCAGGCTCTGTGCTGACAGCTCAGAGCCTGGAGCCTGCTTCAGATTCTGGGTCTCCCTCTCTCTCTGCTCCTCCCCTGCTCACACTCTGTCTCTCTCTCAAAAAGAAATAAAGATTTTTTTTAAAAAAATTTTTTTAAAAAGAAAAGAAATATAATAAAGGGGGCACTTGTTCTCACAAGTATGAAAGGCTTTCTATAAAGAAACAGTAGTTACAAATATGTGGAACTGTTGCACAGAGTTCCTTTTTAAATTCACTTAAACATAATAGTTAACAAACAGGCCATATACATACAGGAATTAGTAGGTGATACAGGTAATTCGAAGAATAATGGGGAAACAGCTGACCAACCAGCCAGAAAGAAATTATATCAGACCACCATCTCACCCCATATTAAAAAGATGCCATATTTTTAAAAACTGGAAGAAAGTGTTTTTAAAATTTTACAATCTTGCAGTGAGAAAGGTTTTCCTAAGCATGATGGAAAAACCCAGAAGCTATAAAGGGAAAGGTGATAGATTTGACAATATAAAAATGGAAAAATTGCTACATAACAAAAGACACCTGACGAGGCATACAATAAGGAGGAAACCTCTGCAGGGTATGTGACAAAAAGTTCATTTCTATAATCTGTAAATACTCCCTTCACATCAAGATTAAATCCATGACTGGTCAAAGAACACAAAAAGACAAACCATAGGAAAAGAAACACAAACAGCCAATAAACCCGTGATACAACTGTCTCCACCTCACAAATAGCATTTAAATGATACCTCGGGGCACCTGATAGGATACGGGGTGGCTCAGTCAATTAAGTGTTCAACTCGACCTCAGCTCAGTTCTTGATCTCAGAGTCGGGAGTTTGAGCCCCATATGTTGAGCTCTGAGATGGGGGTGAAGCCTACTTAGTAATAATAATAACAAAAGTGAGACCTCACTTGTCACAGAAGATCGGCAATGACTAAAAACATCCGTTGTTGGATTGTTGGCAAAGGCACAAAGAGATAAGCAGTGGAACACGCATTGGTGGACGTGTAGAATCGTTAACCTTTTTGGAAAGTAGTTTGCCAATGTTTATCATAGTATTTTCAAATGTTTATTTTTGAGAGAGAGTGAACACAAGCAGGGGAGGGGAAGAGAGAGGGGGAACAGAGGATCTGAAGCGGGGTCTGTACTGACAGCAACGAGCCCGGCTTGGGGCTCGAACTCACAAACCACGAGATCATGACCTGAGCCAAAGTCGGATGCTCAACCGACTAAGCTACCCAGGTGCCCTATCATAATTTAAAATAGGAATTCTAGCAATTCTACTTCCAGAAATATGTCCTAAAGAATTACATAAATATAAGGATATTCTTGACAGCATTGCTTGTAATAGGATAAAACTAAAAAATAACCTAAATGTCCAATCAGAGGGGAATAGTTAAATAAAATTATGATATATCCATGCAGAGCAATTGTTTTTAGGTTTATTTATTTACTTAGAGAGAGAGCGCACAAACGGGAGGGACAGAGAGAAAGAGAGAGAGAGAGAGAGAGAGAGAGAGAGAGAGAATCCCAAGCAGGTTCCACACCGTCAGCACGGAGCCTAACTCAGGGCTTGATCCTATGCCCATGAGATCGTGACCTGAGCCAAAATCGAGTTGGACACTTTAGCGACTGAGCGACCCAGGCGCCTCCCCCCCGCCCCCCCACAGAAGAATATTACGGGATTGATCACCTATCATTGTGTAACAAAATTACCCCAAAACGGAATGGCTTAAAACAGTAAACATTTCTTTTCCTGTTATTTCCATGTCAGATATTTGGGAGTGGCAGGTGGGCATTTCTGGCTCGGGACCTCTCATGAGGCTGCAGTGTCTGAAGGTTGCCCTGCAGCTGGCAGACCCTTCCTCTAAGGTGGCTCACTCACATGGCTGGCAAGGGGGCGCTGGTTGTTGGCCGGAGGCCAGTTGCTGCCCAAGTGGCCTTCTCCACTGGCTGAATGTCCTCACAACGTGGTGGCTGGGGGCTCCTAAGTGACCGATCCAAGAGGGGCTACGGCTGAAACTGGGAAATTTGAAGACTGACTGGCATGTTAGTCAGGTCAGAGAGAGTGCAAGGAGACACTTGCAAAACCTCCAACAGAAATTTAAGAATGGGAAGTAGAGATGAGGCTGGAGAGATAAATGGAGGCCGATTCATGGCAGTAATTCCAAGCTGTGTTAAGGAGCTTGATTTTTATATGAAGCCAGTAAGATCGCTCTGGTTATTACACGGAGGGTGGAATGAATAGACAAGGACAGGGGGCAGGGATGGAGGTCAGGCCATCAGTTAGGAGGCCATTAAAGTGATCCTGACAAGGAATGGTACCTTGGATTAGGGGGGATGGCAATAGAGGGGGAGAAAAATCAGGGAGCTTCTGAGATATTTAGGAAAAAGTCCAATAGGACTCCATGTTTAGATACGCGGATTACACAACAGGAAGGAACCACGTTTGGCTCCTGGGGTTGTGACTTGACCAATCAGGTGAATGGGGCACACGGGATGAAGAGCAGGTTGGGGATTAGAAAAAGGTTTTAATGAGTTTGAGATGCTTACACACATGGAAACGTTGAATCGTCAGTGGCCACATGGGACCTGGAGGTCAGGGAATATATGCCTGGACATAAAAACGTATGAGCCATCAGGACATTAGTGGACAATGGAGCCATGAACCAGAGAACCGTTGCTTTGAAAAGGAAGAGTTTACAAGAGACTGAAAAGATTAATTAAAAGATTAATTAAAAGGTTAATTAAAAGATTAACCAGAAAGGTTAATAGGAACACCAGGAGTCTATTGTCACAGAAGATACCGCCGTGATCAACAGTGGTCACACCACTAAGCCAAGCAATTTAAAACATAACATTGTGTATCAGATAGGAAAAAGAGCGCTCTCCCTCGGTCCCAAGGCGGAGTACTTTTATAGGAAGGATGTCAACAGCATCGATGACTTCTGGTGTGGTGCTTCTCCAAGTGTGATGTACAAATAACCTGGGGACTATAGTAAAATGCAGATCCTGGCTCAGTAGGTCTCAGTAGGGGAGGGCCTGAGAGCCTGTGTTTCTAAGAAAGTCCCCAGCGATACTGATACCCCTGGCCCACATTTTGAATAGCGAGGTTCTGCTGTGGCTTTCAAACTTTACTGAGCACAGACTCACACAGAGAACATTTTAAAACAGATTATTGGACCCCATCCCTACAGATTATGATTCAGTGGGTCTGGGGCAGGATCTGATAATCTGCATTTCCAACAACCTCCTTGGAGATGGTGACAGTGATGCCACAGGTCTCCAAGACCAGTTTGAATTGCACACTTCTACAAGACCACAGCTTAACTACTGCGGGCCACAACAGGGAGAAATCCATATGGATTTCAAGACATAATGCAAACAAGAAGTATTCCTGAACACCACTGGAGTCAGTCCATGACCAGAGCTCATTGAGGGCATGGCCTGCTAGTTACCCATCACCCCCATGGTTACTGTATCAAAGCTAAGTACTCATCCTTTTTTTTTTTTTTTTAAATATTTTTTAATGTTTATTTTTGACAGCGCAGACGCGTGCACAAGCAGGGGAGGGGCAGAGAGAGGAAGACAGAGGATCCAAAGCAGGCTCTATGCTGTCAATAGAGAGCCCAATGCGGGACTCCAACTCATAAACTTCGAGATCATGACCTGAGCTGAAGTTGGACGCTTACCTGACTAAGCTGCTCAGGCGCCCCAGGACTCATTCTTAACTGATTTATTAATTCTGAAGACTTAACCTTCAGCAGTAGATACTTTTTAAAAGTAAGTCTCAAAGCTTTATCTTGCTGGAAAAACCATTTCATTAATACTAAAACAAAGAGCTGATATTGAGGACTGTTTCCTTTACTCAAGGGACATACATTGCACCACAGACACATTCTTCCCCAGTGCACACAATTTTAGAAATACACAATCTTGGAAAAAACCCTATATACAATAAGAAGGGGGAAAATTCGGGGCGCCTGGGTGGCTCAGTCGGTTGAGCGTCCGACTTCGGCTCAGGTCATGATCTCACGGTCCACGAGTTCGAGCCCCGCGTCGGGCTCTGTGCTGACAGCTCAGAGCCTGGAGCCCGTTTCAGATTCTGTGTCTCCCTCTCTCTCTGCCCCTCCCCCGTTCATGCTCTGTCTCTGTCTCAAAAATAAATAAACGTTAAAAAAAATTTTTTTTTAAAAAAAAGAAGGGGGAAAATTCTATTTAAGGAGGAATCAGGTCACATATGTATTTATTAAGCACCCAAAAGTATTTTATGGAAGACATCTAAACGCGAAAAAGATGGATTACAAATACAAGCTCTGCTCTCAAGTCTGGAACATCAAAGACACCAGCAACCAAGTTAAAACATGACAAATGCCATCTGAAAAAACAGCTGACACTTATTTTTCTTAAAGCCACCCAGCAGATACCTCAATCCATTCGCACAGAATGTGTGTTTGTTATTAATAGCAACAGACGCACAGAGGAGGAGAAAATACCCAACAGGGGTGACTGACTTCCTGGATAAAATAATTTCGTGTTGGAATTAGACAGATGGACAGTCTTTTCACAGGTGGAGGACCCAGACGACCATTCCTTAACTTAAACATGTGGCCTGGGCATCTGCTGACAGAAGGCTTCATCTACCCTTTTATGCAGTGTGATTAAGAAACGTAGCCAGGTAGGGGAGCGTGGGTGGCTCAGTCTGTGAAAGGTCCCACTTCCGCTCAGGTCAAGGTCTCATGCTTCGTGACTTCGAGCCCAGAGTCAGGCTCTAAGCCGACAATACGGGGCCTGCTTGGGATTCTCTCTTTCTCTGCCCCTCCCCTGCTCATGCTCTCTCTCAAAATAAATAAATAACGAAAATTTAAAAAATAAATAAATAATAAAAAAAGAAAAAGAAAAGATACCCAGATAAAAGCACAGTACCTGCCCTCAAAAAAGGCTTCACTCTAGTCCTGGAGACCAAGAGAAGCATATCCTTGAAGGCAAGATTAAGGAAGGGGCGCGCCGCCCCCACCCCAACGGTAGGGGTAGCGGGGAGTCGCCGGAGAGGCCAAAGCGTCTCTGCGGGTGCTCTCTACCGCAGTGGAAGCGCCTTCCAAGCACACACCGGCGGCCACTGGGTCCTGGGGGGCTGCCAAGACCTGCAAACAAGGCGCCACAGGCCTGAGACGCGGGAGGCGGGAGAGGCCCGAGCGGTCAACTGCTTCAGTCCGCCAGACCCTTCACCGAGCCCCCCGCATCCACCAGCACCCGGGAGCAGGAAGCTACGGGAACAAGCAAAAGGTTTCGCGGTCTCTTGCAAGCACACCTGAGGCGACCCTTCCTCGGAGACGGGCCCCTCCTCCCCCGGGTGGCCACCTCTCGCTCTGCCCTGGGGCTGGCGGGCGTCCCCGCGGCTGAGGAGGGCAGCCGCGTACGCTCGCGGGAGCGCCGCGCGGGTCAGGGGTCTGTGTGCTCGGGGCACGCAGGGGCTGGACGCGGGGCGGGCGGGGCGGACGGGGCGAGCGGAAGTGTGCCGCTTCCTTCCGGCCGGCGCCGCACGAGACTGGGCGGGGCGCCCCTGGAGAGGGCGGGGACTTGAGCTGACGGACGGCTCCCGGGACCTATGGGCGCGCCCGCGGCGGCCCGGCCTCCCTGGCGCGCCCCTTCCTCGGGGCCGCGGACGCCCCCCAGTCCCCCATTTCTCTGGTGTCGCGCAAAGCTCTGTCGCTGCACGGTGGCCGCTGCCTGGTCCTCCCTGTCCTCACGGTGCATCGCGGGCAGTTGCGCGGCCCTCGGCACTCCCCGGCCGGCCGGCCTCCTTCCCCGCCCAGAGCTGCGCGCCAGGACGGCTGAGGCCGCAGGTCTGTGACTGCGTGTCGGGCCGCGGGCGGAGCGAGGGGACGCGCGGGTGCGAGGCTTCGGCGCCTGGTCGGGCTGCGCCCTGCGTTGTGATGTTCCGCCGAATCAGCCGCAACGACCGGGTGCCTGCGGGTCGTCCCGCCGCGTCGTGCAATCGGGGGGCGCGGCCCGGGCCCAGCGGCGCCCTGGGGCGCCAGGGTGGGGGACGCGGCGCTCGCGGGTCCGCTCGAACTGCGGGGCGGGGGGCGGCAGGTCGGGAGTGAGGAAGTTTGCCGAGGGCGGGGCGGGGCGGCGCTCGCGGGCTACTTCGGGCTCCTGCCGCGCGGGCGGAGGGAGGGCCTGGTTGGTGCTGGCGTCCGCGGCAGCACGACTCTGCCGAGCTGGAGCAAGTGTCTGAACTTGGGCGGCCGCTGCCGGCCCCTCGGTGTCCGGTGGGGACACTCGGCGCTGTGAGGCTGGGGTGCGGCGGGAAGCTGAGTGTCGTGCCCTGCAGTGCCCGGTCGCTCTGTGCGTGCTTGTCCTTCCGAGTAGAGGACGAGCGTCGCTCTCACTTCCCTTTTCCAACGTCGAAGATGGCATTCCCTTTCATTATGGGGAAACTTTTGTTTCCCCAGTTGGTGCGATTATCACATTGCCCGACACAGAGTTGGCGCGGAAATGTTTGTTGCCCTTCTGTCCTGACTTGTTAGAGTGTATCCGATGTGGGATATTTATAACTCCTTCCCGAGCCCTTAGGAGGACGTGATTCTTGGCTAAGAATCCAAGTTATCCAGTTGGGGGATAAGTCCATCTAATGAATGCAGTACGGCTTTGCCTAACACTCCCTTTTTCCTGCCTCGCTGGTCCAGACTCATTTTCGGTGCTTGTACTTAACTGTTTTTGCGTCTCACATTTTTTTTTTTTTTATGAATGAATGAATAAATTGCATAATGTTGCTTGGTTGGATTGTTCTTTCTCTAGAGCAAGGTGGTTATTAATAAACTGCCCAAACAATCGTGTCCGGTAACTGGTCATATTTAATAGTAATTAGTAAAACGCTGTTCATTATTCAGAGAAGTGAAGCAAGATGTTCCTGGGGACCGTCGCCAGCTTACTCACTGCCACCACTCCCTCGCCTCCCACTCACTGCTTCCAAACCAGGCTCCTGCACCCTGCCTTTACTCCCACTGTTGCTCCCTGGGATAGCAGCTGCCCTGATTGGCACACCCCCGCTGCCATCACCACTCAGGCATATTCCTAAAGTTTCCAGTGTGAATTGTTTTAAAGAACGTCGGTATTAAAATTCAGATACCTAAGACGAAACAATGTTTCACTTCTTCAGAATCAGGCTATCAACAGATTTACTACCGAATAGTATGGAACTGTGGTACATAATATAAAACTGCATAATTATGTGACCAATTGCGTGGTAACTGCAGTGGCTCAGGATGGAGAAAGATCAGCAGTGGCTGGCACAACCGAGAGAGGAAGGTTTCTTGGAGGAAGGGCAGGGGCTTGTCTGGGATGCTTACCTGTATTCTTAACTCTTAATAATAGGTATTAAGTAAATATTTGTGTTGTGCCTTGACAGTAGCTTTGAAGGCTGGTAAAGATTTGATGGGAAAGTGGGAGGGCATGCTAAGCCAGGGACAAGGCTCCAAGTCACAGAGGAGCAAAGCGTGTGTTGGGGAGACGGTACTGGCGTATGGATGGCAGTTTACTTGTATGTTGTTTGTAGGAGTGGTTGGAAGAACAATGCACGTAAGTCTTTGACACCATGATATCCATCAGGCAAAGAAAAGGAGTAAAAACCACGGAAGTTCCTGAGGATTATGCAGCGCAAGAAGCAAATGTGAAGTTGGAAAATAAATTGCCATCTGGTAGGTGACTTAAATTAAAGCAGCATTTTGGATTGCTATTATTTCTTCAATATTAAAATATCACTCTCCAATAGGGTACAGATTTGGTGAGCCCTAACATTTGAGGAAACTTGTTCTAATACCCTGATGTTTTAGTTTGACAGATGATTTGACTGCAGTTTGATGATCCTGGTTTCACAGTTTTGACCAGATAAAAGGTCACAGAGCTCTGATTGGAACCCCTTGTTTGTCAGCTGTCTGTGCAGTGGGTTCTGGTTTTGCCAATCTTTGACTTTCTAAAATAATGCTTTCCCCCATGCTTCAGATTTTAGTCTGTTTCTAGTTTTTCTGGTTTGTGTATGCTGTTCACTCTAGACAGCATTAGCTTGGGTGACTTTCTCATTTCGTTAAGGTATTGAAAGATGAATCAAACATTTTTTTATTCCTTATTTGAATTCCTGACATTTTCTCCTTTGGTTTGTGAGGGAGTGGTGGTCAGAACTTGGTTAAGTTGTTTACGTAATGCTGAAGATTCTTGCTAAGTGTACATCAAATGACCTTAATTATGAACTTCCCCAGTGCGGAGTTGCTTTCTTAACTAAGCATGGTCAAGGATTTTTAAAAATAAGCATGAGGGGCGCCTGGGTGGCTCAGTCGGTTGAGGGTCCGACTTCGGCTCGGGTCATGATCTCGTGGTCCGTGAGTTCGAGCCCCGCGTCGGGCTGTGGGCTGATGGCTCAGAGCCTGGAGCCTGCTTCCGATTCTGTGTCTCCCTCTTTCTCTGTCCCTCCCCCGTTCATACTCTGTCTCTCTCTGTCTCAAAAATAAATAAACGTTAAAAAAATTAAAAAAAAAATAAGCGTGAAAAATTCCTTGTCTCTTCACCATTTTGGATATCTGACAGAATTCATATTAACTCAGCCATGTTAATTCTTATCAGCCAGAGCTAGTAATTTGGGGGGAGCAGTTTTATAAAATAAATCTGTACTGAGAAGTCACACCATTCAACCATCCAATAAATAAGCAGTTTTGGACAAGATAGAGTACTTTCTGAAGACTTACACAATGTAACTTCACGTTTGCCTTTTTATTTTTCTACGCTTATTTATTTTGAAAGAGAGAATCTCAAGCATTCTCTGCACTGTCAGCGTAGAGCCCGACATGGGGCTCGGTCCCATGAACCGTGAGATCATGACCTGAGCCGAAATCAAGAGTCAGACACTTAACCAACTGTGCCACCCAGGTGCTCCCAAGTTTGCTTTTTTTTTTAAACTAAAACATAACTTGAGGATTCTTCATTTTACTGAGGCAATATTTATTCATGTCAGGAAAAAAAAAAAAACCCTGAAAACTAAAGAAAAGCAAAAAAAAAAAAGGAAAGAAAGAAAGAAAGTATTCCCACAAACAAACCCATCCTGAGACTGTCATCCATGAAACTTGATGTTGCTGTGGAAACTGTTCTTGCCTAGGCACACCTTCAGGCAGTCACGTGGTTTTACCGCGTTGGGATCCTGGCTGTTTTGTCATTTGCTACATTTCTTTTATTATGTTCCAATCATGTCACAAGTCAGTCAATGTGTTTTAAAAATGTTACTGGTGTAGTCACTGTGTGGCTATAGCGTAACTGATTTAAGAATTCCTGGTTGAATAAGTGGTTTTAAACCTTTCACCTATGCGAACAGAACTAGAGTAAATGTTCTTGTGGCCAAATGTTTGTTTAAAACTTTATTTGGGGTTATAGGCCAAGATTTGGAATTGCTGGTCAAATGGTATGCTCGTTTTGGTAGCTTTTCCAACTTCCTGCCCTCTCGTGTTCCAGCGAGCTGCCACGTTATTCTCCTACTAGAAGTGTTTGAAAACTACTCATTTTGTACCCTTGTTAAAACAGCGTTAACGTTTTTAAGCTGTCAAATTGACCAGCATCTAAAAAATTGTAGCCCATTGTTTTGATTTGCATTTCTTTAATACTAATGAATGTGAGTATTTTTGTCTGTCCGTGGCCCTTTTTTTTCCCGTGCATTGCCTGTTTGTCTCTGTAATCTCTTTCCAACTGAAATATTTAGTTTTTTAATCCTGAAAGTGTTCATCCCATATTGAGGATACTTAAGCTTTCTTATACGTGCCGTGAATATTTTTTTCCTAGTTTATGTCCTTTAACTTGGATGTTTTTCTCCCGATGGGTTGTTGAATTTTAAGCAGTCAAGCTTTTTGGTAGCCTTTAATGAATAAATCACAAATTATACATAGATCATCTGAAAGATTTTCTATATCCTAGACCTGTACCCCACTTAACTCCTCCATTTGACAAACTTCACAGTTGAACTACAGTTATTCATCTATGCCAAACACAGACCGTAGGTACTAAGATAACTAAGGTAATGAATAAGCTCACGATTTCTGCCAAAATGGACAAGTGAGCAATTAGATACCATCGGGTAAAAACCATAATGAGGTATGAAAACAGGTCTCCGGAGTCACAGAAAGGAGTTCCTAACTGTCTCCTGGGAATAGAAGCGTCGCCAGTGACAGGCAGTTGGAACTTAGCATACTTGGTAGTCTGAAGTGGCACTATTAAATTCTACGTTGTTTACTGACTTAGTTATTTATTTTTTCTAAAAGGTGGTACCAGTAGAAGATTATGGAAGCTTCTGTCACTTATGGTTGGTGGAACCATTGCCCTTTGCATTGGACTTCTTACATCTGTCTACCTGGCCACTTTACATGAAAACGACTTATGGTTTTCTAATATTAAGGTATGGCATCCTATTACTGTTGTATGATTTCCTCATCAGTATCTCCAGTAGTTAAGTGTGTAGATGAAGGACCAAGATAATGCTGCTTTGCTGTAAAGAATCTAACCTCTTAAAAGGTTTGCCTATAGCGTAGAAAGACCTTGTTATTTAAAATAACATCAGAATGTTTGTCATCAGTGAGTTTTCTCATTTCATGAACTTGCTCTAGTTATGGGACAGTAACTCTAAACCAGTATTTTCCCACTGTACGTTGTGAAATTGGTGCAGTAAATCATGAGTAACGTTCGTAATTAAAATAAGATACAAGAGGATATTATCATATATACTAGGGTTGAGAATTGTTTGTGTAACTGTTAATTATATGTATGTATGTACAAGCTGGGTCACAGTATATATATATTTTTTTCTGTTGGGCACAATAAAAAAATCAAAAGCCAGTCCTCTAAACCGTGGAGTGTTAATCTGGCTCCATAGACGACCTCAGTGTGTTCCTTCCTTTCTAATTGTACATGCAGTGGTTAGAGGGTCGGGGAACCATTATTTTCATCACATTCTCAGGAGGGTCTGTGACTTCTTAAACACCAATTTCCTTGTTCTCTTTTTTTCTCTTTTTAAACGTTTCTAGATGTCTTTTAATTTGCCATTGTTTTCAAAACAAGCATATCACTTAAGCAAGGAGACTTTTATATCACCAGGGGTTTTCAATCCAAATATACTTTGTTTTTTTATCCCAAGTGTCATCATCTTTGACCCTGTTTACTATTGTGGCTTCTAATGACTAGTTGTTATAAAGGTAAAATTCACTATCAAAGGTCAAATATTTATAGGTGAATATTCAAAAGAATCCATGCAGAATCTAAAACAGTTCTCGGGGTACCTGGGTGGCTCAGTCAGTTAAGCATCTGACTCTTGATTTCGGCTCAGGTCACGATCTCATAGTTCATGAAATCGTTTTCTGTCTCAGGCTTTGCACTGACAGCATAGAGTCTACTTGGGATTCTCTCTCTCTACCCCTCCCCTGCTCATACACGTGAGCACACGCGCTCTCTCTCGCTCTCTCTCTCTCTCTCAAAATAAATAAACGTTACAAAAAATTTTAATAAAAAAAGTAAAACGGTTCTCAAAGAGAGTTTTCCAAAATATTTTGAACTTTGGTTCCATTACTGAAATGAGTCTCCAAAGGGGACTACTTTAGGGGCGCCTGGGTGGCTCAGTCACTTGAGCATCTGACTTCGGTTCAGGTCATGATCTCACTCATGGGTTCGGGCCCCATGTCAGGCTCTGTGCTGATGGCTCGGATCCTGGAACCTGCTTCGGATCCTGTGTCTCCCTCTCTCTCTGCCCCTCCCCTGCTCATGCTCTGTCTCTCTCTCGCTCAAAATAAATACTAAAAAATTTAAAAAAAAGAACAAAAACAAAGAGAACTACTTTGAATGGCAAATTTAATTTATACAGATAACTTATGTTTATTTTAAAAACCTGTTCTTCTTACTCTATAGGTGTAGCATGTATCTATGTATATATTTTTATACAAAAATATCATGGTACAAAGAATAATCCTTATCTTTCAGGAACAGTGGGTAGTTTTTCTTGTCAAGAAAAATTTCACTCACCTATATCTCTTTATTTTTTTTGTTTCTTTTTACTGTTTATTTATTTATTTTAAGAGAGAGAGCATGCGCTAGCCAGGGAGAGGCAGAGGGGGAGAGAGAGAGAGAGAGAGAGAGAGAGAGAGAGAGAGAGAGAGAATCTCAAGCACATTCGATGCTCAAAGCCTAAGCCGAAATCAAGAGTTAGACTCAACCAACTGAGCCACCCAGGCGTCCCTCGCCTATATCTCTTTAATAGCGTGCTTATAAACAGATTCCCTATAACTGAACAATCTTATACTTATTTATCAACACCAACATTTTGAATAAAGACTGAAATATCCCTGTGTGGGCATATAGCTAAAATTAAATGTTAGTAACTGTGTAGTAAGTAAGGAGAAGATGCTAAAAGAGGTCACGTGACTTAATTTCAAATTGTAATTTTAGCTCTTTAAAGTTTTAGGTGGCCTTGCTAGTAACCTTAAATAAATACACCCCATCATCAAGAAACCTGAGCACCCTTGATTTTCCTTTTTATTCTCACCAGGTTAAAGAAGTCATTATACTTTTACCTAGTGTTTATGGAGCACCCCTTCTGTGGGTAGCATTTATTTAAACACCGTGGAGAACATGGAAAGAATAACAGAGACTAACGAATTTGCCAGCAGGTTTTCCAGTGTAATAAATTGATCCAGTAAATACATATTAAGCACCTATAGTATACCTGCAGGGACTGCGTTCAGTTGTAGCAATACCTCCAACTGCAACAAGGCCCTTGCCTTCAGGGAGTTCACACCCTTGAGGGTATAGGCAAGTTGGCAGACATTACAGCCCATCCAAAATCAATACCTTGCTGGGGAAAGACATTGGGAGCACAGAGGAGGGGTAACCTAACCCAATTTTGGACGCTCAGGGAAGGTTTTCTGGAAGAAGTGATGGTTAAGGAGACCTGAAGGATGAGAAAGGTTAGCCAGTCAAATTGGGGAGGAGAAGTGAATGTCATAGGGAAGGGACATGTGCAGGAACTTTGAGAGGCAAGACCGTTGAGAGCGTTGAAGGTGTTGGCAGTAGTCAGCCTGACTGGAGAACAGATGGGAAGAGAGAATGTACAGGGATGGTAAACAGAGGTCATGAAGGTACAGCAGTGTCATTGTCTTGGCGTGCTAGAAAGATGGCTCAGGCTGCAGCGTGGAGAGTGGACCTGAGGAGGACAGCACTGCGGGAAGAGGCAACCACCAAGAAAATCCAATTCAGTGGATTCGGTAATACCTGGATGTCAGTAAATGCACGTCATCTGTGCACCAGACACAGGTCTAGGCCCCGAGAAAACAGCCTTTGAATTCTGTTCAAAGAGGAGGGAAGAAACAGGAACCAACAAGAAATAAGTCCTATGGTAGAAACCAAACAGGGTGGTGACATAGTTATGGGGAGGGAAAGCAGACCATTTTGAAGACCAGACATACATCAACACTTAAATCCTAAGAAGAACAGCCAAGCTAAGATCTGTGAAAACGTCCTAAGCAGAGGGAACAACAACTGGAAAAGCCACAAGGTAGGACAGAACTCGTCCAGCCCGAGTATCAGAGAGAAGGCACGTGTGGCCAGAACTCTAGGAGCACAAGAACAGGACCAGAGAGGAAAAGACCAGATCATGCTGGAGAGAAGTGGATGAACTCAGAGTTTATTAGAAGGTGGATTTAGAAGGATCTATCGATTCATCATTTGTGTGGATGGTGATTGGGAGGAAGGAATCATCAGTGGTGATCTACTTTCTCCCATTAGCAGCTGAATAGTTGGATGGACATACCATTCACTGTGATGATGAACCCTGTTGGGAGGAACAGGTCTGGGCAGTGGAGTAACTTCTGACACCAGCTACCCAGAGTTAAGCCAGACTTGACAGGCTAAGGGCACTACAACGCCACCCTCACTTCAGATACCAGTCACAAGTTTGGGGATCCTCAGGCCACCTGACTTCTGACCATAAGTAGGCTATAAATTTTGGGATACCCACTATCCCCTCAGGTTCAGTAATTCACTAGAATGACTCACAGAACTCAGGAAAGCGTTACACTTACGATGATAGCTTTAATACAACAATGGGATACAAATCACAATCAGTGAAAGGCAGAGACTCATTGAAAGTCGGCGGTGGGGGGAGGTCCCCAAATTCAGACTTTCCATTGTCCTTTCCTTGTGGAGTCAGGACATGTTGTTCTGGCACGTCAGTGTATGACAGTGTGTTGACTATTGTCAACCAAGAAAGCTCACCTGGGCTCTGGTGTCCAGAGTTTTTACTGGAGTTTTATTATGTAGGTGTGACTGATTGAACCATTTGGCCACAAGGTTGAATTCAATCTCCAGCTCCCTCTCCTCCCCAGAGGTTGGGTCGGTGTCAGCTGGCTCCAAGCCCCAACCCTCTGATCACACATTTCTGGTCTTTCTGGCTTGGCCAGCCCCCATCCTGAGTCATCTCCTTAGAACACACTATCAGAGGTGGTCCCGAGGAACCAACTGTGAATGACAAAGATGCTGTTATCACTTGGGAAATTCGAGGATTTGTTGGCTACCTCCCAGGAACCAGGGACAAAGGGCAGCCAAATTCTTTAGAGGGGACGGTGAGACAGCAAATGATAATCCGTGTTTGGATACGTGATGAGTCACTTTCGAAACAGTCCAAGGAGGGAGATATGGAGTAAAGGGAGCTGGATCCACGGATGTGGAGGCAGGAGTTCCATCTGTGTTGGAAATGGACATTTTCATATTACCAGCTTATAGACGTGTGGGCAAGATTGTTGGAGGAGTGTGCAGAGTGAGAAAGAGACCCTGGGCTGGTTTCTTGTCTCTGCCTCAGATACCATCTGGAAGAAGCTATAAAACAGGAACGTACTCGAATCTAACAGGTTTCTTCCCTCCGACACCTCCATCCCCTGAAATGTACAGTTGAGCTCAGTCTTACTGCATCTTCTTCTCTTTATTCAAGCAATGGCTTATAGCACAGACTTGTTTTCTCTGCATCACAAGAGGAATCCTCAGATGTTTCGACTGTTTCGCAAACCTGATGGTACCTCTGCGTGGGCATTTGGCTTGTTTTTCATCTTAGATCACGTAGACCCAGTGCTGTCCAGTGGAACTCTGTGCAGTGAAGGAAATGATCTTTTTCCACACTGTTCAGTACAGTGGCCACGAGCCAAATGGAGCTGCTAAACACTTGATCCGTGGCTGTTGCAACTGAGGAGCTGAATTTTACATTTTACTGAATTTTAAAATGTGTAAACATTTTCTGTGAATAAACCATGAAGCTGGTAGCCATTAATGATCAAAGACATTGCTCAGTCAGAGGAAAGCTCATTTTCCGAGTTTATATATGCCTTCGTAATTTTACTCCTGTAATTTACACCATTTTCATATTGGGGGATTATGGGAATACTTGAGAAGTGTAAATCTGTTTTCCTTTTGTACTTGTGGGTTATAACTTAAAATTGCTAGGCTACTTTTTTTTTTTTTAAGTTTACTTATTTGTTTTGAGAGATAATCCCAAGCACTGACAGTGCAGAGCCTAACGTGGGACTCGAACCCAATGAACCAACCGCGAGATCATGACCTGAGCTGAAATCAAAAGTCAAATGCCTAACTGACTGGGCCACCCAAGTGCCCTGGCTAGGCTAATTTTCATGAAAGTACTTTGATCTCTGAATACTTTGAATTCATTGTAATTATTCAGAGAGTAAAAACATTGCTTATAATATAGACAGGGGCACCGGGGTGGCTTAGTTAAGCATCCGGCTCTTGATTTAGGCTGAGGTCATGATCTCACAGTTGTGAGATCGAGCCCCTACGTCAAGCTTTGCACTGAGCAAGCATGAACCAGCTCTGTCCCCAAAATAAATAAATAAATATTTAAAAACATATCGAAACAGGCAAATCATAGAGTTTTATTTGTGTGTTCAGAATGATTTTTTTTAAGTTTATTTATTTTGAGAGAGAAAGTGTGATGGGAGAGGGGCAGAGAGAGAGGTAGAGAATGAGAATCCCAAGCAGGCTTTCCATTGTCGGCACCAAGCCTGACGCAGGGCTCGAACCCAAGAATCACGAGATCATGACCTGAGCCAAAGTCAGATGCTTAACTGGCTCAGCCACCCAGGCGCCCCCAGAATGATATTTTAAATGCTAGTTGCTGATCATAACAGCATTAGTATTTGAATGAAGAAGATGTTGGTTTTAAGTGGTCATAGGAAATGTGTATATACTATCCTTTCGTGGCATATTTTTAAATTTTATTTTTAGTTTTTATTTAAATTCCAGTTAGTTAACATACAGTGTAATATTAGTTTCAGGTGTATGGTATAGTGATTCATCACTTTCATACCAACACCCGGTGCTCATCACAACAAATGTGCTCCTTAATCCCCATCACCTATTTCATTCATCCCCTCCCCTCCCCTCTGGTAACCATCAGTTTCTTCTCCATAGTTAAGAGTCTGTTTCTTGGTTTGCTTCTCTCTTTTTTAACCCCTATGATCATTTGTTTTGTTTCTTAAATTCCACATAGGACTGAAATTATAGGGTATTTATCTTTCTCTGACTTACTTCACTTAGCATAATACCCTCCACCTCCATTCATGTCACTGGAAATGGCAAGACTTGGGTCTCGTTTATGGTTGAGTGATATTCTGTTGTATGTACGCACCACCTCTTCTTATCCATTCCTCAGTCAGTGGACATTTGGGCTCTTTCCATAATCTGGCCATTGTCAGTAATGCTGCTGTAAACAACGGAGTGCATGCGTCCCTTTGAGTTCGTAGTTTTGTATTATTTGGGGGAAACCCTAATAGTGCAATTGCTAGATCATAGGGTAGTTCTGTTCTTAATTTTTTGAGGAACGTCCATACTGTTTTCCAGAGTGGCAGTTTGCACTCCCACCAGCAGTGCACCGGGGTTCTCCTTTCTCCACATCCTCGCCAGAGCATGTTGTTTCTTGTGTTACTGATTTTAGCCATTCTGACAGGTGTGAGGTGACAGCTCATTGTAGTTTTGGTTTTCTTTGCATTTTTTTAAATTAAAAGTTCTTCTCCTACTGTGTTAACAACTGTGTTCTATTTTCCTTGCTGGGAAATTGAAAGTATAGTTTTTAAAAATAGCTTTTATTGAATGTCTGCTATGTGCTTAGCCCTGTTTCAGGTGCATTTTGAGCATATTTAATCTGGCTGTCTCCAAGGACCAAACATTCTAACTCTAAATTGTCCTTTATTTAAAAAAAATTTTTTTTTGTTAATGTCTATTTATTTTTGAGAGAGAGAGAGAGACAGAGCATGAGTGGGGGAAGGGCAGACAGAGAGGGAGGCACAGAATCTGAAGCAGGCTCCAGGCCCCGAGCTGTCAGCACAGAGCCTGATGCGTGACTCGAACTCATGAACCATGAGATCATGACTTGAGCCGAAGCCGGACACTTAACTGACTGAGCCACCCAGGTGCCCTTCTAAATTGTCCCTTAAATGCAACCTGCTTTTTTGTTGCCCTTTATTATAAACAAAACAAACTAAAAGGGTTCAACGCCCATGCCTTACTTGCTGTGCTACCCTATGGTGCCCAGCACATCATCAGTGCTGAGTGATAGTGGTCTGTTTGGAGTAGTTCACCTCTACAGGTGAGGGAAGCGGTCTAGGCAGGGGGAGGGGGGGATGGGGACAACGGCTGTTGTAAAAGATCTGGGCCAGCACTAGAGCGAGCAGGGGGATGCAGCTTTGGGAGCTGCCTTCAGGCAGAGGACACAGAAGTGCTGGCAAGTGGGGAGCCCATCAGTGTGTTTGTCATGATTTGTGTTTAGTAGACGCTGGAGTGAAAATACACATAACACTGATTCCTTTTAGTTTTTGAACATGTATTGTGTTACTTATTGCAAAAACTATATTGTGACAACAACAAAAAACTTTTAAGTAAAAGACATTACTCAGTTTTCATTACCTCATCAAAAACCAGTTTTCAGTTTTCCCTTCCATTCTGCATCCTACATGTGTATATATTTTACTTATTTATGACTCCAACATAGTTTTCAAAATCAAGACTTCTCTGATGTTACATCATATGCTTTTTCCATATGTACATAGGTATACCAACTTCCACAATTATTATGGACATGATTGTATATGTAACTCAAAATTAAAAAAAAATTATACTCTTAGTTATTTCACTGTTTCTAAGCTCCCCAATTTTGGGATAGATTGTTCCTGTGTGGGTAAAACCCCTAAAATTGTTTGTTAATCAACTTCTTGTTTTAAAGTGGCCATGTAAAGATGTCAGTTCCTTCTTTCTTTAGAATTACCTCAAAGCAGTAAGGAAAATGAAAAAGAGACGGTTGTTTTCCAGCTTTGACAGAACTAAGAGTGGTCTCTGATCTGGAACCATAGTGTATGAGGAAGGGCCGCCTAACCACGTGAAACTCAGAGAAGCATGGAAAGGTAGGGAGAGAGGATTTTGGAGGAAGCCTCCAAAGCCGAGTTCTCCAAGGTTACTGGCATATCCTGAGGGGTGAAACCGAGGTCCTCTGTGGAGAACCACGGGGCCAGATGTGAGCAGTAATGATGGAAGCTTTCCTGGAGACGCCCTGGTATGAAAGAGAAGTAAGCTAGGCAGGCTGAAAGGAGTAATCACAGAGACAAGCCATTTTTGTACAAGTGGAATTTCAGAAGACCCGGATAAAGAGAGAGAACTTGCGTGTTGCACAGTTCTGAGGCTGCCAATCTTGGTTGGCTAAAATGAGGAAAAGACTAAAGAGCTCACTGTTGTAAACCACGCGGAATCACAAGGAAGATTCTCGCTGGCCTGACTTGTGGCCCTGGCCTGTCCCCCATATGAAATTCCTGCAAGAAGTTGGTTTGGTAAGAACTTGCCACATACAGAAAGGGAACTAGCACAGGATCTGTACAATGAACCTGGAAGAAAAAAAGGAAGAGAAGAACCAAGAACAAGTGTTGGTGAAGAGCAGTCACCAGAAAAAATTTATAGCAGGGACATGAAAATTGTGACCAAACAGGTCCCATTAAAAACCAGACACAATAGGGGCGCCTGGGTGGCTCAGTCGGTTGAGCATCCGACTTCGGCTCAGGTCATGATCTCACAGCTCGTGAGTTCGAGCCCCACGTCGGGCTCTGTGCTGACAGCTCGGAGCCTGGAGCCTGCTTCAGGTTCTGTGTCTCCCTCTCTCTCTGCCCCAACCCACTCGCATTCTGTAAATTGCATTAAGTACTCGCATTAAGTAAACATTAAAAAAAAAAAACCAGACACAATAAAAAACAAAACAGACACACCTGGGTAGTTCTGTCAGTCAAGCTCCTGATTCTTGATTTTAGTTCAGGACGTGATCTCGCCTTCGTGAGATGGAGCCCGTCTGTCAGTGCAGAGCCTGCTTGGGATTCAGTCTCTCTTCCTCTCTTCCTGCCTCTCCCCTGCTGATGCTGTCTCTCTGTCTCTGTCTCTCAAAAATAAACAAATAAAAAATAATAATAAGCATTTGCCACCATAGAAGATGGATTCAAAGGAGGGATGTAAGAAAGTCTATACCGTCTAGGAAGACAACAGAAAGAACTGAAACGTGAACTGGCAGAACTTAGGCAGAAGTAGAATCAAAAGATAAAACCGTAACAATGACAACGGTGTTGGAAGCAACACACAGAAGACTAGACTCTGCAGAAGGCACAGAAAGAGAAATGTTGGACTGATTAAACAAAATGAAATGGAATTCGTACAGTTACAGTAGTAGGGAGAAGCTGACAGCTGAGGAAGACAGCAGCAAACACACATAATTTGTGTCCCAAAAGAAAAGAACCAAAACAATGAAACAAGGGAGAATCATGTTTAAAGATATAATTCAAGAAAACTTGAAAAATGAAAGGTGAATTGAATCTACGAGTTGAGGGGCGTCAGGAAAACTTGGCCTTGACAGATCATCAGCGGGGTATAGTTCTGTGAAATTGGTGGCCTTCAACAGTAAGAAATCCCCAGACATCCAAACAGAAGGGAGACAAGTCAGTCTGGCTTCCAACTTTTCCATGGTGACATTTAATGCTTAAAAGATCTTGAATGATGTCTGCAGAAGACAAGAGAATGTGATTTATATGTTTTAATGCAGTCATTCCATCCTGCATAAAGCACCCAACAAACTGTTTTGATTCTGAGAAATCTATTTTCTTTAACACCTGAAGAAATTGTCAGAGGGAAAACTTTATCTGGCCAAGAGATAAAAGGCAAAACAATGGCAGAAGGCCTATCGGTGAAGTACAAACGTATTTAACTGTAGGACTAGCACCAAATATTTATAGACAAAATATATATGATGTAACAATGTAGTAATACTCAGCGATGTTATAACTATGAAATAGTAGCAATAACAATGTAGTAAAAAGAAGAGGAAGGAAAAGAGAAGGTAGAAGGTGGTGGAGGTATCCATTTCTTTATTTTTGATAGCTAGAAGTCAAGTTTCATTTAAAAAGGATAAGAAACAGATGTATATAAAAGAAAATGCCAAGAAAATATCAAGTAAAATTGGGCAGGGGAGAAATACAAATTTCATGAGATTGTAATCACTCGTTATAGGAACTCAGTAGATACTATCCATAGAAATAAAGAATTAAGTCATCCTTGAAAGTTACAGTTCTAGAGGTAACTCCTACAATAAAAACATAAACCTTCGAAATTAAAAGACACACACAAGCAGACACATGCAATATAGTAGAGGATTTGTTCTAAAAACTGCGACAGAAAACGTGTTAACACAAAAATGTCAAAATATTTTTGTATAAATAAATATACGTCTGCTTTACTCACCTGATGAAAACTCTGTGTCACAGAGCAAAATCAGATCACTTACTATATGGATAAGATTCTCCCAGAACAGTTTCTTGGATTAGATCTAAGGTGTAGATAAGAACTTATTGAAATACTGCAAAAAAAGGGAAAGAAAGTCTCAGAAAAATGAGGCAAAGAAAGGCAATTTTTCAGTGATAAAGATGCCGACCACAGATAGGACTATCTATGTGTCAAATAACTTAACAAAATTTATAAAGCAAAAACTACAGGAAATACAAGAAGTAATAGAGAAACCCATTACTATTGAGTTTTAATTCTTAGTCCATAAAAAAAGCAGGTGGTCAAAAATGAGAATATAGAAGACCTAGAGAAAATAGTAAGATCTAATTTATAAATATCTAATGACAGAATGTATGTTCTTTTTAAATATCCACAGAACATTAACTAAAATATTCATATGTTCAGCCCTAGAGAAAAATCTCAGACCCAGAAATAGTATTTCCTTATCACGTTGTGGTAGTGCATAGAGTTGTCTTGTTCTCGGCTTTGGGGATCATGGTCATAGACTCACAGGATGCTCTTTTAATTTATTCATTCATTTAAATGAAAACTGGAGATAACTAAGAAGAAAAAGCTCACTTTCTGGAAATGTAAAAATAACTTTATAAATAATTTTTTGTTCACATTAAAACTGAACTTATAGTGGGGCGCCTGGGTGGCTCAGTCGGTTGAGCGCCAACTTCGGCTCAGGTCACGATCTCGCGGTCCGTGAGTTCGAGCCCCGCATCGGGCCCCTGTGCTGACAGCTCAGAGCCCAGAGCCTGTTTCAATTCTGTGTCTCCCTCTCTCTGACCCTCCCCCATTCATGCTCTGTCTCTCTCTGTCTCAAAAATAAATAAACGTTAAAAAAAAAAAAAAAACTGAACTTATAGAAATTATAAACAAAATCTAGAAAATGATGAAAACCATGTTTCTGGATTATGGAATACAGCTAAAGCAGTATTCAGAAGAATTTGTAGCTTTAAATATTGTATTATGAAATAAGAATGAGTAAACAAATGAATTCATTATTCCACTTACGTAGTTGGAAAGTAAACAAAATCTAGCAACAGAAGGAAGGATAAAAATAAGAAATTGATGAGTTAGAAAGTAGGAAAATAATAAATGAGTGATTATTTGGGGAGTAAAAAATAAGAAGGATGAAGATAGGGTAGGGAGTACAAATACCCAAAATAAATACCAGAAATAATTGCAGAGATGATGACCAAGAAATAGAAAGGAGCCACGTGGTCTGTTCTGTTTGATTCTGTGCAAATTAGATGAATGGGTGAAATGGATGCTTTTCTAGGATATAAATTGGCAAAACTAGCCCCAGAAAATATAATTATTTCTGCAGATGTGATAGAGAAGACTTAATAAAGAACTACCCATCCTGCACTCCCCAAAACAGCAGACCCTGTTGATTTTATGGAGGAATTTTACCAAACTCTTAGTGAAGAACCAAAATATTCCAGTACTATTTCAGCCATTCTAGAACACCAAAGAGAAAGAAAACTTCTAGATTATTTTTATGAGTCAGGCATAACACACCAAAACTGAGGATCAGAATATAACTACAGTCAATTTTTCTTACTCCCAGCAGTTATATTCTAAAAGTCACCGAGAACACCGAATTAGAGAATACTAGTCATTGCTCCTGGGGAAATCGCGCGCGCGCGCGTGTGTGTGTGTGTGTGTGCATGCGTGTACGCGTGCATGTGTGTCACACATAGGTCTTAAATTCTAAGAACTCCCGGTAGATTCTGTTTTCTTCATTTTATAAAAGAGAAAATGAGGTTCAGAATTGTTAAGTGACTTGCCTAAGGTCGTCCCACTAACAGGTACCAGAGTTGGATAGAAACCCCATCCACCTGGGCGCAGAGCTTCTGGCACTGTGCTGCACTGCCCCTTAGCGCAGTCACCTTCGGATCACTTCTGTATGACAGCTGGAACAAGAGGCAGAGCGCAGTTGGGAACCGTGCGCATGAGGCAACTCAAAGTGTCACCGGTCTGCACATGACTGCAAAAGCACAGCGAGTACTTTTTGTCAATCTTGTTGTTACAGATTTTAGTTAGTAGGCAGGTTTGCAAATCAGAAATGTGTGAATGATGAGAATCAACTGTATGTAATGTAAGTAATATAAAAAAACAAAGCTCAGGGACTAATCCCACTTATATATATGTTGAACCAAATATTCTAATTAATACTAATAAAGAGAATCTGGTTGTATGTTCAAAGTAAAACGCTCCTGGGGCGCCTGGGTGGCTCAGTCGGTTGAGCGTCCAACTTTAGCTCAGGTCACGATCTCATGGTTCGTGAGTTCGAGCCCTGCGTCGGGCTCTGGGCTGATGCCTCAGAGCCTGGAGTCTGCTTCCGATCCTGTGTCTCCCTCTCTCTCTGCCCCTCCCCCATTCATGCTCTGTCTCTCTCTGTCTCAAAAATAAATAAACATTAAAAAAAAATTAAAAACAAAAACAAAAACCCCAAAGTAAAACGCTCCATGAAAAAGTCATTTTTCTACCAGGAAACTAAAGGCAATTGCTGAGAAATCTAGTAATACACTTGTTTGTTCTGTTAGTACTTCAAAAGATGCAAGAAATGGTATTTGGAAAAAATATAGTATCATTTTCTTGTAACACACGTAACAAAATAAGAATTGGCCAGATGAGCCCATGACATCAATGGAATAAAACACAAAAACAATATGATTATCTTAAAAGACATTAAAAAAGTATTTAACAGAATTCAACAACTCTTCATTTTTTTTTTTAATGTTTATTTTTGAAAGAGAGAGAGAGTGAGATGGGGAGGGACAGACAGAGAGGGTGATAGAGAATCCGAAGCAGGCTCCACACTGTCAGCTCAAAGCCCAGTGCAGGGCTTGAACCCATGAACCGCAAGATCATGACCTGAGCCAAAGTCAGATGCTCAACCAACTAAGCCACCCAGGAACCCCTCACCAACTCTTCATAATAAAAAACACTCAACAGACTAGAAATAGAAGGGATCTTTAGCTTCAGAAAGGGCGTCTGCCAAAAATCCAACAGCTAACATCATATTTAATGGTGATAAATCAAAAGTTTTCCCCCTAAGATTAGGAACAAGACAAGAATGTCTGCTCTAGCCATTTCTTTTCAGCACTATACTAGAGGCCCTAATCAGGGAAATCGGGCAAGAAAATGAAACAAAAGACCTCCAAATTGGAAAGGAAGAAGTAAAACTGGCTCTGTAGAAAACATGATCTTCTATATAGAACCCACTAAAAAAAAACTATTAGAACTAATAAATGAGTTTATCCAGGTTGCAGGATACAAGATCAATACACAAAAGCTAATTGTATTTTTATACAGTAGCAATGAGCAAACCAAAATTAAATTAACAAGAGTTTCTTTTACAATAGCAACAAGATAATAAGATACTTAGGAATAAATTGAACAAAAGAAGTATAAAATTTAAACCATGTTCATGAATTGGAAGACAAGATTGTTAAGATAGCAATACGCCCCAAGTTGGTGTACAGATTTGACGGATCCCTCTCAAAATGGGATCTTTTTGCAGAAATTGACAAGCTGACCCTAACATTTATATGGAAACTGAAATGACCCAGAATAGCCAAAGCAGTTTTGAAAAAAAATAAAGTTAGAAGACTCACAACAATAATCAAGAAAGTGTGGGACTGGCATTAGGGTAGATGAAATAGCATTGAGAGTCCAGAAATAAACCATTACATTTATGACCAATTGATTTTCAACAAAGATTGCAAGACAAATGAAGAAAGAATAGTCTTTGCAACAAGTGATCTGAGGACAAACGGATATTCATGTGTAAAATAAGGAAATTGGGCCCCTTCCTCGTACACACACACACAGATGAACTCAAAGTGGGTCAGAGACCTAAATGTAACTCTGAAGCTTCTAAGAGCACACTGTACACCCTGTATGTTGGCCAATTTGACAGTAAATTATATTTAAAAAAGTAAAATGCAAAGAAAACATGAGTAAGTCATCATGGCTTTGGGTTGGGCTCAGCCATCCTAGATACACCAAAAGCACAAGTGACTAAAGGAAAGGAAAAATAGTTACATTGGACTTCTTCAGCATTAGAAAGTTTTGTGCCCCAAAGCATACAATCAAAACGAAAAGACACCACTCAGGGAGAAAATATTTACAGATCATATGCCTGATAAGGGATCTGAATCTGGAATATAGAGAGAACTATAACAATTCACTAATAAAAACACAGCCCAATTTTTTTTTTATGAAAAAAGGACTTGAATAGACATTTTTCAAAAGATGATATACAAATGGCTAAAAAAGCACATGCAAAAAAGATGCTCAACATCATTAGCCTGTCAGGAAGTTCTACTGAAACCCACAATGGGATAACACTTCACATCCACTGGCAGGGCTGTAATAAGAAGACATGTAATAACAAATGTTGACAAGGATGTGGAGAAATTGGAATGTTTTACAGTGCTGATTGGAATGTAAAATAATGCAACCACTTTGGTAAGCAGTCTAGCAACCCTCAAACAGGGAAACATAGTTCTCAAATGATCTTAGCCGTCCCATTCCTAAGGAAATACCCAAGAAAAAGGAAAACATACCCACACAAAAACTTGTACATGAATACTCATAGCAGCGTTTTTCATAATGGCCCAAAGAGGAAACAACCTCAGTGTCCACTAAGGGAGGAATGGGTAAGTAAAATGTGGTACATCCATCAAGTGGAATTTTATTTGGCGATTTTGCAATGAGTGATACATGCCGCAGCATTAGAGGAGCCTCGAAAACATGCCGAACGAATGAAATCAGGCCCAAAGGACCACATATTGTATCATTTCATTTTACGGACTGTCCCGGAGAAGCCAACCTAAAGAGATAGAAAGTAGATTAGTGTTGCCCAGTGCTACAAAGCATGGGGGATTTGTAGGGTGATGACTCCGAGTGGTGATTCTTTTTAGGGGTAATGAAATGGTCTAAAATTGATTGTAGTGATGCACGTATAACTTTGTGAGTACAGTAAAAGCCATTGAATTGTACACTTTAAATGGGTGAATGATATGGTATGTGAATTCTGTCTCGGTAAAACTTAAAAAATAGATGCATCCTTTTTTTTTTTAATATAGCATGAATACATTTCAGACCAGATGCTAAGACCTTCCCCATTAGGGAAACACTAGAACAGTGCTAGCTATCTAACAGAACTTTCTGTGATGATGAAAAGTTCTTCATGCTGTATTACTAATACTCTAGCCGTTAGCCATTTGTGTTCAAAAACTGAGAAACTGAATTTTTAGTTTTAATTAAATTTAAGTAGGCACATGTGGCTAGAGGCGTATCCCAAGCCAAAGCTGTCTGTTAGTACTATTGTTTAACATTGCTTTGGAGGTACCAGCAATATAAACAGGAGAAGTAAAAAGTATAAAAATTGGGAAGGAGGAGGTAAAATTACTTGCAGGTCATGTCATTATATACCTGGAAACCACAAGAGAATCTGAAAAATTATTACAAGCAATAAGAAAACTCAGTAGCAGGGACTAAATACACATTTAAATATACAGAAACCAAAATATTTTATTTTAAAACTTGTCAGATTTTTTTAAAAAAAATTTTAATGCTTTTATTTATTTTTGAGACAGAGACAGAGCATGAGCAGGGAAGGGGCAGAGAGAGAGGGAGACAGAATCGAAAGCAGGCTGTGGGCTCTGAGCTGTGCGCATAGAGCCTGACGTGGGGCTCGAACTCATGGACTGTGAGATCATGACCTGAGCTGAAGTCGGATGCTCAACCGACTGAGCCACCCAGGCGCCCCCAAATTTGTCAGTTTTTAAAAGTGCTGCCTGGCAGTCCTGTTACACTTCCTTTGTCCATTAACCCCCCAGCTCTCCTAGACGACCGTTCTAACCTGTTGTTCCCTGCTTTTCCCCCCAGACCTTCCCCAGGGTTACATTGCTTCCTGTTTCACTGTGGAGGGGAACCCACTGCCCTCCTGCGTCCTCTGGCTGGGGTTCTGTCAGGTGAACTGACAAAAGACAGATTAACAAGAGAAAAGCGTACAAATTTACTTAAGACAAGTTTTACGTGACACTAGAACCTTCATAAGGAAATGAAGACGTGAAGAAATGGTTAAACCTGAGCGTTTTAATACTAGATTTGACAAAGAGTAGAACGTGGAAAATATCATAGGAAGAAAAGGGGCTGAACTTAGTTAGCAAAGCCTGTTTGTTCAGATTCCTCTCCATGCCCCTCCACCTTCGGAGATAAGGATTTGTTTTCCTCCGGGTAGAGGGAGTGCACCTTTCACAAGACAGTCTTAGGACCTGCTTCAGGGGACCAGGGAGAGGCAGAGAGCCTTCCTGCACCTGCCATTTGTCACATTCCTTCAGCTTAAGATACTCAGTGAGTCAAGGTGCCATATTTGGAGGTAGCATTTCGGGAACCCTGTCGACTGAGGAAGGAGAAGCAAGCTGAAGAGACCTCCCACGTGCTTCAGCCCCACATCTGCCTGGATCTGTGCCCGTGTGCACCGACTTGTCACCCTGTGGGTGGCATCTGCTCCCCTGCCTTCGGCCAAGTTACATCCCTCTGGCAGTTGAGTCTCCCCTGCCTTCTCCCGTCCTGGGGTCGGGAAGGCTCTCCTGTCCCCATCTTCTCTTTCAGCTACTGTCTGTTGCTCTGCTCACCTTAACACCCAAACACACCCAGAAAGTGTGCAGTCCCACAGTCTCTATTCCTCTCTTCTTAATCTCTATCTTGAGCCCACCCCAGGCAGGCTTCAGCCATGGCACTGCTCTCTAAAAGTTCCTGTTGTTCAGTTTAGTGGTCATGTCTCAGTCCTCATTTTTCCTGGACTCCAGGACGCATGTTCTCCTGGATTTACTCCTCCCTCTCCGGGTGGTTCTTTGGCTCCTTCACAGGCTACCCCTCAGCCTCCTGACCTCTTGTTGGCAGAGAATCCAGGACTCAGCTCTGTACTTTTCTGTCCATTTGTCATTTCTAAGAACAATCTTACCTATAGCTTTAAATACCATCTCTACGCTCATGGCCCCCGAATGTCTGTCCCCTGCTCATACCTTCCCCTGAACTCCAGACTTGTATATACAGCCGCCTGCTTGACCACCTGAGCTGGGATGTCCAACAGGCATTTCGAACTTAACAAGTCCACATCAAACGCCTGACTGTACCTGCCCTCAGGTGTTTCTCCTGATCCCTCCTCTCTGTAGTTGCAGCTTCCTCCGGTGGCTCGGGGCTCCTGCCCTTGAACAGTCCTGGTTCTCTCAAGTGAAGCCCTGCCTGTTTCCCTTTAACAATGTGTAGAATGTGATCACCTCTCACAACCCATATCCCCACCGGGATTATTACAGCAGCTCAGAGCCCTTCACAGTCCAGCTCAGCAGGTCTGAAACCACACTCCTGACCTCCCTCACCTCCCCACACACACACCTAGCTCAGAGTACAAGCCTGGAGTCCTAGTTAGCTAGCAGGACTGGGTGTCCAACCCCATGTTATTTCACACCACTCTACCCTACCGCCCCCGACCTTCCTTGCTCCCTCCACCTCAAACCACGCTGCCTTCCTCATTGTTCTTCAAGGTGTACATGAGCTGTCCTGTGCGACCCACAGGCTCTCCTCCACATGGCTCACTGCCCCGCCTCTTCAGATCTCTGTTCAGTAGTCACTTCATCGGTGCGGCCTTCCCCACCCAACTGCAAGATCACAACACCCCGACCCCTCGCCATCCCCCTACTCTGCTTTTTATATTTTACACATTTATTTGTTCTCCCTCTGTTCTAGATTATAAATTCCATGAAGACAAAGATTTGCATCTCCTTTGTTTCCTGCTGAATCTCAGCAAGAGAACGCTTGTCACTTTTTGGTCAGTAGCTATTTGTTGAATGAATGAATGAATGAATGAGGAAGATAGAGGAAAAAGAGACCAATTAGAAACCCAGAATCCAGTGGGAGCTGGTTTAATAGTTCAGGCAGGGGCACGTGGGTGGCCCTGTCAGTTGGGCGTTCGACTCTTGATTTCAGCTCAGGTCATGATCTCATTGTTCGTGGGAAGGAACCCCACATCAGGCTCTGCGCTGACAGCACAGAGCCTGCTTGGGATTCTCTCCCTCTTTCTCTGACTCTTCCCTCGTGTGCGTGCTCGCTCTTTCTCTCTTAAAATAAACATTTAAAAAAAATAGTGCAGGCCAAAGGCTCTTCATCCCTTCTAATTGATACCTTTCCTTCAATAGTCATTTTCTTTACAAAAATGCATTATTCTTTCTCATTGAAACCTAAACCCCTTGGGGTTGAGGACTAAAGTTTTATACCTTTGTTTCCCCAGCAAAGAAATGTTCAGTGATAAGGAAAAATAATTCTCATTTAGCTAAAAAAACACTCATGTCACTCAATTTTTACCAGTTTTTTTCAGTCTCTTCTTATGCTAATATTTTCCACTGTTATTCTCATATTCGTTTGATGTTACGGAATTTGCATATCTTCCCACTGAATACTCTCACTCAGCAAGGACTCTCTAGAATACTAGAGTTAACTAGCCAAGTGGTAAGTCCAGGGGTACCAAGAGTGGTGGATGCTTCTGTGTGAGCCCGGTGGGTGCCGGGGGTGCGGGGGGTGTGCTGTCAGCAGTAGCCCAGCCTGTCCCCAGCCTGCCCCCACACGAAGCTCTCAGCCCTAGGGCAAGATCATTCCATTCTGACAGATGGACAGGGGGCTCACCAGACAATGAACAGAGTACATGCCTTAAGAATGTCTGCTAAGGGCACGCACGGTTCCCAGTATGAAACTTCAAGAACAGCTGTCTTATCGTGAGCTACTGTTTCTTGGTGAGATGATTTGTTACCTGCTCCTGAAACAGACTGCATTTGTAAAGTTAGTCTTTCCGTGGCTTCCCCACCACCAGCAGCCTACTCAGTTTGGACACAGTTTTTGTAAACAAAAGTTATTTACATGAAGAGTCTTAAAAACTAACGCGAGGTTTCCTTTGGCAGATGTGGTGTCATTTGCCTAAAAGGCCCTGTTACATTTTGTGTGTTTCTAGGGGACCCAAATCACTCCCTGTGAGCAGTCATTGTTTTAATACTTTTTCCTTTTAGTATTTTTGTCAAATTACTATATAAACTACTATTAAATGGTTTTCGTTGTACAGCTCCTTAAAAATAACACCGCTTTTGTCTGTTTCTTTCTGTCATTATCTCCAGAAGAAATGTTTTCATTCTCCCGACATCACGTTCCCTGTGGAACTGATGGAAATGAACATATGAAGTATTTGTTCATGTTGCATTCTTTAGAGGGTAACTTGTATTGGTGTACATTTTCATTGGCACAATCCACCAGGCAAAGTGTAAATTGCTGTAAAACTGGAAAAGTGTTTGAATGAGTAAAGCAGATGTTCTCTTAGCATGAAGCAGATGTAAAGCTTGCAAGTGTCTGTCTCATGAAGTATAGCATTTGGTTCCATACAGCTGGTGCCAAGATTACCAATTAATCATGTGTGAATGCTTTTTTACTAATAAGGCCCCCCTCTGTTCCTTATGCTTTCTGGGTATATTAAAGAGAGGGGTGGGGCACAAAAGCTTTCTACCTTTGTACCTGGAGTGGTGGGTTTTTTCTGTTTTTCCATCTTTATGAAGTCACTCTTCCTGTATTCTTGAGCCATGTTGGATATGAAGCCCCCTTCGTGTGAGTGATTGATCTGGCTCTCCAGTTTGATTTGGGGATGTAGGTTTGACGTTAAGAGTATTCCATTGAAGACAGCCGTGCTTTGAACACTGAAAGGCAGCTGGAGAGAAGAAACCGAATGTAATTAAACTTTGTGGGTTTTTTCCCTGATATGCATGAACAAAAGCTAACATTTGCTCAGTTAACATCAGTTCACAGCCTCTATGGTACTTGACCTTGTAGGAGTGTGAACATTGTAGAAACAGGCGATACCAGTTTAGTTTTATGTTATGAAAAGCAATAGAGCAGTTTTTCTCAAAAATTAAAAATGAACAGATTAACATGACTGCTAAGAATCGCCTTTACTGCTATGAAAGATAACAACACAAATCAGTGGCAAATGCAGAAGCTAAAAGAGCTCCATCACATATTGTCCTTTTTATAAAGCGAGGGTGCCAATGAAAGTGAATTTCAGAACCCGCCTGGTCCTTGTTTTCCATGTTTGATTTCCCCAAGATAAATTTGTTTTCTACAGAAGGAAGCCCAGTAAATAAGGTTTGCTACTCCACCTTCCTCTTGTTTTTTAATTTTTTATTTTTTTTTTAATGTTTATTTATTTTTGAGAGAGAGAGACAGCATGAGTGGGGGGAGGGGTGGGAAGAGAGGGAGACACAGAATTCGAAGCAGGCTCCAGGCTCTGAGCTGTCAGCACACAGCCTGACGTGGGGCTCAAACTACCGCGAGATCGTGACCTGAGCCGAAGTCGGACGCTCAACCGACTGAGCCACCCAGGAGCCCCTCCTCTTGTTTTTTTAAAGAAGGGTTAACAATGATAAAACATAAGTTTGTTTCTGAAGGTCAATAATTGGACACTTATACTCGGATAACATTTATACTCGGATAATTGATTCATTTATTCATGAATCAGTTTGTATATTTTTTTAAGGATAGGAGAAATATTTAAAGGGTAGAAGGAGTACATTAAATAATTTCAGGTCTGAAGATAAATAGCTTGGGTGGCTCTTTTCATGAGATGTTTATTATGATTTGAAAAATAGTTAGAGATAGGGGAAAACAAAGATGTATTAGAAGCAGCTTATCCTCTAGAACACACCATGTTTCGTGTTTATCATCCTCCCCCAATAAAATTGGGTTTGTGGAATAGGGAGCTGTTGCGGTAGGAAGCACATAGATGGAAATACATTTCAGACAGTGTGTGCCAGATTCCAGGACATGGCTCTTTGAACATTGGTGTAAGAGAATCTATAATGACATAAGTTATAATTTTCATTCACTTACACTGTTTTTTACATATATGAACTACAGTATCTAAGAATAGTAATATGACTAGTCCAATGTCTTCCCCATCCTCCTTACCAGTTGCCTCCGTATTTTGTTAATTTAAATTTTAAATTTCTTGATGGCACCTTACAACCAAATTGACTAATAGGTATCACTTTAAATTTTCAGTTTTACAAAACTGAATATTTCTTGTATCTGTTTCCCTACAAGAGTGTCTTTCCACCAAGGTTATATTTGTCAAACTGAAATTCACATGTAAAAGGTCTGCCTCATTTCACTAAGAGTACCTTATGTTCTTAGAATAAAAAGAAAATTATTAATCTTATGTAATACTGTTAGCTTTTAGGTAGGTGTGTAACGCAATTATAGTTCTTTTCACTTGGGAGATTTTTTTATACTGTCCCTATTTTGATTCTAATATTACATAAGAATTGGTGGTATGGTTTTGTCTTGTTTTGTTTAAGTTTTAATTTGTGTGAAATAAAAGAAAAACCTTAACTCTGAAACATCAATGCAGATGGAATCCGTTGTCTCCATGTTTTAAAATGGTTTGCTATGGGGGTGCCTGGGTGGCTCCGTCGGTTAGGCATCTGACTTCAGCTCAGGTCGTGGTCTCACGGTTTGTGAGTTCAAGCCCCGCGTGGGGCTCTGTGCTAACAGCTCAGAGCCTGGAGCCTGCTTCAGATTCTGAGTCTCCCTCTCTCTCTGCCCCTCCGCCACTTGTGCTCTGTCTCTGAAAAATAAATAAATGTTAAAAAAAAAATTTTAATGGTTTGTTATGGAAAATTTAACATCCACAAAGGCAGAGAGAATTGTATAATAAACTCCTGTAATACATACCCAGCTTCAACAATCATCAGCCTTCTATTGTTCTTGTTTGCCAAAATTTCTTAAGATTATATTTTGAGAGGTTTTGTGTGTTTGTTTTCCTTTTAAGTTGTAGTTCTGGATCCCGTTTCTACATTGACGATAGATTTAAAAAAACAAACTAGGTCATGTAAACCCAGTAGACCTCACTTTATTTCAGGAAGTGGAGCGAGAGATCTCATTCAGAACAGAATGTGGACTGTATTACTCCTACTACAAGCAAATGCTGCAGGCTCCGACCCTCATGCAAGGTAATTATAGCTGATGACTTTAGTGGGATCTGCTTCACCCCTTCCGCTATTTCCGCCAAACATACTTTTGCACTAAAGCATTTAGAATGCTTTATAGGACTTGGGTAGCTTTTCTGTGAACTTGTGTAGTTTTTCCCTGCCAACATCATCAGTGTTTGGCTCTGGAAGCAGTTATATGATACTTAATGTAACTCTCCTCTCCTCAGCTCTACTCCATCTCAGAATTCATCTGTTTCTGATTTCCTGGTTTTGCTGCTGGTTTTTCTCCTGATCATTTTGGAAAAAGTCTTCGCAGGTGAAGGAGTAGTGTCTAAAAACAGGAAGCGTTTTGGTAATACAAACAAAAATTACAGTTGTCCTTGTCCCCAATGTTCCCATTCAGTCCCTTACCTTGCAGTTGCCATTTTCCCACATTTTCACTGTTTGTAAGTGGTTTAGAGCCCGTACCCGTTACCTTTACTCCATCTAATAGGACCCCAAAAAGGATCTCTCCTGCTTAATCTATGTTTGATATGCTCCACCTGACAGATATGCTCCAAATGACAGAGACATTTGCTAGGTTTTACTTGGATTCAGATACATTTTTGGCAAGAATTCTTCACAGGTGATGTTTTGTACTTCTCCTAATTTTATTACAGTGGGAGACATGAAATGTTATCTTTCTTTTTGTGCCATAAATATAACCAGTTGGTTCCTATGCAATAAGGCTAATTACCCATCAGCCTTTCACTGAGTGGTTTTAGCAGCCACTGATGCTCACTGCCTATACCCACATTTCAGTAGTTAACAAAAGTGACATTCTGCATTCCTCTTGTATTTGTTAGCTGGAACTCTGTCACTTAAGAAACCTCTTCCTCATCAACTATTTGGTGACCCTGAGGTACGGTTTATACAAAAAGGCAGGCTAAGTGCTGATTTTCTTTCCCCATACAGTTGATCTTCGTTATTCATAGAGTCCATATTTCCATACTCACTCACTAACATGTATTTGTGACCCCAGAATCAGTATTTGTGACCCCAGAATCAGTATTTGTGGTGCTTTTGCAGTCATTCGCAGGCTTGTGCAGAGCAGCCAAAAATTTTCATCACCTGACGGGCACGTTCCCAGCTGAGGTCCAACAAGGCGGAGCCCTGCTGTTGTGTTCAGCTCTCATACTACAGCGTCCTGTTCACAGTCCACCTGGGGCCTTGTTTTTTGCATTTTTGTGCTTTTTGTTGGTGATTTTGTGGTTTAAAACGGCCCCCAGCGTAGTGCTAAATCACTGTCTGGAGTTCCTGAGTGCAAGCAGGCTGTGAAGAAGGCACACCGAGAAAACACGTTTGTCAGATAAGCTTTGTTCAGTTATGAGTTAGATACTGTTGGCCATGTGTTCAATGTTAATGAATTGCTAGTATACGTTAAAGAAGACGTCTTTAAACAGAAACCCGTAAATCAAGGTGATATGTCGATCACTTGATGACCAGAGGCTCATAAGAACATAACCCTGTATTTCCTGCAGGGCTCAGTATTGCTAATTCAGTTTTCACTGCAACTTAATAGAATGTGACTACTGAGAAAAATGAGTCAGTGAGTTCTCAAAGTTGTGATTTGCTTCTCTAGCATCCTCTAAAGTGGTGGTTCTTATGGAGGGTCAGTTGTGTCCCTAGGAGACATCTGAAACATGCAGATACATTTTTGGTTGTGACAGCTGGGGTAGATTGAGATCGTGCTACTGGAATGGACGGAACTGCGACAGATATTGCTAAACATCCTACAATGTCCCTAGAACAAAGAATTATCAGGCCCCAACTGTCAAAATACCAATAGTGTTAAAGTTCAGAGTTGCTCTTAAAGGTAAATATGAGTATTTTCTATCACCACAAACTCATTGGTTCCTCTGTTTCATTTCGTCTAAGTCATTTGTTAAGATCTTCCTTCTAGAAAATTTCAAACATATAAAAGGGTAGAGAGACTCCTCTGATGGATTTCCACCTGTCTGTCATCAGCTAACACAGTTACCAACTCATGACCAATCTTGTCTCCTCTCTACCCGCCATCTTCAGGCTGGATTATTTTGGAGAAACCCCAAGACGTCATATTCCGCATTTGTAAATATATCAGTATATTTCTTTAAAGGGTGGCAACCCCTTTCATAAGTATTACCATGTTACCATTATCACACTTAAACAATTGGGAAATTTCTTACTATCAAATACCCAGTCAGTGTTCTCATTTTCCTGATTGTCTTGCAGATTTTTAATACAGTTTTTGAGATCCAAATAAAGTCCACACATTGCAGTCATTTGCTGTCTCCTTGTTTCCTTTAATCTGTAGGTTTCTTTCCATCTTTTTTTCTTGTAATTTTTTGTTGAAACCCCAGATTCATTTGTCTGATAGTTTTTCACTTTCTGGATATTGCAGGAGCCCCGTGGTGTCATTTCATGATTCTCTGTTGCCTGTATCTCCTATGAATTGGTAGTTGGGTCTGGAGGCGTGCTCAGGTCCAGGTTCTGTCAAACACGTGGTGCCCACTTCCACATCGGGGGCATAATGTGCACCATCTCTTTTAGGGTTTAGACTGATCCAATACTAAGTTCTCATTTAGCCTTTCCTCTGATGGGTTAGCACCATTCGTGACCATTACCTAAAGCCGTTAACTTCATAAGGAGAGTAATATTTGAATTCTATAATTCCTTCCATCATTATCAGATGGAATTCATCTCTAGAGAACAATGAATTCTCATCAACTGTTTGGTAACTCAGAATTTCAGTTCCTAAAGAAAAGGTTGGATTGCTCCTTTCCCTGTGTTTTAGCATGAGTTGCCCTCTTGCATCCGCTAAAGGTTTTGCTTTTTATATATCATCAGAAAGCATGGGTTTTTAACATCTTGATGTGTTTCGATCTTTTGCATTATTCTTCTTATTGAAATTGTCCAATCTTTGGTCAGCGGGATGCCCTTCAGATTGGCTGCTGTCTTTTTGACAACATTCCAGGAGTCGTTGAAAACTCCCTCGCTTTTTGGCATGACAAGATATTTCTTATCCACTCGTGTATCTCCACCCTGACCTAGGATCCACCATTTCTCCAAGGAACTCAGTTCTCTTTAGTGGCTATTTAGAGCCCACAGTTTGGATCGATGGTAGGGATACTTTTTACTGCTAGATTGGTCCTTGTTTCCAGTCCTTTTTAGTGAGAAGAGGCAGGAGATGTGAATTTTTTTTCCTAGAAGAAAATAGGAATATAGTTATTTTCAGTTCAAAGTTAGTATAACAGGGTTTTTACTTTTTTTGATTTTATATTTGTATCTCTTTCTCCTTAAGTTGAAAATTTTGGTTTCTTACAATATTAACATTATCATTTAGCTGTTGTGTACAACTATGCATATACACGCAGTGTGTATACACACACACACACACACACACACAACAATACTTTCAGTGCAGCAGTAATTATGTTGCTTCTAATATGATTACCTGAAAACAATTCAGGCTGTCTTTGTAGTTCTTTTTGTCCTTAAGATAAAACCAACTACGTGTGTATGTCTATGTGTGTATATATATATATAATTTTTTTTTCACATTCCTCTGTCATTGGAAAGAGTTCTTTCTGTGTCACCAAGCCACCAACTTAATAGGTTTGTTTTATATTTCTTTTGTTTTTTTCCAGGATTGTTTTGTAAAAAAATTTTATTTTGGTTTTTTATACTTCTAAAAAAAGTTTATTTTACATGGTTCCAAAGTCAAACAGTAAAACAGGGAGCATTCAGGGAGGTGTCCTTCCCCCCCTGCCCCTTCCATCTTATTTCCTTCTACACTCTTTAAGTAACCATTTTTTTTTAGATTTTGTTTTATTCTCCTACTATCAGTATTTTTCCCCTAGTCTCAGTATTTTTAATATAAACAAATACTTTATATATTCATATATCTCCTTTATTGCTGTATACACTGTTCTCCTTTTTTTGCTTTTTCATTTGTCAAAAATCTTGGTCACGCTATAATATAACATGAAGATACTCCTAATTCTTTTTGTAATTGCATAGTACTCCGTTTGTGTGGATAACCATAGTTTATTCAGGTAGCTTTCTTGTCTTCATCTGCTCAGGCTGCCATAACAAAATACCATGGACTGGGTGGCTTAAAAAAACTAATTTAGCTTCCTAGAGTTCTGGAAGCAGGAAGTCTGAGGTTAGAGTTCCAATCCTGGTTCTGGTGAAGAGTCTCTTCTTCGCTTGCAGCTAGCCACCTGTCGCTGCACCCTCACGTGGAAGACAGAGAGCCAGCTCTGGTGTCTCTTCCCACAAGGTCACTAGTCCCGTCACGAGGGCCCCACTGTCATGACCTTGTCTAACCCTAATTACCTCCCAAAGGCCACACCTCCAAATACCATCACGTTAGGGGTTAGGGCTTCAGCTTATGAGTTCTGGTGGGACACAGACAGTCGGTAGCACGCCTCTGTTAGTCTGGCAAGACTGCCGCAACAGACCAGGTGGCTTAAACAACACAAATTGATTTTCTCTCAGGTCTGAAGGCTGAAGTCCAAGATCAAGGTACTGCCAGGGTTGGTTTCTGGTAAAGCCTCTCTTCCTGGCTTGGAGATGGCCACCTTCTTGCCGTGTCCTCACTTGGCCTTTCCCCTGTATGTGTGCACAGAGAAAGCAAAAGAGCTCTCTCTTGTCTGTTCCTCTTCTGAGGACACCAGTCCTATCATATTATGGCCCTATCTTTATGACGTCTCTTAACCTTCATTACCTCCTTATAGACCCTATCCAAATACGCATTGGGTTTGGGCCTTAATACAGAAATTTGGAGGGATACAGTTCAGTCCAGAACACCTCCTGCTGATGGACATCTGGTTGCAGGGCACTGCAGGAATGATCTGAGGCCTGTGTTCTTTTGTGTTTTTGCCAGTCTGTCTTTAGGACTGATTGCTAGGCCAGATCAAAAGGTAAATGCACATGTAATTTTGCTTGGTGGTGCTAAAATTGTTTTCCCGACTGTAGTGTATGAGAGACCTTACTTCCTTAGAACCACACTGAGTATGTCGTCAGACTTCTTTTTTTAAGTTTTTTTTTTTTTTTTTGAGAAGGAGCGTGCCGGGGAGGGGGAGAGAGAGCCGGAGAGAGAGAATCCCAAACAGGACCCAGTGCAGGGCTCCATCTTACGAATCATGAGATCAGGACCTGAGCCGAGATCAAGAGTCAGACGCTTAAAACGACTGAGCCACCCAGGTGCCCCTGTTGTCAGACTGAATTTTTTTTCCAAGCTGATAGGTGAGAAATGGTATCTCAGTGTAGTGTTAATTTGCACTTACGGTAGGAGCAAGGTTGAGCGTCTTTTCATATGTGTAAGGACTATATGCATATTTTCTTCTATGAACTATCTCTTCATGCCTTCTATTAATTACTCAGCTTGGTTGCAGTGGTATATGACCTCGATATAGCCATAGAATTCTGCAACAACAGGTTTATCTCTTGCTTTTATTATCCAGCCCCCGTTTGGAACCTGCTGTTGTCATGACAGAGGGAAATAGCCACACTGCTGGTGGAAACATGCATCATCTTTTATTAAAAGATGTCACATCCTCTCACATGCCATTGGTCAGAGCAAGTCAAATGGCCAAACCTATCCCAGGGAAGCGGGGGAGGCTACTTACACCCCCAAAAGAGGTATTGTAGGCCTCATGGCAGGAGGACAGAGCAGGGATATAAAATCCTCTTGCCTACATTATTATAAAAGAACATAGGAGCTTTTCTTTTTCATTGTATGCACGAGAATTATAATTTACCTATGTTTGTGTAAACACGTAAACGTCCATCTAATATACAGTAAGCTCTTTGAGGGTGGGACTGTGTTTTTTGCTTACTATTATATCCCCAATGCCTAGCACGTTCTCTGGCACACACTAAAGAATCTATGGATGGTTTTAAATGAATGAATAATTTATAATTATCTTTTCCTGATCTTTCAAATATCAACCTTAGGTTTTCATGGCTTAATATATGATAACAAAACTGAGTCTATGAGGACAATTAACCTTCTTCAACGAATGAATATTTACCAAGAAGTTTTTCTCAGTATTTTATATAGAGTTCTACCCATACAGGTATGTTATGTTCTGTGACACTGAATTGTTAATATCACATGAAAGTCAAAATCTGCTATCTTAAGTTGAAACGTTCACATATGTTATTCTGATCTTCAGCTGGCTTGGTAAAAAAGCAACAGTATCCCAGTGTTCTCCAGATATGTTGTGAACTTTGCTTTTTACTTGTTTTTATAAGGTATTTTTTACATAGATACTTCCTGGCTTATCATATATGTGTGCAGTCTAGAGACTGGTACATATTTTCATTTAGAAACATGTAATCAGTCACTCCTCAGTTATCCTTGAAATTTAAAAACTGGAAATTAGCAAATCACAATGACTGCTTCGTGTGAATAAGGCAATCCTGGGCAAAGGTAGACGTACAGTTTGTCTAAAGAAAGAAGCCAGAGGGGCGCCTGGGTGGCTCAGTCGGTTAAGTGGCCAACTTCGGCTCAGGTCATGATCTCACGGTCCATGAGTTCAAGCCCCGCATCGGGCTCTGTGCTGAAAGCTCAGAGCCTGGAGCCCGTTTCGGATTGTGTGTCTCCCTCTCTCTCTGACCCTCCCCTGCTCATGCTCTATCTCTCTCTGTCTCAAAAATAAATAAACGTTAAAAAAAAAAAGAAAGAAAAAAAAAAAAGAATGAAGCCAGAGCCCTCAAGGGCTCCTTTCCCTCTTCTACTCTGCTGGGGGGAAGAAAGTCTGCCTGCCAACACTTGCACAAAAAGGACTGATGATGTATGTTTATTGCTTGTAATTAACAGCAAGATTCCAAATATTACATTTCCAGTGTCATATATTTTTTCAATTTTTTTTTTAAGTAGGCTCCACGTCCAATTTAGGGCTTAAATTTGTGACCCTGAGATTAAGAGTCAACATGCTCTGGGGCATCTGGGCGGCTCAGTCGGTTAAGTGGCCAGCTCTTGCTTTTGGCTCAGGTCATGATCTCATGGTTCATGAGATTGAGCCCCACGTCAGGCTCCAATACTGACATCACAGAGCCTGCTTGGGATATTTTCTCTCTCTCTCTCTCTCTCTCTCTCTCTCTCTCTTTCTCTCTTCTCTCAAATAAATAAATAAATAAACATCAAAAAAATAAATTAAAAAAAAAAGAGTCGCATTGCTCTGTTGACCGAGCCAGCCAGGCACCCCTCTAGTATCATATTTTTTAAGTGACAGTGAAAAGGATTAGGGCTTCCGTAACAAATATTTTTTCTTGTTCCTTTCTTCAGAAATATTTAGAGCCAGTTTATTTTTATATTTACACCTTGTTTGGACTGCAGGCGATCTATGTCACAGCCCTTTACATAACCAGCTGGCTCCTTAGTGGCACGTGGCTGTCAGGACTGCTGGCAGCTTTCTGGTATGTCACGAATAGGTGAGTTGGAATCCGTTTTCCCATCTCCCTTTTGAAGACGTAAGTTAAAACACAGTTACCTCATTTCCAGTTCAAAGGAAGTTGTTCTGGCACATTTGTTTACGTAGGAGTATTTTCTCTTTGGTTTACGTAGTGCTGTGTACTTGTCTTCTTTAGCAAGGTAGAAAGTTCTTCTTATGTATATTTCCAGCTGAGAAACAGAACGTTGAATTATAGGTCAGGAGAATCACCATGATAATTCCAGTCCTATTACAGTTTGATGTGTGATCAATATTTCTCCGGCCACATATCTCATCTCTTAAAGACGTTTAATGATATCTTTACTGTTAACCTTAATAGGGCTGTGTGTCGCTCATAATTAACAAAGCATAAAGGACTGTTCAGATGCAGGAAGTTCTTATGTTACGTAGTTAATATCTATCATTCTAAATACAAGAACACTAAATAGCACTTTTTAAAAAACATAGTCAAGATGTATTGATTAATTTCCTGATCTACAGTAGCAACACCAATGCTCAGTACGAGTGTTAAAAGCACAAGTTCTAATATTGATTTACTTTATAATCCTAAGCAAATTACTTTTTAATATAACCTTATTGAGTGCTTACTGTATGCCAACCACTTTACAAAATGCTTTATTTATAGTCTTTTAACAACCCTATAGGGTAGATACTATTAACATTTTAGAGATGAGAAAATTAAAGCTTAAAAGGTTAAGCTTACACACACACACACACACACACACACACACACAAACACACATATTACTTACAAAGTTAAGATGTGCGTATTTATATACTGATAAAGTCATACACACATACACCCAGCTAAGTCTCGGTCAGAATTCAAATGCAGGGTATGAAACACCCAAGAGTATACCGCCTCTTAACATTTTAACATATTATTCCTGCTACGAGTAAATGAAAGGCAAATTTGTTGTTCTCTTAAAGTAAATAAAAGACATGTATTGAGTGCCCAGTATGTGTGGGGATGCTTTTGGTACTGGGTAACCAAAAGTGAAAGCTCAACTGTACTTGCCCTCTGGCGGTTTCCGTTCCAGAGGGACAAGAGGCTCTTTCAAAAATTATTACCAGTGACAAATTTAAGATTCAGATTTAAGCACTAGAGAAACACGGAGAGGGAGAATGCAAAACAATGCCAGTTTGCACTAATGAAGTTGGAAGGAAATAAACGTGCGAGGCAGTTAGGCATGGGGTTTGGAATCACCACCGTGGATTGGACCCCAGTTCCACCACTTAGCTAGCTGCATACCTGGGGACAGGTTCCTTACATTTTCCCAGTGCAACTTGGTATTACAGGGATGATAATGATGAGGACATACCATTACTGTCGAGAACTGACAACCAGAATCTAAGTATAGTTAATGTCCCATATCTTTCCCTTTAGGAAACCTTTCAGCTAATTATAGTAAAAATGATTCCTTTGGCCATTTGTGTTTTCTCTGTGCAGGATAGATACTACGAGAGTTGAGTTTACCATCCCCTTGAGAGAGAATTGGGCTCTGCCATTCTTTGCAATTCAGATAGCGGCAATTACATATTTCCTGAGACCAAACTTACAGCCTCTTTCTGAGGTAAGTTTTTATAATACTTTATATATATTTTTAATTCTCCAGTTTTGTCTCAGAAACTTCGAAAGATGTGACCTGCATAGTGTCACACTGCACAGGAATAGTTCCGATTGCGTGACCAGTTTTTAACTTGAGTTAAACGAAGTTTCCTCTTCCTAAGCCCTCTCCTACTTTGCAAAGAAAATGTTTTCCTTTTTGATGTTAAAAATGTACTCTACATAATCTGCCCTTAAATAGCTGCAGCAAACCCACACACAATGTCTGCGAAACTGTCAGAGTCCTGAAGCCGGTGCTCTTAAGATGTGAGTTGGAGCATTAGCGCCTCCATAAGACTGTGGGGTACACGTTCCCTATGTGGATGTTTCTATGCACAGTGTACACATTCCTTATGTAACTCTTTCCGTGCACAGTGTACACGTTCCTTACGTGGATGTTTCCGTGCACAGTGTACACATTCCTTATGTGGATATTTCCATGCACAGTGTACACGTTCTTTATGTAACTATTTCCGTGCACAGTGTACACGTTCCTTACGTGGATGTTTCTATGCACAGTGTACACGTTCCTTATATGAATGTTTCTGTGCACAGTGTACATATTCCTTATGTGGATATTTCCGTGCACAGTGTACACGTTCCTTACGTGGATGTTTCTATGCACAGTGTACACGTTCCTTACGTGGATGTTTCTATGCACAGTGTACACATTCCTTACGTGGATGTTTCCGTGCACAGTGTACACGTTCCTTATATGAATGTTTCTATGCACAGTGTACATATTCCTTATGTGGATATTTCCATGCACAGTGTACACGTTCCTTATGTAACTCTTTCCGTGCACAGTGTACACGTTCCTTGCGTGGATGTTTCCATGCACAGTGTACACGTTCCTTATGTAACTATTTCCGTGCACAGTGTACACGTTCCTTATGTAACTCTTTCCGTGCACAGTGTACACGTTCCTTACGTGGATGTTTCCGTGCACAGTGTACACATTCCTTATGTAACTATTTCCGTGCACAGTGGACACGTTCCTTACGTGGATGTTTCTGTGCACAGTGTACACGTTCCTTATATGAATGTTTCTATGCACAGTGTACATATTCCTTATGTGGATGTTTCCGTGCACAGTGTACACGTTCCTTATGTCACTATTTCCGTGCACAGTGGACACGTTCCTTACGTGGATGTTTCTGTGCACAGTGTACACGTTCCTTATATGAATGTTTCTATGCACAGTGTACATATTCCTTATGTGGATGTTTCCGTGCACAGTGTACACGTTCCTTATGTAACTATTTCCGTGCACAGTGGACACGTTCCTTACGTGGATGTTTCTGTGCACAGTGTACACGTTCCTTATGTAACTATTTCCATGCACAGTGTACACATTCCTTACGTGGATGTTTCCGTGCACAGTATACACATTCCTTATGTAACTATTTTCGTGCACAGTATACACGTTCCTTGCATGGATGTTTCCGTGCACAGTGTACACGTTCCTTATGTAACTATTTCCGTGCACAGTGTACACATTCCTTATGTAACTCTTTCCGTGCACAGTGTACACATTCCTTACGTGGATGTTTCTATGCACAGTGTACACATTCCTTACGTGGATGTTTCCGTGCACAGTGTACACATTCCTTGCGTGGATGTTTCCGTGCACAGTGTACACGTTCCTTATATGAATGTTTCTATGCACAGTGTACATATTCCTTATGTGGATGTTTCCGTGCACAGTGTACACGTTCCTTATGTAACTATTTCCGTGCACAGTGGACACGTTCCTTACGTGGATGTTTCTGTGCACAGTGTACACGTTCCTTATGTAACTATTTCCGTGCACAGTGTACACGTTCCTTACGTGGATGTTTCCGTGCACAGTGTACACATTCCTTATGTAACTATTTCCGTGCACAGTATACACATTCCTTGCGTGGATGTTTCCGTGCACAGTGTACACGTTCCTTATATGAATGTTTCTATGCACAGTGTACATATTCCTTATGTGGATGTTTCCATGCACAGTGTACACGTTCTTTATGTAACTATTTCCGTGCACAGTGTACACGTTCCTTACGTGGATGTTTCTATGCACAGTGTACACTTTCCTTATATGAATGTTTCTATGCACAGTGTACACATTCCTTATGTGGATATTTCCATGCACAGTGTACACGTTCTTTATGTAACTATTTCCGTGCACAGTGTACACGTTCCTTACGTGGATGTTTCTGTGCACAGTGTACACGTTCCTTATGTAACTATTTCCGTGCACAGTGTACACGTTCCTTACGTGGATGTTTCTGTGCACAGTGTACACGTTCCTTATGTAACTATTTCCGTGCACAGTGTACACGTTCCTTACGTGGATGTTTCTGTGCACAGTGTACACATTCCTTATGTAACTCTTTCCGTGCACAGTATACACGTTCCTTGCGTGGATGTTTCTGTGCACAGTGTACATGTTCCTTATATGAATGTTTCTGTGCACAGTGTACATATTCCTTATGTGGATGTTTCCGTGCACAGTGTACACGTTCCTTACGTGGATATTTCTATGCACAGTGTACATGTTCCTTATATGAATGTTTCTGTGCACAGTGTACATATTCCTTATGTGGATATTTCCGTGCACAGTGTACACATTCCTTACGTGGATGTTTCTATGCACAGTGTACACATTCCTTACGTGGATGTTTCCGTGCACAGTGTACACGTTCCTTGCGTGGATGTTTCCGTGCACAGTGTACACGTTCCTTATATGAATGTTTCTATGCACAGTGTACATATTCCTTATGTGGATGTTTCCGTGCACAGTATACACGTTCCTTATGTAACTATTTCCGTGCACAGTGGACACGTTCCTTACGTGGATGTTTCTATGCATAGTATATACGTTCCTTGCGTGGATGTTTCCGTGCACAGTGTACACGTTCCTTATGTGAATGTTTCCGTGCACAGTGTCACTTTAGGACAGAGCTCAAATAACAAGTGCAAGGGTTTTCAGAGCAACAGTTTATGGTTTTTCTATTTGGTTTACATAGACATTGGCTGCTTTTGAGAAAACTTATCTGCAAGGCTTTTTCTTCCTAGAGACATGTAAATTATACTCAGGTTTTCCTTTTACAGAGGCTGACACTTCTTGCCATTTTCGTATCAACTTTTCTCTTTAGTCTGACATGGCAATTTAATCAGTTTATGATGCTGATGCAAGCATTAGTGCTGTTCACACTGGACTCCCTGGACATGCTGCCGGCAGCGAAGGTGAGCCGCGCTTTCTCCTCTCGGTGGGGACAGTCGTCATTTAGCGCCGTAGGTCATAGCGCGAGCTCCAGAGGTGCACATGCTTAGCAGTGAACTTGAGGCTGCTTCTTCGCTACAGTATAAATCTGCTGTGCCAACTGAAGTTGAGTAATCTGTGCAGCCTTGTTTGACCAGCTTAACTTTTATTCTGTCTCGATCAATTGTCCTTTGCAGAGATGACTTAAATTTTAAAATAGAAGCTAGCTCTTGTAAAATGTCTTATGATATACTGCCTTTTCCCCCCAAGGAAATCAGTGGGTAGGCAACACCTTTCTGTGGTACTTCGTAAAATTCTCATAGTCACGTTTAACAAGCGTGGGAATCCCTGCTGCCTGGCCAGAGGTCACATAGGAAACAGCAATTTTAAGGAAGCCGTTGTTTGTCTCACCATGCGTGACGGCGGGTATGTGCCGCTATTATTTCATTGCAAGGTGTTTTTCACGTGCAGAAATGTGCTTTAATGTATTGTGTATGTTTTAAAATTTGTTCATCATTAGTAAAGTAACAGTAACTAAGTATTCTCCCAGTGTAATAAAATATTCTCTCCAAGTCTAAGGCAGCAGTAGAGTTGAATACAGAAGAGTCGTGTTCATTTATTCCATGTCCAGAGAGATGCAGCGGTCTTTAGAGACTGACTGAATCTGAATTAGGAAACATTAAAGCCAGCCAGCAAGTGGACATTGTCCTTGGCAGCTAGGACAGGATAGGCACGACTAGGCGTCACCACCCACGTAAGACATTGTCCCATCCGCAAGGGTGTTGCTACAGCCTGGGAGATACAGAGACAGCTAGACCAACTAGATGTCTGTATGTCTGCAATGTTAATTTGTAGTAATAGGGAGTGCTGAAGTCTAGAAGAAGGTTCTTTTCAGGCCAGAAAGTTTCCACAGAAATGGGAGGCTAGGGCCAGGCCACAAATGAGAAGAGTAGAATTTGGATGGAGTGTGAGGGGGCAGGTTATGAAGGTAAAATACAGGAGGGAAAGCAAGTCGGTGGAGCGAAGGTAAAGCAGTGTTTGTGTGTGGAAAGTACGTGTACGTGATACTAAATCATGGTTACAGAGCTCCACGTGCCTCAAAAAGCCTCGTGTACAAGTGAAGTGAGTCTGTTTATATTTGCTTTTCCTGTTTTGTAACCTGTGTACTTTGGTCATGGTGACCTGTAGGCTCCGGGGAAGGGGTGCCTGGTGCCTCTGTTCCTCCAGGGCCGCATTCCTAGGCCAGCTGGTCTGCCTTTCTCTCTTTGTATGTAATACCACGTTTCCTCCCTTTCCAGCAAGTACTTTTCAAAAGAACTCTGTACATTTTCATATAAAAAATAAATACGTTGAGCTATTTTGAAAACAAATACATAAAATTTTCTGTAGTGTAATTTCACAGAAAAGCCTAAAAATGTGCTTTCCCTTTCACTGACACTTTCACTTCTAGAGATTTATCCTTAGGAAATAATCAACCATGTCCATTTAAGTTGTGCCGTAATAAGAAAACCCTAGCTGGAAACAGTCTAAGTCAATGGCAATAGAATATTGTTAAATAAATATGGTATATTAGTGCAACAGAGTATTACATAACCTTTATTTTCCCTGTCTTGTTTTTAAAAGTAAAATACATATAGGGAAAGTGAGAAAAGTTCCTGGAAAGATATACATCCAAGTATTAGCAATCAGCTGTGTGATTGATGTTCTTAAATTCCTTTTGTCCTTTAAATCTTTTTAATTTTTCTGTAAAGAACACGTGTTTCTTTTTCTGTTTTCTTTTAAACTAGAAAACAGAATAAAAGATACAGTTTTGACACAGTTTTGACGTGTGCATGTGTGCACACACACACAAAACCAAAGAATAACAGTTAATTTATGTCTTATTTGGTTCTAAACTTTTGTCATTGAAACTGTGTCAATGTTAGTGGTGGTCATTGTAAGTATGAAAATTTAAGGAGGGGCAGCTTAGTAAGGAAAGAATCCTGAGTTGCAAAACCAAGCTGCTTTTATCAAGTATGAAAATAACTAGCTCTTTAAATTTCGGCAAGTGGTTTAACTTCTTGCAGCCTCAGTGTCTTTATAAATTGGAATCACTGATCTCTAATCATGCCAAATGGGAGAGTCAGAATAGTTGGGAGAGAAAAAGGTAATGCAGATTCAGAGCCTGATGTGGTGACAAGAAAGAGTAGCCTCTTCAGTGTGTGTCATCTTTTCATGGTCGATGGAAAGAAAGAAACTCTCTAACCATCAAAAGCTCAAGTTTCACTTAGGTATGTGTATAGGCTTTGAAACTATAGAGCAGAACAGTAGATGGTATTATAAAGCATATACTTTTATTATATTAAAGCCCAAGAATACGGAGGCTGATAAAGTTTTATTAACCCATTGTGAAAACAACAAGACGCATTAATGATCACTACCTAAGAAGAAATTTTAAAGGACTCCATGTGGTTCCAGACAAGATGGAGTAAATGCACTCCCCTCTATTCCTCCCACTAAGTACAACTGGACAGTATGTATAAAAGAAACATGAGAAGATTTTAAGGGGTGAAGAAAAGAAAGCAGGCTGCTTAGAGCCCCGGCGACTGGAAGAAGAACGTGGCAATGGGGTCCTTGGATTTTCCTTTTGCCTCATGTATCCCAGAGTAGGTGCTGGAAAAGTCAGCAACCAGGAAACCCCAATGGACTCAATCAGAAGTCCCAAGATAAGCCAAAGGACCAGAAAAGGGGAGGCGGGATATCTCTAGCAAGATAGAAAACCTTTAGACATTGATTGTGTACTTAGCCAAACACCACGGAAAAAGCTTCACTCCCACCTCCATCGGCAGAAGTTCAGTGGGGAAACTGGACTTCCGCCCTCGCCCAGCTGTAACAAGATAGTCCTCACTTCCTGCTGGGGCTATGTCAGAAGAAATCTATTGGGCAGGCAGCGCTTTCACTGTCTCCCAGAAGCGTCAGTGAGGGCCACATCCAGTGGTTAGTGAGATATCCCTTCCCCTCATCCAGTAGTAGTGACATATCCCTTCCTCTCCCTGACAGGATGGTGTCGGAAAAGACCAACAGGGAAGCCAGAGTTTTAACCACCATAAGCCTTGGGGCACCTGGGTGGCTCGGTCAGTTGGACGTCTATGACTCTTGATTTCTGTTCAGGTCATGATCTCACCGTTTGTGAGTTTAAGCTCCACATCAAGCTCTGTGCTGACAGTGCAGAGACTGCTTGGGATTCTCTCTCTCTCCTTCTATCTCTGTTCCTCCCCAACTTGTGCTCCCTCTCTCTCTCTCTCTCAAATATATAAACGTGAAAAAAACATTTTTTTTAAAAGTAACAAACCTCCTTCGCTCCCTTCACCCTCCCCCGACCCCCAACAGTGTCAGCGAAGGGCCATGTGAGGAGCAGTGTGGAGGCGTCCCTTCCCTTCCCAGCCAGGATGGTATCAGCAGAAGCCTTGTAGGGAGCCTAAAGTTTCATCATCTCCCAGCCATGAGACACCCCTCTCCCCTGTCTCCCAAAAGTCAACAGAGGCCAAATGGAAAACCTAGATCTAACCCCATCTGGAAATAATGAGACTGCATCCTTCTTCCCCCACTGGCATGGCACAGAGGACACCTCCTGATACAGAAACTTAAGTAAGATCCAGAGTCCAGTAACATAATACAGTGCAATTGAAGATCGCTTCTTATACTAAGAACTGGGAAAATCTCTCTTGAGTGAAAAGAAACAATCACCAGATCTCAACACCAACACACAGAAGTTGAATTATCTCACAAGGAATTTAAAGCAGCCATTATAAAAAATTTTCATTGAGCACATACAAACACTTGAAACAAATTAAAAATATAAACTCGCAACATACAGAAGATACAAATAAGGAGCATATAAGAAATTTTTTTGCTGAAAAACTCCAGTAATGAAAATTTAAAAACTCGGTAGATGGGCCCAACAGCAAAATGGAGTGGTCAGAAGAAAGAACCAATGAGGGGCACTTGGGTGGCTCAGTTGGTTAAGCGCCCGACTTCGGCTCAGTTCATGATCTCATAGCTCGTGGATTCGAGCCCCACATCAGGTTCTGTGTTGACAGCTCAGAGCCTAAAGCCTACTTCAGATTCTGTGTGTGTCTCTCTCTCTGCCCCTCCCCTGCTCATGCTCTGTCTATCTCTGTCTCTTAAAAATAAATAAACATTAAAAAAAAATTTTTTTAAGAAGAAAGAACCAGTGAACTTGAAGATAGAACAGGTTAGAAATTACCTAATTTGAACAAGAGAAAATAGAGTGGGAAAACAAAAAAAAAAAGAGCAGCCTCAGGTTCCTGTGGGACTATAACAAAAACTCTAATATTCTTCTAATCAAAATCCCCAAAGGAGAGATTGAGTGTAAGACTGAAAAAAAGTATTTGAAAAAGTACTTTTTGAAGGTGTTTGAGAATTTCCCAAATTTCACAAAAGATGGAAACTTACAGAATCAAGAAGCTGAGCTAATGTCAAATAGGATAAACCCAAACAAATACATGCCAAGACACATAACAATCAAACTTCTGAAGACTAAAGATAAAGAGGGGTGCCTGAGTGGCAGAGTCAGTTAAGCATCCAACTCTTGGTCTCAGCTCAGGTCTTGATCTCAGAGTCATTAGTTCGAGCCCGGCATTGGGTTCCACACTGGGCATGAAGCTTACTTTAAAAAAATAAAAATAAATAAATAAGATAAAATAACATTAAATAATAAATAAATAAATAAATAAATAAGAAATCTTAAAAGCAGAGAAAAACAATACTTATCCAAAGGGGAAAACTAAGTCGAGTGACAGCAGGTTTCTCATCAGAAACAATGGTGCTGAAAGAAAAGAATGGTTAACCCAGAATCCTATGCCCAGCAAAAATATCCTTCACAGAAGGAGGAGAAATGAAAACATTCTCAGATGAAGGAAAAGAGTTTGTTGCTCATGGAACTACCCTAAAAAATGGCTAAAAGAAGTTCTTGAAACAGGAAACGATAAAGAAGAAATGTTGGGACATCAGGAACAAAGAAAAGGCAAAAGAGTAAAACTATTAATAAATGAAACAGACTTGCCATCTCCTCTTGAGTTTTCTAATGTATGTTTGATGGCTGAAGCAAAAATTACAATGTTGAATGTGGTTCTCATTGTATGCAGAGGAAATATCTAAGATAATTGTGTTATAAATGGGAAGAAAAAAGGGATTTAAGTAAAGTTTCTAAACTTGATTCAAACTGGTAAAATAGCCACACCAGTAGACTGTGGTAAGTTATGAATGTATAATGTAATAACCCAGAACGACCATTAAAAAATCTGTACAAAAAGATAAATTCAAAAATACTATAAATAAATAAAAAATGGAATTCTAAGAATGTTCAAGTAACCAACAGGAAGGTAAGAAAAAGAAAACAGATGAAAAACAGTGAGCAAACAGAAAACAAAATGACAGGTACGACCTAACAAATCAATAATTACATTAAAGATAAATGATCTAACTACAACTACTTAAAGACAGAGATCGGTAGAGTGGGTTAAAGAAGCACAAGAACTTATTTCAAACACAGCATTAAGAAGATTGAAAGTAAAAGAAATTCGGAAAGATAACACTATGCAAACATTAATCAAAGTAGTAGTAGCTATGTTAATATGAGATAAAGTAGGTGTCAGAGCAGAGAAAATTACCAGGACAAAAGGGTTATTGTAACAAAAGGGTTAATCTACCAAGAAGACATAGCAATCCTAAATATGTGTGCACCGAACAGTAGAGCTACAAAATATGTGAAGCAAAAACTGGCAGCCGAAAGGAGAACTAGACAAATCCACAAATAAGTTGAGGACCTCAACACCCCTCTTTCAACAACTGATAAAACAGAAAATCATTAAGGATATAGTACTTAACACCATCAAGGAACAGGATGTAATCAACATTTATAGAACACCACACCCAATAACAGCAGAAGAGCCAATGGATTGAATCAATAGAGTCAAACTAGAAATCAGTACAGAAAGGTTAAAAAAAAATTCTAATACTTGGAAACTAAACAACACACTTCTAAATAACCTATGGGTCAAAGAACGTCAATATCTGTGGTCTCAAAGCCTTGAGATGACACTGAACTCAGTGACAAAAGGCAACCTTGTCGTATCAAACCTTGTAGGATACAGCTAAAGCAGCAATAAAGAGAAATGTATCACATTAGAAAAGAGAAAACATCTGAAATCAGTAATCTAAGCTCCCACCTTAAGAAATTAGAAAAAGAAGAGCAAAATAAACCCGAGACAAGCAAAAGGAAGAAAATAATAAAAGCAGAAATCAGTGAAACTGAAACATAAAAGCAATAGAGAAAATCAGTGAAATAAAAAGCTAGTTCTTGGGGTGCCTGGCTGGCTCAGTTGGTGTAGTATGCAACTCTGAATCTTGGGGTTGTGGGTTCAGGCCCCACGCTAGGTGTAGAGATTATTTTTAAAAAATAAAATCTTAAAAGCTAGTTCTTTCAAAAGCAAAATTACAAACCTCTAGCCAGACCTCATAATGGCCTGGAGCATTAGAAACTCAATCTCAACTCATTTTGATACCAAAGTTTGAGTCTCTGTTCTAGCCTCTATTATAGCATAGTTAGTTAAGAGCACAGATTCTGGAACCGGACTACCTAGAATTGAGCGAGTTGATATATTTGAGTCATTTAGAACAAAACTGCCTGGTATTTTATGAATGTTACACAAATGTTAACCATGGCTAATTCAAAATGATTATGGAGAGGGGCACCTGGGTGGCTCAGTCAGTTAAGTGTCTGACTTCAACTCAGGTCACGATCTCGCAGTTCGTGAGTTCTAGTCCTGCGTCAGGCTCTGTGCTTACAGCTCAGAGCCTGGAGCCTGCTTCGAATTCTGTGTGTGTGTCTCTCTCTGCCTCTCCCCCACTCATGCTCTGTCTGTCTCAAAAGTAAACATTAAAAAAAATTTTTTTTAAATGATTATAGAGAGCAGGAGCAAGACCCACTGAAGAAAATTCCAGTTACTCTACATAGAAAGAATATATTACTGCTACCTCGTTTCTAAACTCTACTGGACTAATAAAATCTGAGAACAAACATCAGATCTACCACTGATAATTTAGGATTTTCTAATATGCAATACTACTCAACATTACATTCCGGCGGTTCACTAGCAATGTTTCTTACGAACCTTGAATATCATTACATTTATAAAACCATACAACCTTGTTGTAACACAAACTGTTCTTTTTTCTAGAAGTATGCCTATTTGACCCAAAAACTGGCAACACCAGAAAACACCATAACTCAAAAAGGCAAACAAAAAATTGGTTTTTTTTAAATGTATTCGTGAGTGATTTGTTATCCTTAAAGAGGATAATGAGAAAAATATTTGCACTCCAGTAGGAAAGAGAGCAAAAAATACAAATACTTCCTAGAAGGAAAAGCAGCAAAAAGAATAAAATACTTTGATATAACTTGAACAAAAGAATTGCAAACTTTCTTCTACACTGCAAACTACAAAACATTGAAAGTTTTAAAGACCAACATAAGTTAGAAGGATACCCATGTTTATGGATTGGAAGGCTTACTATTTTTAAAATGACAGTACTCCTAAATTGATGTACACATTCAACACAATTTGTCTCAGAATCCCAGGTGATTTTTTTTTTTTTGGCAGAAATTGACAAGCCAATCTTAAAATTCATGGGAAAACCCAAGGGACCCAGAATAGTTGAAGCAGCCATGAAAAAGAGGAATAGAGTTGGGAGACTCACACTTTCCAATTTCAGAACTTATTTTCAAGCTACAGCAATTGAGACAGTGTGATACTGGTAGGAGGACAGACATAAATCAGTGGAATAAAATTGAAAGACCAGAAATAAGTCCACCAAAAATAAACAGTCAATTGATTTTCAACAAGGGAGCCAAGATAATTATGGAGAAAGAATAATCTTTTCAGCAAATGGTGCTGGAATAACTGGATATCCACATGTGAAAGAATTAAGTCAGACCCCTCCCCCCAACCCCCGCCCCCCATACAATAATTAACTCAAAGTACAGCAAAGACCTACTTTAAGAGCTAAAGCTATAAAACATAGAGAAGACAGGAAAAATTCTTCATGACTTTGGAGTAGGCCAAGCCTTCTTACAAGGATCAGCACCAAAAGCATGAGTGACTAAAGAAAAACATGGGTGAATTGGACTTCATCAAACTTAAAAACTTTTGTGTTTCAAAACAACTCATCAAAGTGAAAAGACAGCTCACAAAATGGGAGAGAATATTTGCAAATCCTCTATCTGATAATGCACTTCCAGGATATATAAAGAACTCTTTCAGCTCTTTCAGTAATAAATACGGGCAAAAGATTGGATAGACAATCTGAGAAGATGTGTAAATGCCCAGTAAGCACATGAAAAGATGCTCAGCATCATTACTCACTAGGGAAATAAGTCAAAACCAAAATAAGATACACTTTCACCCCCACTCAGATGGCTAAAATCTAAAAACAACAACAAAGACAGATGATAAGCGTTGGCAAGGATGTGAAGATGTTAGAACTCTCATTGCTGGAGGGATATATAGAAGGGTGCAGCCTCTTTGGAAAACAGTTTAGCACTGGCTCACGTGTTAAACATAGAGTTGCCATGCGATCAGCAATTCCATTGCTAGGTAACATACCCAAGAGCAATGAAAACCTATATCCGCATAAAAATTTGTACATGAATGTTCATAGCAGCGTGATTCAGAATGGCCAGAAAGTGGAAACTACCAAAATGCCCATCACTTGATGAATGGGGTAAACAAAATGTGGTACAACAGAATATTATTCAACCGTCAAAATTTAGAATGAAGCACTGATACATGCTACAACATGAAGGAACCTTGAAAAAACAAAAAAAAAAAAAAAGGAGTTACAGCTAATGGCTATGGAATTTGGGGGGACTGGGGAGATGGTGAGGATATCTTAAAATTAGATTTTGGTGATGTTTGCACAACTGTTAATACTAAAAGTCAGGAATTGTGCACTTTAAAAAGGTGAATTTTATGGCATGTGAATTATATCTCAATAAAGCTATTAAAAAAGAGTATTCCTTCGCTATCTAGTAATTGTACTTTTAGGAATCTGTCCTAAGGAAATGGATTCATTCATTTGTCCCTCCAATATTTATTGAGTGTCACTGTCCTAGTGGGTGTTGTTTTAGATGCTAGCTATACAACAATGAACAAATTAAGGAGCTACGGAAGCCTCCCCACCCCCACACCTTATCCATGTTTTCAGCTATGTGAGGTCAGCCACGGTGAGAAGCAGATAATCCACCTCCGACCTATAGCCAGAATGACAGTAGTAGCCTGATTCAATGTCACATGCCTGCATCACTCACCTTACTTCATTCATCTCATCACGTAGGCATTTTATCATATCACAAGAAAAAGGGTGAGTGCAGTATAAGAAGATATTTTGAGAGAGACTACATTCCCATAAATCTTGTACGGTATATTGTTACAATGGTTCTATTTATTTTATTATTAGTTACTGTTGTTAATCTCTTACTGTGCCTAATTCATAAGTTAAACTTTATCATCATGTACAGGAGAAAACATACTATGTATCCATCCATTCGGCGCATTCATGGTTTCAGGCGCGACTAGGCAGGAGCCCACTGGGATCTTGGAACAGATCCCTCGCAGATAAGGGTGGAGGAGTGTAATCAGATACAATCATTTGAGGACTTTTTCAAAAGGATGTTCGTAATAACATTAACTTCAACAATAATAAAAAGCTGGGAACAAATGATCCACTGGCAGACAAATTACGGCATATGGTAGAATGTTATGTAACCATTTAAAATTAAGTTTTCACAGAACAGTCATTGATGTGAGAAAATGATACAATATAATAATGTGAAATAAGGAAAATGCCACATGAAATATCCTACCACCACTATGAAATCAATATTATTTCTGTAGGTAATGATGTTGGATTTTGATTTTAGAGCCCACTTTTCTATCCATTATTGTTTCTTTTTTTATGTTTTCCTAAATCTCCTAAAATGAAATATTGTGCCTTTATAATCCTAAAATCCACATTTCTGTGAACAACCAAGCAAAAGCACTGAACCGTTGCAGGTGTTGCCTTCTAAATGCTTGTTATAGGTTTGTTTCCTTTGAAGTTAAGAAAACAAAGCTATGAGGGAAATCTGGTTTGCTGCTGAATGAAAGTGGGATTTTTCATATGCCGATATGAATATGGAATTGTCCAATCTCAAAGAGGAGAGAAAGTATCAACTCGTTATTAGAGGCTGTCAGTTTTTCTTTGTGGCACATTTTCTGTGTTCAAGTTGGTGGAGTTTTGCTTCTTTCAGTATCCACCTGTCAACAATTCTTATACACTGAGAGCTGTCGTCAGCGAGTGCTCATCATGTGCTAGGCATTTTAAAACAGTACCACATCCGGTCCTTCCGCCAGGCCTCACAGCAACTCTGAGGAAGGTGTAAACAACCCTCTTTTGCACATGAACCAGTTCTAGCACATGAAGGTCACACAGCTGGTTTATGTCAGAATCCGCAAGCTAGCACAGGTGCTATTGACCCCAGTTGTGGGTTTTGTTGTTTTTTTTTTTAATGTTTATTTATTTTTGAGAGGGAGACAGAGCATGAGCGAGAGGGAGAGACCCAGAATCCAAAGCAGGCTCCAGGCTCTGAGCTGTCAGGACAGAGCCCAACGTGGGGCTCGAACCTGCCGACTGCGAAATCACAACCTGAGTGCAAGTCAGACGCTTAACTCACTGAGCCACCCAGGCGCCCCGACCCCAGTCGTGTTCTTGACTGCTGCGCTGTGCCACCTGCTAGAGACCCCCCGAAGTGGAAAGTCGAAGGCCTTGCTCCAGGAGGGCTTTTCAGCCTGATGGAATCAGGTGCACACACAGAGAAAAGGAAGCAATAGGATAGTCTGGAGTGTGGAAAATTCGGAAATAACAGAACACCAGAAGATTCTGTACATAGTAACTGTAAGAGAATTTAGAAGGAAATTGCAGACTGCATTTGCCCATTTCCAGAATATGTTTATGCCATTGTCTGCTTCCTCTACTTCATATTATGTTTGTTTCCTCTTTAACTAATGTTACAAGGTTTAAAATGCAGTATATTAAAAGGTAAATAAGCAGTATGTGTATGATTTTGGTTTTTAGATGGAATTGCTTGAAGCTAGGTGTGCTTTCTGCTTTATTTGTAACTTGAAATGTATCCAGCCGGCTAGTTGCCCACGTGCCAGCATGCGGTAGGCTTCTGATAAAGTCTTTAACCACCTAATCTTTGCTTGTTGCAGGCGACATGGCTGTATGGCATACAAATGACAGGCTTGCTCTTGGTGTGCATTCTTCAGTTTTTTAATTCTATGATTCTTGGATCATTGCTGATCAGTTTTAATCTTTCAGTATTAATTGCAAGAAAACTTCAGGTAGGACATTATTTTTGTCCTTTAAGCAAACTCTTTTTTAACTTGTGTGGTTGCTTGGGCCTTATTTTTTATACAGCACACAAAGGAAAATTTATGACCAGATTCCCACTGAAAAGCACCGGACCCATTACTTACGGGGTTTTTTGTTTTGGTTTGGTTTTTGGTTTTGTTTGTTTGTCTGTTTGTTTCTATGTGCACGGAGTAGCATCTCTGTTTTCAAGCTTTCTGATGTGCCACCCCTTGTTTTGACATTTACTTTTGTCTTAGAGAATGGGAATCTCAATTCAGGGATTAGCCAGAGATGCTTATTTGAATGCATGCCATTGATTTAAACCTGAAACAAAGAAGAAAAACTTTTTTACTTCTGGTGTGTGTGAATTCAAGAGTAAGAAGAACCTGTTGCTTGGGGACATATGTTCATCCCAGTGTCTTTCGAGGTGCTGGATACCTTATTATTGGTGACACAGTAGCACTACTCCCTACCGCATCGTTCCGTATCGTGGTATTGATTTTTAAGTGAATTTAGATTAACTCTGAGAATTTTGAGAATCCAGATACATACATTCAGAAATAAGGGGACATTCCTGGAGTGTCACATTTGAAAACATTGACCTGATATTTTGGTTTTATTAAAGAATTCAAATCTCTTAAAGTTACATGAAATTTAATTTGTTTTTCTTCACATAATGTCACAAGGCCTGTTTTCTTTTTCATAAGCATATGAGAAACATTTCTCATAAGTACTTTTATATCAAGAAGCTGTTTTACTTTCTGCTTTAGGAAGAAAATATCCTGTCATGGACAAGCTGTCACAAAGATTTTTTTTAAAAAGGCTTCAGTTGATGATCTAAAACAATAGTTCTCATTCATCCTTCTAACTTTAGTTATAAATAAACATCATGCCTATTTAATTCTTCAAAATTACTAGTTATTATTATATTTGATGATCTGTAAAGTTAATCTGACAGTTATAAGAAAACTATTATAAAGAGCACAATTTATCTTTTATTATACTGGTAGGTCTTTAATTTGCTGTGTCGTCTGTGATACATGAATTAATGGTTAAATGACCACAAGATTTGTTCAGTCAGTGTATCCTGAGTACCTTCTGGCACACTCCATACTCTAGTTGCAAAGGTCTAAAAAAAAAAAAAAAAAAAAAAAGACTAGGACAGTTTTCTGATATTATGAAGCTTTATATTAAGGGATTCATTTACATTTATATTAGACATTTACAAGCATTAAGACAGTATATAACCTCGTGAAAAGTAGGTGATATTTTCCACATATTTTCCCAGTATGTTGCATGATCTCATGTTTTAAATCCTTAAGTAATCTCATCTTAAATGTCTCTGAAGTAATTTAAGAATTAAGACTCAGCTGTTTTCATTTCTAGAAAAATCTGAAAACTGGAAGCTTCCTTAATAGGCTGGGGAAACTATTATTACATTTATTTGCAGTTTTATGCTTGACACTTTTTCTCAACAACATTATTAAGGTAGGTTAATAAAATGACATTTAATTTATGAATTAAAGTTACCTAAAGAATGACCAGTTCTCCTTTTAACAAGCTCAGTTTTCACTTTGTTTCTGAAACAGTTATTCTCTATCTCAGTCATTGATTTCTGCTCATTTTTTAAATATGTTCTAACTTGAACTCACTTTTTGAGTCACTACACTTTTTAAAAGCTCAACTTTAAAGGCATTAAACGAGTGTCTCTCTAATTTTAAAAAATTCTACTTTTTAGAGAGCGTTTTCTTGCACTATGGTACAAAGAAAAAGATGACATGATTTTCACTGGGTTAAGTTGATAGATGAACAGGCAGGGCGCCTGGCTGTCTCAGTTGGTGAAGCGTGCAACTCTTGGTCTCGGGGTCGTCAGTTCGAGCCCCACGGTAGGTATAGAAGATTACTTAAAACAAAAGAAAAGAAGACAGAGAAACTAGCTTTACTGTTGGAACCACAGTGATTTATTGAAACGATTTTGCCCCTCCTGGCAGGCTGGTTTCAGGGCAGGAGACATCCGCATGTACGTTGGCAGTCCCTCTTCCTGTCTGTTGACTCTCAGAGACTCTCACTCATCCGGCCACATTAAACACTTCCACTCCAGGTCCTTGTCGCTAGTTCTTAAACCCCACACAGTTCAGTACTTATCAAAAGCTTACTCGAGCTGAGCAATCAGCGTTCCCGAAAGATTGGCTGAAAGATACGCAGTTCACCCATTCCCCCACTCGAGACATTTAGTCATCCGTGCCTGAGTGAAGCCAGTAGAGCGCTGCATGCCTGGACCATTGATTCTTGACTTCCCAAAGAATACCATCTATTGAGTCATACTTGATGTCTTGCCAGCTACATACAATGAGAGGAATTAGAAAAAATTTGTCTTTGAGACTCCTGCTGTTTTTACCGTACCCATGGGGAAAATTTCTCTTGAGTCTCAGTTTTAGGAGTGTTAGGATCTGTTTTGAGCAACTAGTTTGTTTTAATCTTATGACCTGTGCTTTTATCTCCCTCTGCATTTGCTAGTAGAATGTATAAGCCCAGATTTGCAGCTCATCTCTAGCAAATGTATTTTATGTACTAACCTCACTTCTGGATTCATCTTACTTTCTTTTCTATCTTCATTTTCGTTTTGATAGAATTTCTTGACTGATTTATGTTATATGGATTTTTGTAAAGCGTATGTTAAAAATAAAATGATGTGAATTAAAATCCTAATCACTAATGATATGCGCTGGTATTTGTTCACTCTGGGGGCCACCACTGAGCCTTCAGTTGTCATTGTGTGAATGAGTCTTCTATCAATTGTGTCTCCAGACAGAGACCCCAAAGCCAGAGAGGCCCTGTGGGCTCTATACCTGTTTGAGGTCTCAGATCATCAAATTATTGGTTTTCTGATAAAAAAAAAAAAAATTGTACTCACCTGGCTTCAGCCATCTCCTCCCTGAGACCAAAGAAGCTCATCTTTTATCTATTTTACGTGTTGAACTTCTTTAGAAGGTTGAAAAAAGTGATTCTGCTTATAAAAAGTGGGGGGGGGGGGAATGAAGGAGTGTAAAAGTCACTGTGTTAGAATTCCTCATTTCTGACAACTATTGAGAACATTTGCTATAAACACACACACGCACACACACACGCAGTCCTGTGAAACTGGACACCAGATGTATGTATTCATTGGGAAATTATCAGGAAATCATGCATAAGGCACTAATAGTAATTTTCATTTTCTCCCTCCCTGATAGAAAATTCTTAATCTGAAGTCAGATGAACACATATTTAAATTTCTGAAGGCAAAATTTGGGTTTGGAGCAACAAGGTATGGCTGAATTTAAAATTTATGTTTGCTTTTTTATATTAAATCAGCAGGGACTTTCAAACTTCATAGTGCCTTGAACTATTAATTCCAGGCTCATTTTGAGGAAAAATGTGTGGTTTACTTCTCTTGTTTTGAATTTAATATTTTGCCTTTTCATTTGTTCCCTAGAGATTTCGATGCAAATCTGTATCTCTGTGAAGAAGCATTTGGCCTCTTACCTTTTAATACATTTGGAAGGCTCTCAGATACTCTCCTTTTTTACGCTTACATATTTGTTCTGTCCATCACAGTGATGGCAGCGTTAGCAGTCGCCTTCCATAATCTCAGGTATGGCGTGTTTCGGAAGCCTATGCTGTGCTTTAACAAACTTGCTCTCTGTTGCCGAAAAAGTGCTCAGTTGAAAATCAGTCTATCAGACACAGATGCGGTATTGTGCAGCTGAAAGGGGGGACGTAGCCAGTTTAGATTGGACTCCACTCAGTCATTAACGATGGACCAGCTAAGAGATAGCAAAAAGCAGGCAACACCGAGCAGACTGTCCCCTTTGAGCCCTTCCCATATATCCCTTTCTATAGACACAGGATACTCAGAGGACTTACTCTACAGGGTTTGTGGGAAGTAAATAAGTTAAAATGACATACAGTGCTTAGAATGGTGCCTCACGCCTGGAACATTCTGTACATTTTATATGTCATTAGTTCGTATTACTATTAGTGACTCATAGTCTCTCTTTGGTTCTCATTGTTAGTTTTCCTGTTGTTTTTTTGCCTTTCTTGGTCTAGCTGCCTTTTTTCTCATGAAGTATCAAGAGTTAACTGTTGTTTGTTTTGTTGCATGTTGTTAAAGGGCTTGTAAAGTTGGAGTCCACCGAAGTCTTCAGCAATAATTGGCTGTTTCTAAAAACTTAACATGTCTACTAATCTGCTAAAAGAAAGAGCCAGGGAGTATAAAGACTTTTTAAAAACGTGTGGAATACCTACCTACAAGGCTGATGGAGGGCTTTTGCATTTACTGTCCGTGTTAAATTGAAAGAAAATTAAGTGTAAGAAATTGAAGCTGCTGTCATTTGTGAAAACTTAATGAAGCTCAGAAGGAAGCCCTTTTTCTCCATAGTTATCTTGCCAATTAAGGTGCTGGTGGGCTGTGATTCGCAGCCACCGGAGAGCTGTGCTGGAGAAGGGCATTAAAATGAGTCCAGATCAGTTGAGATGTTTTATGATTATTAAGAGAGTGAAGCAACATTGAACCATGAAAATACTTCATTGACTATAAACTATTTTAGTATCTTTCAGAAGTGTTCTTAGCCTGATCTCTAGCCCAAGATAAAATCCAGCCCTGTGAAAATAGATGGAAATTATTCTAGACAGTGTAATTTAATATTATTCCAGACACGCCAAGTGTCGGCAGGACTCTAGACTGCATGCAAAGCAGGAAGTTGAGTTGGCCTGCAGTATTTTGTGAAAATGTCTGCCATGCTCAGTGTGAATCTAGGAGCCGTCTCTGCAGGCTGACTTGGTGTATGATTGTGGGTAAGGTTTTAGAACATCCTCATCTACCACGTAGGGGTATTAGAACCTTATTAGAGGAAAAGTACTACATTAATTAAAGTAATTTAAGAATAATGGTATCTTAAGATGAACTTCTAAGTAATTTGAAGGATATTTTATCAATGCCAAGTATTTAAAATATTTCCACCATCTCAATACTAGGAAGGATGATACTATTCTGTTCACGCAACACATCTGTGTTGGTGTAAAGGCTACGACTGAAAAGGAATTAACTCATGGGCTCTATATTCATGGGATTAATATGAGCTTTCCAGCTTGGCCAGGGAGATGGGGAGAGGTGTTGCAGAATTCTCTCAGGTATGAGGGGAAAATGAGAACATATGTTCTTGTCTGGAGCAACCTTTTAGTAGCAACATAGAAGCCAGGGTTTGGGTTGTAATATATGACACCTAAGTAAAGATTACTACCAGTGGTGAAAATTACCTTAGAATACCAGTTTAATTTTCATACGTATCTAGGGTGGTTGAAAGGATTTCTAGGGAAGAATAGTTTTCTAGTTACATGGAAGCCTCCTACGTATCCAGGTGTGTTGGATTTTATGAAGGCTAAGTGGGGCCTTTACAAGGTATTGCTTTTATCTGAAACTGATGGCACTTCCTGTTGTTTCCTTATGCCCTTGACAACACACTGGACGACATCCGAACCCACTCGTCCATCTCAGCGTCTCTAAAGTGGGGACCACCAGAGACGACAGTATGTGCCTCCCCGGTGTGACCCAGTTTAGAGTACAGCAGGTCCCCCATGGAGTATTCTTGCCAAAATAAAACTGACTCTAATAATTAACCTCTAGATCTAATTATAAGTTTATAAGCAGGGTGGGCATAGAGAAACGTATTAAACACCACCACAAGGAGAAAATCAGCCAAATCCAGAAGGTGGAAGTAGTTACAGGACAAATGACATTTCTTTCAGCCAGTAAACAGCCTCAAAGCAGAGGATCCTTGTTTTGACTGAGAGATAACTTAAAGAGACGTTGATGAAATGCAGTGTGAAAGTTTAGGGTCCTGATTCAAAGAAACCACCTGAAAAAAGCAATGGCAGTACGTGGGAAATAGAATACAAAGTGGGTGTTACGTGATAAGGAATTATTGTTAATATTATGGGTGTAATTATTTTAACATAGCCATGTTTGATTTAAAAAAAATCACGTCAGACATCTGTAATGAGGTATTGATAGGTTAAAATGTGATCATTTGTGCATAAAGGAACTGAATTCCAAGTTTATGGACACATTTTTATTTTTTCTTATTTATGAAAACTTACAAAATACTAGCAACTCATGAAATATCTTTAAAGATATCTTTATCTTTTTGACTCCAGAAGACTATTTTTTCTATTTTCTTATAAAGGGTTGAAGTACTCTAAATTTTTCCTTACAATGTAATTTGTTAAATTTTGGCTAGTGATGCATTTTAACACTTTTTAGCTTCATAAATTCAAAATTGATTAATGCTGACTCATTTTGTCTTAGAGCAATAATTTCTAAATATATGAAGAGATAAGTTTCTAAATACATTTGTATATATATGAAGGCGTAAATCTTTTAAAAAGATTTACCTAACTTACAGTTATGTATCCAGTTTCAATTTTGTACGTGTGCTGTTTTATTCAGTGATTCTGCAAATCAACAATCCATGGGTCAAATGGGAAAGTGCACGATCATCCTGAAACCAGAAACTGCCTACAACTTAATACATACCATTCTGTTTGGATTCTTGGCATTGAGTACGATGAGGTATTTTGTCTTATCTGTTTGCTTGATTAATGTTTTTATTTGACCATTCTTTACCTGACATATTTTAGCAATGTAACTTGGAAACTGACGGGCATCTTCATTGATAATTATGGTTGCCATAAAATTTTTCTTGTTTGCTACCTTTTCCAGTACAAAATATTATTAATAACCACTTTTTTCCTAATTACCCAGATTCATCTATTTTTACCTATATGATGGTTCTCAAAAGGCAGTGAAACTCGTAACTGATCCTTTGGCAGACGGTTCCTGCACAGTCTTAGTTAGATTTTCCTGTCCCAGACGGTACAACTGTCTCACACCGCGGGTCTCTCCACGGCTGGCTGGCACTTGTTGACCTTTGCCTGTTTCTTTTCCTACAGAATGAAGTACCTCTGGACGTCACACATGTGTGTGTTTGCATCGTTTGGCTTATGCAGCCCTGAAATATGGGAGTTACTCCTGAAGTTGATCCATCTTTATAACCCAAAGAGGGTCAGTGCTATTATCCCTTTTAGTTTTATGACTTTCAGGATTTCTTTCCTACCAATTATTGTTGTTTTCAGTAGTTGCCCCTACATCAGTCCAGTGAAACAGATACTAAAATTTGAGGCAGAAAATAGATAACTGGCACCTTATGGTTTTCTCCCGTCTAAGTACTAACCAGGCCCAACCCTGCTTAGCTTCTAAGATCGGACGAGATCGGTCGCATTCAGGCTGGTGTGGCCGTAGACCTTAGGATTTTCTAAGGAGTTATTTCTAAAATAGTTTTATTCTTAATTTTATTTTTTAAATTATTTATTTTTTCCCAAACCATTGGTTAGATTTGCTTATTATACTGAATTTGGAAATACTGTAAAGCACACAAGGAAAAATTACAAATCATCAAGAACTCCATTATCCAGTTATCACTATTATTATAATAAATTATCCTTAAAACAAATATTAATAACGGGGGATAGGAAAACACAAATATGAATAAGCATATGGTTATGGTTAATAGCCTGTAACTGCAGTTTTGAATTGTTCTCCCGTGTGAACTCACAAGGTGGCAATAGAGTAGAAGCTACAAGTATCTCATGAGTGATTGGGACCCTTACGTTGACCCCGTTGTCTGGCATAGTGGAGACTCATGCTCCGTGAAATCACATTTTTGTTGCTTTAAAAAGAATGGGTCCTGGGGCGCCTGGGTGGCGCAGTCGGTTAAGCGGCCGACTTCAGCCAGGTCACGATCTCGCGGTCCGTGAGTTCGAGCCCCGCGTCAGGCTCTGGGCCGATGGCTCGGAGCCTGGAGCCTGTTTCCGATTCTGTGTCTCCCTCTCTCTCTGCCCCTCCCCCGTTCATGCTCTGTCTCTCTCTGTCCCCAAAATAAATAAAAAACGTTGAAAAAAAAAAATTAAAAAAAAAAAAAAAAAAAAAAGAATGGGTCCTGTGTTTACAGAACAAAACTGTAAGGCCAAAGTGTTCAAAATACCTGTGATCTAAATAATGTCTTTCTTATATAGATATGTATAATGCGATATTCAGTACCGATATTAATACTGCTGTATCTGGGCTATAAGGTAAGACTGATTTTCCTCATTGTTGCCATTAATCAGTTTAGCAGAATAATTGCTTTGACTCTGTACTCTGTATGTTACTGGCAAATAGAATGGTTTGTGGAGGTTACAGACCTCTCCTTGGCTTCTTATGAAGCCACCTGGCATTGATAGGAAAACCCATCTATTTCTCAAATAGTATTTAACAAGTAAAAACAGTGTAGCAAAAACGACTACAGGTTAATTTTTCTGATTAACTTTGGTTTTGACTTACTATTCCGCTGATCCAAATTCCGAAAGATGTTTTCAGACCTATGTTGAGGTAAATTAAGTAGAAAAATAATTCCCTGTTACCTGCTTTAGAGAGAGTAAGAGATCCTAAAATGCATCTTACTTTAACCTACATATTTTATTAGATGCTTAAAATCACTTTGTAAGAGGCTGGGCATATGTAAGTAAGTACAGTCCCAGACTAGCCTCGTTATCTGTCCTTCAGTTTCAATAGGAAATAAGGAAATTCCTCATATTCTCAGTTGAGTAACTCCTGAAATAGCTTTAACTGTGCTTCAGTTCTGAGAATCCTTCGTAAGAGACAGGGAGTCGCCAGTCAGACGGACGATTTGGTGACTCTTGACGCATCTTTAAGATTTAGAGGCTTGAATCAGTACCTGGGCAGGGAGCCCAGACTACGCCATCCAACTGAGCTTTTACCCTCTCTTTTTAAACAATCTTACACATATTCTTAAGTTTAGATTTTTTCCTTCAAATTTGGTTTTATGTCAGAACGAACAGTAGATCTCATCCTCTACTGTGTATCGCCCCTCATTTGGGAGGGAGTCTCAAGGGAGGAGGGGGCTCAGCCACGGGGAGGATTAGCGATTGCAGCTCAGCTTCGGGTTTGGCTTATACTTTCATGTAAGATTTTACTCAAAGCCAGAGGTTTCAGGCTAAACATAGTATGTGATAATCACACTCGTGGATGATTCTACTGTAAATATTTCAAAAAATCATGCTCTATCATGTTCCTATCCATCAAGACATTTATTGTCATAGGCAGAGCGCTGTGCTAACTCAGATACTGGAAAACCTAGAAATAGGTTATTTCTACCACCCTGCCCCTGGGAATTTTCTTGCTCTGATGTAAATAAATGAAACTTCTTTAAAACATCTGGAAAGCAAAAACGGAAGATTAAGTAGAATTTATGTTTAATAAGGAATGAGGTAACTTCCCCTCTGCACGTTGGTTCTGGGTGATAAACCCCCTCCTCCCAGAGAAGACAGAGCTCACCACGTTTCTGGTCTCACGCTAAAGACGTATGCACACAGTAGCAGTCTTTTTTCCACAGCCTCTCTGTGTAGGCTGAGTTCTTCCATGTCTCAGCTATGTATTTGGAATTGTGTTCATTTTTTACAGCTATTTGAGGACTTCAGTCTCTTGTTCTTGGTAAAACAGGAAGGGCATTCTAGAAGAAACAAACTATGCTATATGGCATTGGGTCTCAAAGTGTGGTCCCCAGACAAGCAACGTCAGCATCACCTGGGAACTTGTTAGAAATACAGATGTTTGGGTCCCACTCCAGACCAGACCTACCGAATCAGAACCTCTAGAGTGGAGTCCAGAAATGTGTTTCCCTGGCCCTCCAGGTGGCACTTACACACAGGACAGGGCTTCCCTGGACTATTGACATTTTGGCTAGGTAACTCCTTGTCATAGGGGGCTGTCCTGTGTGTTGTAGGATGTTTAGCAACATCCCTAATTTCGACCCCCTAGATGCCAATGGCACTTCTCTCCTGTTGGGACAATCAAAAACCTCCAGACATTGCAAAACATCCCTCTGGGGGTGGGGCAAAATCCCTCTCCCCACCTCTCTTGAAAACCATTACTATAGAAAAACCAGTGAGAGCACCAAAAAAGCCATCATTTCCAGGAAGTCTATGTTGATATTCTTTGAGTGAGAGAGTTAGTAACTCGGAAGAATCCTTCCGAAGACTTGCCTAGAACCAGCGTAGCCCTTCTCAGTATCGGGACTTCAGGAGAAATCTTCATGCGTCCAGCTTCCACGGTACAAAACCGTTGAGATATTCCAACCTCTCCACATTTAAAATCACAAAGAAAATAAAGGTGTTACGTATATTAAGAATTACCCCGAAACTGAATCTGTTTTCCAACTATTGAACAGATTTACTGATAAGCAAAATGAACTCCTCTACTTCAAAGCCTCATTTGAGTTTCACAGAACAATTGTAATGAGGATTTCAGATTTCCTTGTCCATAGTAGCAATCTTGCTATATGTCTCTTTAGGACAATCCTATTTAAAAGGGAAAAGCATGCACTTCACTCTAAAATCAGGAGTTATTATTATGCTCACGTTGATTAATTTATTTGCATCGCTGCATTCTCACAGTATTGCTAGTCATTTAGAAACAGCATTTAGTTAATTTGACACTTTCACACTGTTTAAGAAGTCTGCCACAAGACAGTGTTACTAGATTTTAACATTTTCAGAATTAACAACAGCAACTTTCAAGCTAGAAAAATATCTACTATCCATTGAATTGATAGACTTTAAAATATGTTTTATACCCACATAATTTGGACCTGTCATTAAAAAGTTGGTATTCTATTGATTATCCAAATTAATAGGGGTAATTGAAATATTACAAAGGTATCATTGAATCACTATGATTACATCTCTTCTAAAACTTTGAGACAGTAGTGCTGTCTTGGTTTTCCATCACCAACAGTTTTCCGGGTTCACCCACCCACAACACTAGATGAGAATGAGCAGTAAAAATGGCCAAAGATGAGATGATAAGAAAGTGACAGGGCTGACAACACAGCCTCCAAGCAGTCAGGTTTCACTCGGGTTCTAGTCAGTGGTTCCTAAATAAAATTTCTGTATTTTCAAAATTAATGAAGCACGGGCACTTTGTCATTGGCCTTCTTCCAACATGGGAGTTCTGCTGTTCACCTTAGGACGTATGTAGATTATCGAGGCTTCTTAGCCGATTATCATTCGATACGGCAGTGAACATTTAATTAATTGTTGGATTAAATAGGGAATTATGGTAGAAAAGCAGTAAGCTCAGAGTGTGATGTTCGCACTCTGCTTCCCCTTCACTACCTTGAGTTGAGTAGGAGGCACCAGTGGCATAAAATGTTCCTGATTTCCTGGAGAGTCCTACTTTCAAATATTCTTCTCTCCCATTGTACCTGTAATTATATTAAAATATGCCAGGCTATCCTGGATTTGGATTTGGAGTCAGGTTTCAGGCCATAGCTCTGCCAGTCCGTGAGCTGGTCAAGTCGGGCTACCTCTCCAGCCAGCGTCTCCACACCAACAAAATGAACCGTGAACAGCAGTAGGGATGGTGCCCGCTTGCGTCCACTTCCTCCCTGGGTGACTGTGGGGATGAGAGGAGATTCTGTCCCAGAGCGTTTCTGTAGCTCTAACGTGGCGCTGTCTTGTAAGGGCACCTTCGGCATCGAAGGGTAGATTGCATGATGGAAGATCTATTTTTCTAACATACCGGAACCTTCTCGCGGTTGCCATTTCCTGTCCTATCCAAATGAATGTTTCACTAGATACTAACACCACATACAACAGGTTTTTTATTAGAGTAAAATAAAAGCTCATTGTAAAAAGTTGACAACCCCTCTAGCCCTGATTAGCTTTGGCTCAGAATAACTCGGGGAACCTTTTTCGGACTTTGGCTGGCTTCTGCTAGGAGGGTCCACTGCCGCAGTGAAGTCGTTCAGATGCTGCGGTTGCGTGTTTATTTAGTTCACAGGCTATATGCCGTTTGCCCCCTTTCGTTTTAATCTTAGTGACAGTTGTGGGTGTGGGGGTGGATTTTGTTTTTGTTTTGTTTTGTTTTTAATTTCAGTTCTGGCCAGGAATGATGGATGAACTCTCCGAGTTGAGAGAATTCTATGATCCAGATACAGTGGAGCTGATGAACTGGATTAAGTAAGAGGATTTTTTTTTAACCTTTAAAATTTAAAGTGCCTTTTAAGAGTCACCATAGACCTCATTTGGTGTTTTCTTTTTTTCTGAAATCTAACTGTGAAGATACATTCATTTCCGAGTTTTTCTTTAAAGCTCTATATTTGGAAATAATTTCTCCCCATTCAAGAAATATTCCCTGTAACCACAAACTCCGGAAGAAGAGAAAATACCTGTAAGGAGAGGAAGTCAGAGCTGGAGGATGCTCCCCAGGCCACTGGCAGCAGTGGAAAGGAAGCTTCGTAGTCTAGGCCAATTTTACCTTTGGCGTGTCTTCCATTTTGGTACCATTCAGATTTTCTGTTACTGCTGACACATGAAAGTATTCTTTCCTTGTTAATCATTGAAAAGTTATACCGTAAACGACGGAGTCCTACTAGCTGCGTGCACATTTGATTTCAACGAAGCACACTGCCCGAGACCAGGCCTAAAGAAAACTAAAAATCCAGACTCTCTCTTGAACATCGTCCCGTTTAGCATTCTCTTGGTGCCTACTGTTGCCTGCGTTCTGTTGCTTTGCCCCAGCACTCAGTGTCAGCGTGAAAGTCATGTGTTCGAAAGCTTTGTTAATGGAACCTGCCTCCCACCGGAAATAAACTTTGTTACCCAGAGTAGCATTCCTGTGCCCTGTAGTACTGCATTTCCCTACTTTGTAACCAAAAAGCAGCAGTGTGATTATTCACATGTAAATAGACGTCGCAAATCTTGTGTGACATATTCTGAAGGCATCGGCGGTATCGTCTCCATCACTTAGGGTTTTAGTAGCCATATTGGCACTTGCTCATGACTAATGTTTACTAACCAGTACAGTTTAGCACCGCTTGTGTATTAAGAGATGGGAAACGTTTGATAGCTTCGGTCTCTTGAGTGCAATACATGGGTTTTATAGAGATTTATGTCTAAAATATATATGTGGCTTTGGTCCCAATGTCGGACTGGCTTTGACTAGATGCAGTGAGTATAATTTTTCAAGTACTTCCAGTGCTGAGATTACTAAGCAGTGCTTTGTCTTTATTTATTTATTTAACTTTAAATCACGGCAGACAATTATAGAGTAAATAATTCCTTCTGTATTTATTGTGTATGGGAAAAGAGGGTTATTCGTGTAAAGAAAAGCCAATTACTTTTGCATTAACTGTAGTCACCCGGAAATTTATGGCGTGTACCTGTGAAGGTGAGGCTGGTGGTGTTCTGGTTTCAAAGTCACACTATTGATCGGAAGAGCGCAGGGCGCCCCCTCCTGGTAGAGCCCTGAAGCTGGCGGGCCTGCCTCGGTCATTCCTGTGAGCAGCCCGCCTCCGCTCCCTGGTCCCTGGGGAATGAATGGAGCCTCGGTAAGAACGTGTCCTGGCGGAGGCCAGGCGGTCCGTGGCAGTGTCGGGCTGCTGCGCTTACTACAGTGCCTGTGTCTCCGTGCTTGTCCTCAGGCAAGATTACTTACAGTGACATTTCTGGTTCTGAGAGATGGCAGACGAGAGGTTATATTCCAAGTGCAAAGAAGACAGTCTGTTAGTCTGTTACTTCTCTCCTTTGCGAAAGCGATCTTTGTTCCTTACTTTATCATCCTCCTACTAACATGGTCCTCTCCCTGTATGGAAACACGTTCTTTCTACTTTTTAAAAAATCCTCAGCAACTGGAAAGCTTTGTATTGTTCCAAAATATTGGCCCCATTGTGATCTAATCTTGCTCGTTTTCCCTTAAAATTCTTCAAATCTTAATTATCGTTTTTGTAAAAATAGCTGCTGGGCATGTTTGTGAAATAAGCTTAAGTGATGATGAATATATGCCAAAATTGGGTCTAGTTAGACGCAAAATGTATTTGTTGAAATCAACATTGAAATCAGCTCTGGTCTGTAGCCTTCGGTTCCAAACACAAGGGAAAACACACTTCATATTCTTTGAACTCGCCTTGATTTCTTCTGTTTCTGAAACGTAACATATGACCTTCCGCTTCCATTTTACTACTCTGATGAGTCACCTGTGCCCGGGACACTAGCAGGTCTGAGCTGTGCTGGAAGCAGGCTGTGGCCGAAGGATGGCATGGACTGTACCTGGGAGTCGGTCTGAAGTTGTCTGAGGGCAGCCGGCAAAGCTCCGGCGGGGACTCGGCCCCCTTCTTCCCACGTCGTCTGCTGCTGTTCTCGGACAGCCGGCACAGGGGCACCATGTCTGTCTTTCGTCAGGGAGGTCATGGCAGCGCGTACGGGGCGGGATGTAGCTTCCGTCACAGGACGGCTGCGAGACGAGTCGGGATGAGAAGCCGTGACCTACAGGAACCCTCGGGGACACCTCAAGTGACCCTCCGTGATGCCACAGGGCCCCTCCTCTGTGAAGTGTTGAGAAGAAGCCTACCCAGCACGTCCCGGTCTCTGTTCTGTATACTTATTGCTGGGGCAAACCACACGCCTGCCTTACGCATCACCGTTGTGCTCCGGGACACTGGGCCTCCGTTTGGAGATCAGGGCTGGCCGAGTATTCACTTGGGCTTCTCGGGCTTGGAGGATGAATCGAAAGATTCCATCTCAGCAGGAGTTAGTTATTTCCTCCTCTTCTGGAGGGGCTCGGTTTTGACGCTTTATTGGCTAACCAGACAGCCTCCGGGGAAGATAAAGGGCATGGCTTTAGGACACCACATATTAATAGGAGAGGGGCCGTTCTGAAGGGATTCGGTCTCTGAGAGACTGTCTAACACCTTAATGTGCAAAGTTATATCTGAACTTGAACTTACTGATACGATTTAACAGATACTTACTGAGCACCAACGACACATAGGACATCACGTGGCCGCCCACTCTCACCACCTCTCCGCTAGAGTTGAGTCTCATCTCAGCACTGCTGTCTTCATGCCTGTTTTCCATATTCTTACTGTTGACTCCAGTTTAAGGTTTTTAGAGCCTTATCAGGTTTCAACTGAAAACTTTTTTATATTAGTAATAGAAATGTCCTCTCTTTAGTTCCTTCGAGATTTCACTGTAAGTAGAAAACTAATAGAACTTTGAGAGTCGATCCCTCGTTAATCAGTGAGGACATTGTGTTGAAGTCAGCCCCAGAATCTTCCCTGGAAGAACCAGGAGGCCGCTTATACCCCGATCCTTCCTCGGGGCCGGCCTGTGTGCTCCCCTGGCTGCCTGCCCTCCGCACGGCACTCACTGCCGCATGCTCGCTTCCCAGCAGATTGAGGGTCTCCCAAACGCAGAGATTAAAAACACGATTGATTGATTGATTGATTGATTGATTTTAGTTTCTGGCAGCTCTTTCGGCAAGACCCAGGTGGTACTTGCTGTGCCGTGTGTGTGACTAGGAAGCACTTTTACTTCCACGAGGCCAAACGCCACGGCCGTGGTGCTTCAGACCTCGTTCCTTTGTGACCTGTAAGTGTTTCATTCTTGTTCCTGAAATTCTTCTTTGACGTTGTGCAATGAAGACACGCCCGCAGATTTGAATATTCTGAGATGTGACATTTTAACCATGGGGCTTTAGAAGATTTTTCACTAACGGTAGTCCCTTTTCAGTGATGAAGCCTGCATGTGCAATATATTCTCAATGGGACTGAGAAAATGGACCACACTTCCTTAGCATTTTATCAAAGCAGAAAGAATTACTGTGTATCTTAAGTATGATGAAGGTTAAGTTGAGACCTTAAATGCCTATAAGCCTCTTTTATATTTAATGAATCATTTTGTGGTATTTGCATAATTCTATAAATTTTTGAGGGGTAGATAAAGCAAATGTTCGCACATTATATTCTAATGCTCAGTTTACCCATTAGTTCAACAGTAATTAACTTGTTGAAGCTTAGAGCTTCAAAAGTAAATGAGATTATTTGTTCAAAATGCCATCAGGTCTTCCCGGAATGACATTTAAATTATGTAATGTAAATCCATTTGACCTGTGAGTCCTTGTCATTATTTAGTGACATTTCTTGCAGAATAAATTGTTTGCAGGTTGGGCAGCCCGCTATAGAGCTTGGCAGAGGGCTATAAAAACAAATTATCCTTTCATTTTATACATCATTTGTTCAAACATTGGTAAAAATTGCTTTGTTTTTCTATAATAGAGAAGTGTCATTCAATGGTTAAAAGCACATTAGCTGTTTTAGACACAGACCACAGACTGTGTCAGCAGAAGTATCTGTGAAGGCAGAATACCCAGCATTACACCTGTCATACTGCATATTTTAAGTTAAGGACAAAAAAATGCCTTTTCCCTTTGCCTGCTGAGTTCACCACAGAAAATATAAACCATGGTGAAGCTAGCTAGGTTTTTAAAGTTCAGAAAACGTGTGATTGTTTTTCCTTTTGTTCCACTTTGCTTGTTTGTTTTGCTTTGCATTGGCTTTATGGGTAAACTTGAATCTTTAAAATGTGAAATGTCCCAGGTTTGCAATGGGGCTAGCTTATGAAACCAAGTCACTAGAAGAGAGTGAATACACCGTTTCTGCTATGCTCGGAAGTCCCTGGTTTTCAAGGAAGTATTACTTCTAGTTCATTTTATAGGCATTGGGGTACTTGTATTTGCTGCTTTAAAGTAAAACCAAGGGGGTGCCTGAGTGGCTCAGTCGGTTGAGCGCCCGACTTTGGTTCAGGTGGTGATCTTGCAGTTTGTGAGTTCGAGCCCCGCGTCGGGGTCTGTGCTGACGGCTCAGAGCCTAGAGCTTGCTTCAGATTCTGTCTCCCCTTCTCTTTGCCCCTCCCATGTTCATGCTCTGTCTCTCTCTGTTTCTCAATAATAAACAAATTTTTAAAGTTTAAAAAAAATAAATAAAACCAAGGAAAGACTGCTAACAGGCCACAGGATTGTTGTGCCAGAGGCTGAGACAGATTCCTTTACTTTTAAACTTCCTGACTCTTTGCTAACGAGGCCAAACATTAAAACACATCACAGAAGGGGCGCCTGGGTGGCTCGGTCAGTTAAGCATCCGACTTCGGCTCAGGTCATGATCTCGTGGTTCGTGAGTTCAAGCCCCGCATCGGGCTCTGTGCTGACAGCTCGGAGCCTGAAGCCTGTTTCCGATTCTGTGTCTCCCTCTCTCTCTCCGACCCTCCCCCGTTCATGCTCTGTCTCTCTCTCTCTCAAAAATAAATAAACGTTTAAAAAAACACACACACATCACAGAAGAATGTGGTTTAGTTCATTTTTCTCTCCGTGCCTCTGAGCAGTCCTGCGGCACGTGGCTGCACCGCTGTGGGGGCGGGGTGCTCCAGTGCTCCCTGAGCACCCAGTGGGGAGAGGCGGGATTTGCCAGGGTGAGCCAAGTCTGTTGTGTTTCGTTCCCAGGATCGCCCAAGGCCCACAGAGAGCACTAGTAAATATGTGCTAGACTAATGACTGGTTTATATGGAAGTGTCTGCCTGTAGTGGGAGCTGAGTCTGGCTCTATTAGCTTATTAGCTAGAAGGCTTCTTGAAGCCAGGTTACCATCATACCACGTTTGCCAGCCCAGCACACAGTAGGCCCGCAGCAATAGATTTTGACTGAATAAAGAATAGCTTTGTAGCTTCCCAGCAAGCAGTTCAGGACTTTGGACATTTTAAACCTTTGAGAACTATGTAATTCATCCAAGTAGTACGATTATAGTCTAGGAAGGGAGATGAAACCTGGGTCATTAGCCATGAATAGATAAGAGATCAGTCCTAGATCACTCATCTGTGTCTGCCACAGTTATAAAATATATACTAGAAACAGCTCTGTGCATCTCCCTGACGCCGGCTCCTGTTCTAATTCGAAACGGGGATGTTAAGACAGTCTCGAGATCTGGATGGATGTTATCAGCTCAGCGGCCAGATTTGTCATCTGTGTACAAAGACCAGTTGGGCACTCTTTAGGCAGTAAGACTGTAAGCCAGGACAGCTCACCCACAGCTCGCCCTCGCCTCTACCCTGTGCTCTGCCAGACGTGGAGACCAGACTTCGTATCTTCAGTTCAGAGGCCCCAGAGACAGCCACTTTTGGGCATTATTTAATATGGGATATGATTATATTATTTATTGTGGTGGAATGGTTTAAGCCAGTTAAGAGTACACAAAAGAAAAGAAGACTGGCTTGGGAAAATGATGACACTTTTCTTTAATTAATATTTGTCCATACTTTAGCAATTCTTTTTTTTTTTTTTAAGTTTTCCATTATTTTTTCTTTTTTTTTTTCTTGTTTTTTTTTTAGTTTATTTATTTATTTTGAGGGAGAAAAAGAGAGAGAGAGAATCCCAAGCAGGCTTTGTGCTGTTAGCACAGAGCCTGATGTGGGGCTTGAACTCACAAACTGAGAGCATGGCCTGAGCCGAAACCAAGAGTTGGACATTTAACCCACTGAGCCATCCAGATGCCCTTTTTCTTTTTAAATTTTCATTTAAATCCGTATCGGTATTGGTTTCAGTATTGCTATTGGTTTCAGGAGTAGAATTCAGTGATTCATCACTCACAACACCCAGTGCTCATCACAAGTGCCCTCCTTGATGTCCATCACCCATCTAGCCCGTCCCCCAGCCACCTCCCTCGGTTTGTTCTCGAGCACCCCTCGGTTTGTTCCCCATTGTTAGGAGTCTCTTATGGTTTGTTTCCATTAGGGACTCTTTTGCAAGTCTGGCGCGCGGTGATGAGGGTGGCTCAGGGTAGGCGGCCCAGACTAAGTGCTTAGTAAGTGTCAGTTGAATTAAACTAAATATTTGTAGAATCTCCCACTAAGGAATGCTACACCTTCACATGTTGTCATTGAAACCCGCCTGTCCCACCCACCACATGGGACAGAAGTCCAGAGTTCCCTGTAAATCGCCAGCTCAAGGGGACAGGGCAAACGTTCGTTTGTTCTTGCACTCTTGGGTCTGCTTGTTGGAACGATGACCACCCACCCAGCAGTCAGGCTCACTGAAAACCTGGTTCTGTGCTAGTCCACACTCTAGCCTCTGGCGTCCAGAAGGGAGGACACAGGTAACACGTCGTTCCTGTTGCCCATCGTCCTTCTGTCCATGTCTTGTCACTTGAGAAAGCCCATTGAAATCCAAGTGAGAGGGTCATTGGTAGAAAATCTGAGTTCTTCAAGTAAGTTGTGAGCGTTACAACTTGAACTGTAGGATGTACCGTAAGGCCTTTGTCAGATGGCGTTCACACTCTGGTCTTAGCATTGCACTGAAGGAAATAGAACACCCGCACGTGATGCGGGAATATGATGGTGGCTTCTCTTAGAAACTTAGCACCAGGGTAAGTTTCTGCCCTGATCTCCCAAAACACAAGGAGAACAGCCTGCTCTGTCTTTCTCTAGAGTATTTCGAGTTTTAATAATTTCAGTGAGACTTCTTCTTGAAATTATCTGCGTCCTTTACCTCCCCCTGGCAAGCTCAGGCTGCTCTTTTCTTAGCACGGGCAGGGCTCGCGGGGCCCCCAGTGGCCCCCGCAGGAAGCAGTGTGCTGAGCAGTCTGCACAAAGGCGCTCGGGGTCGTCCCGGGGAACTGACACCTCGTTGATTTGCAAGGCACTCCAAAAAATGGAAGGGAATTAAAATCAACCACTAAGATTCTTTTCTTTCAGGGGGAAAAGGAAAAATGAGTTCACTGGAATCAGGGACTCTTTCCTTGATCCTCCGTCAGTGTCCATCACACCCCACAGGGAGGCAGGGAATCGCAGCTTGGTGGCACTTAGCAGGGTCATGATTTAATGATACGAGAGTGCCCGTATTCCTCCAGATTCCTCAGACTTTCATAATCAGGGCCAAGGAGAGGAGTATGGGAAATGCTTGTGTTTCCACATCAGAAACAGTGTACGTCCCCATACTGAGTAATAAATTATTTGCCTTTTCAAAATCTTCTGTGTTCTTTTGTTTCTACTGATTCTGGGTTGTGTTTTTTTTTTTTTTTTTCTGGAAAGCTATTTATCATAATATCTGTGATCTTTTTTCTTGTTTCAAATGAAAACGGTTGGAATTGACTCGTGATTAGCTGCAGTTTCTGGCTTTATAATTTGTTTTACTCTAGGCGGCCCTTTAGTTAAGTTTAATACAGAACAGGATGACAGTCTTGTAAGTTCTTTTTTGTCAGAATCTGACCCTCTGGAGCAAGAGAGGGAGAGGATTATGGGATTTAGCCCAGAAGGCTTAGAGCCAGGAGATGCCCACATCCTAAGCCCATTCATTATGAGGGTAAACCCATCAAAACAGTAAATTAGAAGTTTCCCAACCATTGTCAAAAACAGACAGGAGAAGCTTCATGAAACAGTTTGAAGGCAAATGTCAAGCAGCCTCCTGTGTTTTTCCCAAAGTCTCAGCCCTTCCTGACACAGCTGGGTGATTCTGGGAACATGATGTTATTTTCTTGTTATCTTTGAGGAAATCTTAGCGGTGGAGTTAATTCAGACTCTGAATCTTCTAGCTCCAACACCCCAAGAAAGGCCGTGTTTGCCGGGAGCATGCAGTTGCTGGCCGGAGTTAAGCTGTGCACAGGAAGGACCTTAACCAACCACCCGCACTACGAAGACAACAGCCTGAGAGAGCGGACCAAAGCGGTGAGGGCTCATGGCTTCTGGGGGGCCAGCAGTGGCTTGCCGTCGTGTGTATGTTGTCAGGGGCAGTCGGACCTGAAGGCCACAGGCCTTTATCTCCTGAGTCTGCCCTGCCCCCCACATCCATTAAAGGCAACATATATATTCCTCTGGATTAAAATAACAAGAGAAACGGCTTGAGATGTACAGAAAAGACCATTTAAGAACAGAACCCTCAGAGCTTTTGAATTAGGGAAAGAAAAGGAGTAGAGACACGCTAGTAACTTGTTTTATGGACCATTGTGTGTGTGTGTGTGTGTGTGTGTGTGTGTGTGTATTAGTTGGTAATATAGCTACATAGTTCAAATTTCAAAATAAAAGGGAACTTAGTGAAAAGTCTACATCCCACCCTCTCCCAGCTACTGTCTCCCCTCACAGGAGACAAATGCTTTGTTGTGTATCTTTCCACAGGCATTTTGTGCATATACAAATGTACACACACTGTATTCACATTCTTTCCCCCTCTTTTACAAAAGAACATACTAAATCTTGGTTTCTTTGGCATTTCATATACTTCGCAGCTCATTCCACAGCAGTTATTTTTTTTTTTTTTAATTTTTTTTTTCAACGTTTTTTATTTATTTTTGGGACAGAGAGAGACAGAGCATGAACGGGGGAGGGGCAGAGAGAGAGGGAGACACAGAATCGGAAACAGGCTCCAGGCTCCGAGCCATCAGCCCAGAGCCTGACGCGGGGCTCGAACTCACGGACCGCGAGATCGTGACCTGGCTGAAGTCGGACGCTTAACCGACTGTGCCACCCAGGCGCCCCCAGCAGTTATTTTTTTTAACTAGTCCTTCCTTTTTTTAAAATTTTGTATTTTAGAGAGTGAGCGTGAGTGGGAGAGAGGGGCAGAGGGAGAGACAGAATCTTAAGTGCAGAACCCAGCACAGAGCTTGATCTCACGACCACGAGATCATAACCTGAGCCGAAATTGAGAGTTGGATGCTCAACTGACTGAGCCACCAGGCGCCCCCCCCCATATCTGCTATTGACAGCATTGTATTTCTGAATCTACAAAAATTTTGTTATGCAGACATAGCATATTTTATTTAACCATTTAGGTTGTTTCCCTGTCTTTTGTAATGATGTAAACAATGTTCCAAATGGTAAACTTGTATGCGTATCACTGTGCACAAATACAAGTGTTTGTCTGTACATCAGATTCTTAGAGATGAACTTGTGGGACAGAAAGTACGGGCATTTGTAATTGAGCTGGACAGACAGTCCTAAGTTGCCCTCTGTACAGATTATACCACATACATTCCAGTCAGCAGTGCAGAGAGGTACCCCTTTCCCCCAGTCCTCTCCAGCAGTGGGCTCAAACTTTTTAATGTTTTATGTCAGTCACTTCATAATCTTAGCGGCTGAAAAGTTGCTGAAAAGTCTTGTTTTGGCAGGAGATTTAACTAGCCTAAAAGCAAATGATTTTTTACTAAGTCCCCTGTTTTTTATGAGAATCATCTGAACCTAGATTCCTACTAAAATGGGGATTTTTCAGTTGGTGCAAGTACCTGAGATCGCCCCAGGTTAGCTGGAGGAAGCAGGGAGGGCACCGGCTCCACAGAACCGGAGTCCAGGCGGGAGGTGGCTGGTGCGGCTCAGACTTGGCAGAAGGTGCAGAAGGGACACGTCAGGCACACGGGGGCTCCTCCTCGCCCCCCCCTCTCCGATATCCAGCCCTTGTCTAGGGACTGAGTTTTGTGCTCTAACCAAATACATCCTTAAGGTCCTGGTGCCCTTCTTCAGTCATGACCTTCAAATCCTGGGAATGGCTTTGGTGTGAGGCCGCTGCTAAACTACAGCGAGGATGGCCTCTGGCTTCAAGTCACAGAAGGAGACCACCTCCTGGCATTTCACCTATCAGTACAGGCACGCTGGCCCTCAGGGCCCAGTCTCTTTGGTCAGAAACGCGTCATTAGACATCAGTGTGCAGGGAAGGAGTCGGCACCCCTGTCCATCCCCCCGCCCACATGCACACACGTGCACACACACACACACACACACACACGCTCTGCAGTCAAAGGTATGTGACGCTGGTGATGAACAGGGAGGAGGCGCCTCCCACTGAACTGCCACTGGTGCTGCAGGTTGTTCGTGCTCCAGGAAGCGTGAGAGCGAAGCACGGGGTCTCCTGGTCAAGCCGGGGGCAGCCTAGCACCGAGGACCCTATGGCGGTGCTCTTCTCCAACCGCCATTGTCAGAAGCTGAGGATCCTTACAAGTAGAGGTGCCCCCAAGCTGTACCGTCATGCCTGATGGACCTTTTCGTGCAAAGAACCCCTTTTTAAACGTAGAGATTGTGTCTTCTTTACTCCACTGTTTATTTACCTCAGGGAAGCATCCTTAGAACAGGCATCTACGGATACATAGCTCCCAACAATACATTCTAAATCCAGATCTGTTTGGTGTCTAAAGCCCAATGTATTCAGCATGACTCACTCTCTTCTTCCCAAAGCTGAGTGATTGTGACTTGCATTCTTTTGGGAATTTCCCCCACACAACCCAGGACTGCGGATGAGGGAGTGGCCTGCACGGGAAGAGGTCGGGGAGCTGGGTGTCGGGTCTTAGCCATAACCCCTGTGGGACGTCACCTTATTAGATACTCGTCCACTGACTTCCTGGCAGTTGGGTGCTATTTTTCGCTATTCCACTCTCATCTCGTTTCGCAGGTTTATCAGATCTACGCAAAGAGGTCTCCGGAGGACGTGCACGCCCTCCTGAGGTCCTTCGGCGCTGACTATGTCATCCTGGAAGACAGCATCTGCTACGAGCGAAGACACCAGAGGGGCTGCCGGCTGCGGGACCTGCTGGACATCGCCAACGGGCACGTAAGCGTGTCCCCTCGCCCCGTGCGGGGCTCCCGGAGTGTTGGGGGGGGGGTCCAGTCTCACTCTCTGTACTGTTAGAGAATGATGTCGGGAATCAGCTCACCATCTTCACAGCATCCCATACAATTCCCGGCTCTGGCGCATCAGTGACAGCCGTGCGGGCCGGGCCAGGGGACAGATAGGGGGGTTCAGACCCCAACTTCACGTTAAATAGAACAACTCTGTCTTTAGCTGATTCGTATCATGAGGCTATGTATAAAACTCATTTTTAAAGGTTTTGCCGTTAAAAGCAGAACCCTCTTAACACCACTGCCCCAGAGCATTGTTTTGGCTGGCACGTGAGTATGACCGTGACAGCAGGGCCCCCATCTCCCCTTCCAGGCACCGCTCCCGCCAGTGTCCCCTTTGCCCACTGGCACCATGCCACCAAGATGGCTTTCTGCGGCCAAGTCTTCCAGAGCAGAAGAACAAGCTATTGCTCCCTCCAGCCTTCTGAGAAAAATGTTCTCGGACCTATGCCAGGCCTCAGATTAGCACAAGCAGAAGCTTTTCACCCTGTAGAGGTGCTGTAATTATTTGGTATAAAAGCTGATAGATATTTAAGAAACAAGTGAGGGAAGAAAAACTTGACTGTGCAGATTTTGAGATTCAGGACACTTAAGATCTCCTCTCTCAGCAAATCTCAAGTCTGTGGTATTATTGACTGTTCTCCCCATGCTGTACAGTCAGGCCTCAGAACTCATTCACCTTGTAACTGCAGGTTTGTTCCTTTAAGGAACATGAATTTTTTTTTAAATTTTTTTTTTTTTTAAACGCTTATTTATTTTTGAGACAGAGAGAGACAGAGCATGAACAGGGGAGGGGCAGAGAGAGAGAGAGACACAGAATCTGAAACAGGCTCCAGGCTCCGAGCTGTCAGCACAGAGCCCAATGCGGGGCTCGAACTCACGGCCCATGAGATCATGACCTGAGCCGAAGTCAGACGCTTAACCGACCAAGCCACCCAGGCGCCCCGGAACATGGATGTTTTAATTAACTTGATGGTGGTGATCATTTGACCATGTCCATGTGTATCAGATCATCATGAATATGTACAGTTTTGTCTGTCAGCTATGCCTCGGTAAAGCTTGGCGGGGGGTGGCAGGGACAAACATGAGATTCAGATTTTTGCCGGAGGAAAGTAACTGTCCCTAACCATCTTGAATTCACAGGAGGTAAAGACCAAAGACGCGCATTTAAATCTTGATTTGTGTGTAACTTTTTCTAACGAGGCCACCTACTGAATTGGAGGATTTCCTCTGGTCATAGTCATTCTTCTCAGTTTTTTATTCTTGTGAGAGCCACAGCGTGTTACATTCCTAAGAACAAGGGGACCCAAGTTCTGCTTCTGGCTTTGCCATTAGAGGGGATGCTCCTGTGGCAGAACTCCCCTCTCCAGCTGTGGTTTACACTTCCGCAGGGGAAAGAGGTGGGCCAGATCGTCTCGAAGCAGCCACTGACATTGAAATTGGACGATTTACGCTCACCTAACGTACCACTCTCAGAGGAGCCCCGTCACCTGTTCCTTCTTCTCTTGTCAATATAATTATTTTTTTCCCAAATTGTATTCGGTTTTGTTTTGGCTTTAGATGATGGATGGCCCAGGAGAGAACGATCCTGATTTGAAACTCGCAGGCCACCCTCGCTTCTGCGAAGAGATAAAGAGAAACCTGCCGCCCTACACGGCATACTTCACCAGAGTGTTCCAGAACAAAACGTTCCATGTTTACAAGCTCTCTAGAAACAAGTAGCCGAGCTCTTCGGTCAATCTCTATTTTTGATACGTGAAACTCCATCCTAATGAAACTCAACAGGTAACATTTCATCTGTCGTTAGGTAGCCTGTACCACAAAGCTGTGATATAAGTAAGTTGTAGGGATGTTTACACAAGCGTTACCGTCCTGGGAAGTATCTCACACAAGCTTCAGTCTTTTTTATCTTGTTTCATTAATGTTCTGTAGCCTAAACATTCTCCACTTTCTAAGAGTGGTCTGGAAGTTTTGCTGGTGGGGAGAACAGGAAGTGTTCCACGGGAGCCTGGACAGACACCCCTCTTGTTGGAAATCAAGAGGCTCTTCAGGATTTGACTGAGCTGATTGACTTCAGACAGCTACGATTGAATTGAATCAAGGGGATGCATAACACAATTCTTTAATGTCGTTTCCCTAGCAAAGAACACCTGGTGGGTTTTTAAAAGCCCTCGATCGCCCTGTTTCACCTAAAAACTTTTATAATGTTTTCCGACTGTCATGCTTTTAATATTTTTTTTTAATCACGTTGGGTCTTTGTACATATACCTAAAACCTTGTGTTGTGCCGTGTCTGAAATGTAATGTTTCGCACTTCAGCGTATGCATCCTGTCTGTGTGTGTCTGTCTGTGTCTGTATGCGCATGTGGGTGCATGTTTTAATGCCGGATACAGAAAAGTGTGGCAAATTCCTTATTGTAAGTCCTTAAAGGAGCAAAAATGTTACGTAGCCAAGCAGAATTTGTTACTGTTTAGTGTTATTTTAAAACCTATTGATACTACTTAACCTATCCTGCAAGTAAGAAAATTTTTCTTCATTTCTTACTCATTTAAATTTACTGGGTTTGCAAAATTTTGTAAACTTTTTGTTTTTAGCCTTTGTATTTTTTACAGCATAGAACCTTGCAAAGTCTGAATATTTTTAAAAGGTTATATCTTAACTAATTCACTAATACAATATTTTTGGCAGAGAGCATTTTCATACCAAATTTGATTTGTGGTCTCCAATCTTGCTGTGAGGGCCCAGGTAGTGTGATTCTTTTTCTTACTCAAAGGTAACCAAGTGCCTCTAAGTCATGCTTATTTGTAAACAACAAAGAGATTATGTATACCTGTTCAAAAATTTTTTGATAATTGCTTTTATAATTAATTTCTAATGATGGGGACATGTAAAAGTTGCTGATAAAAGCATATTGCGTGTTTAATTAAATCAAGATGGCTAATGAAATTAACTTTCTCCCCTGTACTTGCCAGTTGGAAATGATTTAAAGGTTTCTCCTTGCAGTTGTATTGAAGTAAATTACCCTCGGCATCAAGATAGATCTATCGCATGTTTAAATGATGTTCTATTGAGTTACTATTATTAAACAGTATTCAAAAAGAAATTTTACACTGTCATGTTGGACTCAAGGATACTCAGCTTTTTTAATCAAAACTTATTTAAATAAAAAAAATGACACTGGCTGGGTTACTAAATTATGCAGCTGAAACTCCTGAATTATGTCTTTCCTGTATCCCTTAATAAGGTTGGAGACCACTGCAGTTTAGGATAATACAATAATAAAACACTTTAATCAGTACTAAAACTTTAATTAAGCCAGTAATGATGCATGCCCGGTGTGGCTGACAGCATGGGTCAGTACATCCTTCAGCGAGTGCCTTACTCTTAATTGAAACGAAGCACATGTAAGGTACATGTTAGACTACGTAGTTTTGTTTTTAAAGTCTTCTGTTACCTTCCAGATATGTTTCAGTTTTATTTTAAATGTTTCTATATGCGTTCATCTAAGCATTTGGGTATGTGCAGTTTCAGTATAAGAAACATGTACTTCAATTTTTATGCTTCTCCTCACCGCCGTGATGGCACACAGTAATCTTTTTCTCACAGTCTACGTGCCATTGTTGCCAAAACATAGTGTTCAGTCTTCTGTGAAAAAAATAAAGTGCCAAAAAAAAAAAAAAAAAAAGGTCTTGCAAGACAGAATCCATACATATGCTCTTTCCAAGACACTGTGACCTTGTAGAGTTGACATTTTTATGTCCTGATGACCAAATCTGCCAACAAGTCGTGTTAAATCTTCTTAGTGCTCATCAGTTGTCTCTTTTATGACCTTCTCGTTGGAGTCCACGGGAGGAAAGAGGAAAAGTGACTGACTCCTGGCTCTCTACCAGGCCAAAGCACGTCACCTGGGGCCGTCCTCGCTCCCCGCCGTGCAGATCTCAGTGGCTCTGTTAATATTTGGTAATAGCCTCATACTGTGGCTGGTTTTCATGGGTAGAATAACCACTTGATCTTGCTTCGGAGTTAGCATTCGGAAGAACGTCTACGTACAATAAGTGCTCTTAATCATCCTCTACTTAACGTGACTCACCGGACTCCCCGACGGACTCCATCCCTCCTGTAAGCTGACTGCCCAGGCTGCTGCCCAGTGTCCGCCCACGGCATGTGCTCCGTCCCGTGAGCTCTGTGCCCGTACGCAGCTTCTCTGCAAGTTCTACTTCCTACTGTGAGTACACAGTTCAACACAAACCTAGGAGATACGGGTGTGGAAAAGAAAGGGTTATTTCTGTGAAATTTAACTTGAATGCTTTGGTAAGATTTGATAAAGGTTGAGTTGCTAGTCAAAATTGCTTTTAAATACATTAGGCATGGTTGGAAAAATTATAAAATATTGGGAAAACGTAAAATTCAAGGACATTTCTAAGCTTAGGTTGCTTTATCGATTTAAGTACTTATTCCACCTTTAAAAATATCTAGACTGATCAGAAGGTGTTAAAATGTACCCAAATCATATTATTGGTGTGATTTATTCAAGAATAGAGCTGCAGTCATTGAACCCCTATTGCAAAGGAAAGGCCTTGGCTTCCCAGCAGAAGGTTAGTAAATGAGTGGACAATTACACATTTAAAATGATGATTCCCTGCATAAATCTACTTACTTCATTAAATGACTGATCCTGATCACAGTGGCTAACAGAGATTCTACTATAGTTGAAAGGTTACAGTCACTTTTATTACAGACTTAAAAAATAGGGATTAATTTCAGATATATTAGCCAGAAGCATAATTAGGTGTTTATCTAGGCCATTTGTTGTCCACTTAAAGATGATTTTCTTGAACTTTGTGAGGTCAACCAGATGTGCGTGTGTGTGTGTGTGTGTGTGTGTGTGTGTTTGGGGCAGGTGCCGCCAGATGGCAAAGACATGCGTAATATTTCATCCAGTCTGCATCTTTACTTCATGATTAACTAAAAATGTTTATTCTGATTCCATATGAACTTAGTTTAAGATGTACCAGTTTTAGCTCATCTTTGGCCAAAACCTCCCTGAGTTAACATAGAAATATTCCATTTTTTTAAAATTTCATTCAAACCTTGGGATTGTTAGGAAGATATTAAAATGTTCTCAGATCACGTATGTTGGTTAGTATTCTCCCAAAGGCTTTATATATGACAACCTTTTGGCCTAGAAGAGAGTGCTTATCTGCTGATGGAAAAAAGCTTTTAAGATGAGAGTGTCTTGCTGTGTTGTGGCAATTGATTTTCTGTATTTAACATCCTAAGGGTAAAATCTTACAAAGAGCCTTTATAATTTGTTGTACTGAGTTGTACGGAGATTATATACTAAATAAAGCTCTTTTAAAATACACAAGATGAGTGTTTTTCCTTTCTTTGAAGGTCAGAAACCAAGGAACCAGCTTATTGAAGTGTATTAAATATATGCTAAATGGAGTCTAGTCACTGGAGGATGTGGCAAGGTCTCGACTGGACTTGCTAATGTGGAAGGAGTTTATTTTTTCATGGAATTTGGTTTCATAGCTGCTTACTTGTTTTACTTGAACCTCAGGGTTATAGTTTAGATTTCTAAAGAGAAGGCTGCTGTCAGCAGAATTTACCCTCAAAGAGATAAATGCTGTTTGTTTTCATTTTTGAATCACGTATACCTCTTGATTAAATTGTCAATCTTTAGTAATTCGGGAAGATTGGTGGTAGTCCATTTTGGTCAGAGTTTATAGACAACAAATGTGCTTGACTGTTACATTGTCCAGAGCGGATACTGAAATTCCAAACAAATAGAGAGGCCAGTACACTTCCAAATAGAAGAAACTGTCAGTGGGGCCTCAAATACTCTGTGCTGACTCTTAGAAAGCTCTTAAGCTATTGAGTACACCCCGTGGGAATGGCCTCTAGCACCGGAAGTGCTACCAACGGTATAGATAAGTGAGAGACTCAGGATCCGAGTGAACGGAGCAAGTGTAATGTTGGCACGTGACACCAGGCACGCAGCAGTCAAAATGCTGTTTCTCTTGCCTCTTCTTTCAAAAGCGGTATCTGAAACTCATCTCAAACCTTTTCATCTAATTTAATACTTAGCCATTTGCTTTATAGGATTGTTTTTCAAAGTGCAGATAGAACTATAGTGTAATGTGAAATCAGCTTAGTGGGTTGCAACCAGCATCAGAAGCTTGAGAGAAAGAAAAGAAAGGGAGAGGAGAAGGGGAAGGCACAGTCCATGTGGGAAGTGTAAGGATTGCTTTGTGAAGTAGTTGTTTGTTTTTTTAATTTTCTTAATGTTTATATATTTTTGAGAGAGAGACAAAGTGCGAGCGGGGGAGGAGCAGAGAGAGAGGGAGACACAGACTACAAAGCAGGCTCCAGGCTCTGAGCTGTCAGCACAGAGCCCAATCTGGGGCTTGAACCCATGAACCGCGAGGTCATGACCCGAGCTGAAGTCGGACGCTTAACCGACTGAGCCACCCAGGAGCCCCAGTAGTTGTTATATGTGAAAGCATTATTGTACTGAGGTGCCATACAAAATGTATTTCTTACTGATTGAAAGCCACACCCTTACAGCACAGAGTAATCTGAGAGGATTGCATCTTGAATTTGGCTCTGTCCTTGTCCCCCCAACTCTAGTAAACCCTTCGAACAGTGATGATATTGAAGAAGTATTATATATTTTTAGGTGTGAAATGGACATTGTTATTTTCTTAAAGTCCTTATCTTTTAGAATATATGCAGCCATACCTTGGAGATACTCTGGGTTGGGGTCCAGACCACCACAATAAAGTGAACATTGCAATAAAGCAAGTCAAATAAATTTTTTGGTTTCCTACTGCATATAAATGTTAAGTTTACATCACACTGTAGTCTACTAAATGTGCAACAGTATTATGTCTAAGAAGGCAGTGCGATCTGAACTTTCGTCAAGTCCTACTCATTGATCACAGATCATTATAAAAAATACAATGAAAAGTTTTTAATATTGCAAGAATTATCAACGTGACACAGAGACACAAAGTGAGCAAATGCTGTTGGAAAAATGGTGCCAATAGAATTGCCCAAAGCAGGGTTGCCACAAACCTTCAATTTGTTAAAAAAAAAAAAAAAAAAAAAAAAAGTATCTGCAAAGTGCAATAAAGCAAGCTCAATAAAACGAGGTGGGCCTATACTCAAATATTCACAGATTGAAAAGACTAATAAACACCTGGTAAATCTGATTAAGAAAGATAAAAAATATATGATTTAAGAATGTGAAAGGAGGGGCACCTGGGTGGCTCAGTTAAGTGACTCTTGGGTTCCAGCTCAGGTCATGATCTCAAGGTTCATACAGTCCATGAGATCGAACCCCACATCAGGCCCTGTGCTGACAGCGCAGAGCCTGCTTGAGATTCTCTCCCTCCCTCTCTCCCTGCCCCTCCCCGGCTCTTGCTCTCTCAAAAGTAAATACACATTAAAAAAAAAAAAAAATGTGTAAGAAGATACAATCCCAGAATCAGAACTGTAAAAGAATTATATGAAATAATGTCTGCAATTCTGTGGCAAAAAATGAATCGGTAGCAGAATTACTTGAATTACTGTAGTGGCAGGAGGCCAGGAGCTCCTGGAGGCCACATCTCTTCATTCAGTTTACACATGGCTGGTTTCCTCTGAGGCCTTTCACTTGAGTAAATCACACCCCCCAGGATAATCCCCACTTTTATTAAAATCAACGGACTTGGGACCTGAATTACATCATCAGCAAACTCCCTTCATTTTTGCCATACAGTGTAACATAATCATGAGAATGACATCCATCATATTCACAGGACCCACTCCTCTTCAAGGGGAGGAGATTATATAGAGCATGTTACCGGGGGGAGCGGGGGGAATGTTGGGGGCCATCTTAGGATGCTGCCTACCAGAAAGTTAAAAAGAAAACTAGGGTCTAGCCAAAACAGAGCATTTGATAGCACCTAACCCAGGACTACAAACTTTAAGAGAAGGGAGGCACACAGGAGAGTGCCAATCTCACCCTGGCTTTCTTCCTTGGAGTCTTTCAAGCCATGGCACAAGGAAATGGAGCTCAAGCAGAGAGTGGCAAATGGATTGGAGTTCACAGCTAAGATGGCTGGGATTTGGTGGGATTTGGTAGGAGCTGGAGGAGCAGGGCACCAGGGAGGAGGGAGTTGGAGGAAAAAAAAAAAAATCTGAGAAGTTCCCTTCAGGTCCTCCTGTAATTCCTAACCTTCACATGTGTGGCTTAGCAGAGAAGCTGAACAGAGGTTTCAGAGGTTCCACGGTGCTGAGGAGACATTAGAATTGTGGTCCAACCAGTGTGTAGAGATTATGGTGAACCTCTCTAGCCAGTGAACTGACACACCAGAAAGGCTATACCTTACCCTAGGAATAGAAGCTGTTATCCTGCCTGTCAAAAGCAAATGTAAGACAGCCTTGAAGGGTGATAAGCTAATCACCTCAAGTTATCTCTACGTTTCTAAATATATAATATATAGCACTCAATCAAAAACAAGGAATATGTGCTTTGCAGATACCGTCTGATTTCGGCTCAGGTCATGATCTCATGGTTTATGAATTCGAGCCCCACATCAGGCTCCCTGTTGTCAGCACAGAGACTGCTCTGGTCATCTGTCCCCCTTTCTCTCTGCCCCTCCCCCACTAGCACTCTCTCTCCCAAAAATAAACATTAAAAAACATTATAAAAAAACAGGAATAAAAAAAACAAGACAAACAATTGAAATAGAAACAGCCACAGTCTAATCAGATATTGGAAATTAAAGCACAGACTGTAAAATAACTACACTTACTATATTTAAGAAATTAAATGACAAAGAGAATTGAGGTGAACTGAAAACCATGAAAAAATAACAAAATGGAAATACTAAAACTGAAAAGCGTAATAAATTGGGGCATCTGGGTGGCTCAGTCAGTGAAGCATCTGACTTTGGCTCAGGTCATGAGCTGGTTCATGAGTTCAAGTCCCGCATGGGACCCTGCACTGACAGAGCTGAGCCTGCTTGGGATTCTCTCTCTCTCCCTCTCTCTCTCTCTGCCCCTCCCACACTTTTGCATGTGCACTCTCTCTCAAATAAACTTTGAAAAAACTAATAAGTTAATCAGTAATAGCAAATTAGATGCAGCCGAAGAGAGAATTGATCAACTGGACAATAGGTTAGAAGAAAATATGCAGACCAAAGCCTGGGAGGAAAAGATGAAAATGGAAAGAGCATGAGTTGTATTAGAGCATGTCACTTTATCCTGGAAGTGTAACCGAAGTCCCACAAGGGAAGGAAAGAGAATGGATCTATATGACTTTGGGCAAGCTACTTATACTCAGCTCCAGTTTCTTTTTTTTTGCAAATGCAAGTGCAGTAATAATCTACAGATGGGGTTCAATGAGTGGATTGAATGAGCTAACACTTAAAACACTAGGCCCAATACTTTGCCCGTGGTAAGTACAGTAGTGGGAGCCACAGGATATCATCATTGTCCTCCTTACCATCAAAATTAGAACGTCAAGGAAAACTGAAGAGCAAACTTATATGAGTCATACAGATACTAAAGGGCCCTTAGTAATTTTATGTGAACTGTTCTTGCTGTAGAAAAGATATTAAAAAATAAATAAAACCCTTTACAGGCTTAGAAGATTAACAAGAACAGTTTGTCAGGAAACCAACTTCTTAGTAATCTTTCAGGTATTCATTTACATCACAAAGAGAGATGTGTCTGTGTCTGCGTGTGTATATGGGGGGGTGGGCGGGGAAGCCATGGACAAAGACTAAGGCTGTTGACTGAATGGTTTTGGAAGCGACGTTATCATTGTTGAAGATAAATGTCAAAGCCCTGCCAAGATACACATATAAAGAACGTAGAAGCATCTGATCTGCTTTAGGGAAGAGAAAGAATAAAATAACGTGATTTCAGGGCTGGCACAGTAATTAGAGCAGCAGTGTGCTAATTAGGGCTCATACATTTAATGAAACTATTAGCATTTCCTCCTGTGAGAAAAGGCGGATTTTCTTCCCCAGGAAATGACACCTGTAAACAATTATCTCTCTTATCATTGCTATTAAGATTATTTACATAAGTTGTGCTCATTTAGCATTCACTGCTGTTAATTATTTTTTTTACAACACCTGATCTCACAGTAGATTCCCTCTGGCTAGAGAAGTACTTTGGGATTATTGATAATTAATGGTGTAGGACAAATAGTTAAGACCATTATCAGGGGACCTACCGTCCAATTATTTTGCTCTTTGTGGGCAGCATTTTTGTTTCTTTAATACAATATGTTTCAGAATCTGAGTATCTGTAAGAGCCTGGTGAATGACAGACATCACAAACACAACCCTCCCTGTGTCATTCAGCTCAGCGACTCCTTCCAGGAGAACTTACAGAGCACCTACTCTACAGAAGGGTGAGACCGGAGAATAGGAAAGGCCCTGGCTATAAACACAAATTTTAAAATTTCTGTCATTATATTGAATACAAATGTTGTGGTGACGTGTTTTGACAGAGTTCTAAAAACTCCTCTAAGAGAGAAAGGATGTGCCAATTAGGAATTTTCACGTTGGGAGTTCCAGAATACCTAACTCAAATTGGTTAAAATCATAAAAGGATTTATTAGCATGTTTCACTATTTTTTTAGGCCTTCAGGTGAGACTTAATCTAATGTCCGACTGACTGAATTCATTCACGTGATATTTATTGAGACCTCTAGGCCCCTGGGAACACATCAGTGTACAAGACAGACAAGGTCCATAGGCTCATTGAACTCACGTTTTAGCGGAGGATACAGACAACAAACACATAAGAAAACGCCAAATGTTTGAAGGGAATTAAAATAAGGCACTGTGACAGAGTGTAACTCAGTGGTTACTTGGTTCTAAGTGCTCAGAAAGCCTTCCCGACCTTTGGGCTCTAAGCTGACTGGCAAGAAGGACGTCGCCATGCTAAAACCCGAGGGGAGAAGGGTTGCAAGAAAGTGGGAGGAGCTTGGTGCAATTAAGGGTCAGAAATAAGAATATGGGGAAGGGAGAGAGGAGTCGAAGTATGCAGAAGTCAGACCACATGTGCCTCAGTAAACAGGTTGAATTTTACTCCAAATGTGATAGAACAACACATCTCGGAGGATTTTGAGCAGAGTAGTGGCATTATTTATGTTTCATAAAACATGGCGGTGGATGCTGTATTCATTCATTTTCTATTGCTGCCATATCAAATACCAAAAGCTCCTGTGCTAAGACATTACAGATACATTGTCTCTCCATCTTGTAGCCAGAAGTCAGCATGGCTCAGCCGTGTCTCTGCCCGGAGTCTCATGAGGAGGAAAACTAGCCCCGCTCTGAGGACTGGGGGGATGAGTCTACTTCCAGCCTCATTCAGGTCACTGGCAGAACTCAGTTCTAGGTGTTTGTGGAACCAAGGTTCTCGTTTCTTTGCTGTCTCTCAGCTGGGGACCATCCTTAGTTCCTAGAAGCCTTCCCGGGGTCCTGGCACACAGCCCTCGACCTCTCAGACCAGCAACAGGGATCCGGTACCCACCTGCTGCACCTCTTCTTACCACCCCACCCCACCACCACCACCACCACCCCGCTGTATCTTTTTAAGTACAGCTGGGAGAAGTTCTCCACTTTTAAGGGCATGTAGCATTAGATTGGACCCACCAACAAAGACGGGGTGATCTCCTCATCTCAAGGTTTGTAACCTTTGTCACATCTGCAAAGACCCTTCTCCCAAGTAACATGACAGAGTCACAGGTTCTGGAGATTCGGAAGTGGAGATTGGGGACGGGGACAGATTCAGCCTCCCACAGATGCTGTGTGGAAATTAGACTTGGGTGGGCAGAGGTAAGATTGCATTAAGGGTCTCTCAGTCATCCAAGTAAAAGGTTATGGTTTGGGGAGCAGAATGGTAGGAGTGGAGAAGGAAGAGAACCAGGGTTGATAGAACTTGCTAGAGGGTTATACACTGGGAATAAGGGAAAGTGAGATCAAGGGTAACACCTCGATGTGTTTTAACTTGGGTAACTGGGTATATGATGGTAGCGCCTTTTCTTGAGATGGAGAGGATTGGCCTGGGAGTCATTATTGGTGTTCAACAAGTATTTCTGGTTCTCTCTTCCTTCCTCTTTCTGGTTGAATGTGAACTTATGACTAGTTCTGGCCAATGAGATGTGTCACTTCTGGTCAGAATGGCTCAAAATCCTCAAGATCCTTTCTCTCCCAGATGGTGGCTGCTTCTCCATCAGCCTGGGTCCTGGAGGAAGGGTGACGTGGAACAGAGAACTTCCTGCTGACTTGCATTCAACATGCAATTTAAACATTAACCTCTGTTTTAAGTAACTGAGATTCAAGACTGTTTGTTATTGTACCTCAACCTTGCTTATCCTGACCTAACATACGGAGGAGGAGCAGGCCTTTTTACAGGAACAGGAATCGGGTGTTATGAATTTGCATGTTAAACTTGAGATGTTGGGGCGCTGGGTGGCTTAGTCAGTTGGTTCCATCAAGTACCCCCGTTACCCTTCCGATAAATTGCTTCTTTGACTCTTGATTTTGACTCACGTCGTGATCCCAGGTTCATGGGATCGAGCCCCACATCGGGCCCTGCACTGAGCGTGGCATCAGCTTAGAATTCTCTCTCCCCCTCTCTCTCTCCCCCTGCCCTTTTTCCCTTCTCTCTCACTCTCTCAAAATTAAAAGAAGAAGAAAGGTGAGATGCTTAATCAATAGTGTGTCCAGGACGTGTGTGTGTGTCTCTGCCCAGTTCACAGCTCTGCTTCAGTGAGTATTAACATACTCCCTCCATTCTCATAGACTTGTTCCTGTTTCTAGAATAGCTGCCAGCTGCTCTCAAGGTCTATATGCTCCATGGTCCAGGTTCAGAGGGGAGAGAGCGTACTTCCCAGATAACTCAAAGGTCTCAGAGAATCTTTCTGACGTGACCTCCTTCATGTGTCCACCTTACGGCCAATCACTAAGACCACGGGGATGAGTTATGTTGACAATTTAGGCCAATTTCTCCCTCTGGAGTTGAATGTGAGGCCAACCCCACGTAAACCACATGGCTAGGAAAACCAGAGTATTATTGGGAAGAGAGAAGGTGGGAATTGATGCTGGAAATGCACGTCCCATTTTCAAGTTCTTGTTACAGGTCTGGCACCATCCTTGGTACTTTGCATGTATCATTTTGTTGGTAATCCCATCCTTCATGGAATCCATGTGAACACTGGTAATCTCAGCCAAAATTGACAGAGATGCCATGCATGTAGCCTTTATTCGCCCACAGATTTATCTTGACAAGCTCAAGGTAGAAGCTGTGAAAATAAGTAATTTTTCTCCCACTGTCATGACTGTAACAGCCCTATGGAGACCCTGCAAACCCAGGGTCTGCCCGTCTGTAGCAAGTGTGTGTTGCCTGCATGGCCCATATCTCCTTCCCAAAGCATTTGTCCCCTCAGCCTCTGCCTAATAGGCAAGAGACCACATTCGTGATCCCTGCCCACAGCTGTCTTCCCCAAAGAATCTTAGCCAGATTCTTCTTTTGGCCTTTGGCATAAGACTTAAGGACCCTGATCACTCTCTGGTGGCGACGTGCATTACCAAATCACAAGACTGGAGCAGCTGTGTGCATGCCAAAGCAAACAAAGCCAGCCTGCTGAATGCGAGAAGCAGACACAAAGAAGTAGTGAGAAGAAGCCATGTGTCGTTCCCTACCCCCCCCCCCCGCCCCCCCGCAGAGGAAAGAGAACTCCAAAGTTGCACACTCCCAGCACCTACTCACATCCCCTTCTGAGGCTGGCCTCCCTCACTGTTCCTGGGTTCCGTGAAGCACCCGTTACCTTTCCAATACACTATTTCTTTGACTTGACCTTATGTGGGTGTCCATTCTTTATAACCAAATGATCCCTGATGAAGACACTAATGAAGGCCAAGAGGTCTCACGAGTCTGGTTTTCTTGAGGCAGACATCTTTTTTTCATGTTCTTTATTCTCATAACACCCTTTCCACCTGTTTCTCATGGCACTTACCACCCTGAATGCTGGTCAATTACACACGTTTCTACCCTTCTCCCTGTGCTGTCAACTTCCTGAGGACAGGGCTATTTCTTTTTCATCTTCAAGTTCCCAATGGACGCTTAGAACGAGTGTGTCATAAAGGTTTGTTGCATTGGATTCTGCGGTGGAGGTAAGGGTCATCTGATTAAATAATATTCAGTGAGCTATAGTCAGCCGACTCCTCCCAGGGAGAGAAACGGAATGAGAGCATGAGCCATGATGCCTGGCAAGCTAACTTTCCTTTTTCGCTACCACCTGAAGAAACTGATCCACCATACGTTCCAAGAGGATTGTACGACGTGGAAGTTCCACTCAAAAATTATCCAGGCATTCAAGCCAACAGTCGGCAAAAATAACCAACCCTGCTGGTGACAGCCTATCTATCCACTTAAATAGGAGATCTATTATGTCATGATTGGGTGCACTGCTCTAATATTTATTAATTAGGCCAAATTTAATTTTTCTATTTTATATACTTATATATACTTATATAATTACTTATTTCTTTATTATTTCTTATTTGTGGTCAGTTGTTGAGAAAGGTGTTAGAACCTCCCATTGTGATTATGGATTTGCATATTTCTTGGCTTAGTCCCATTAATTTGCTTTATATGTCTTGAAGCAAAGCTATTGGATACGTTAAGATTTAGAATTGGGGCGCCTGGGTGGCGCAGTCGGTTAAGCGTCCGGCTTCAGCCAGGTCACGATCTCGCGGTCCGTGAGTTCGAGCCCCGCGTCGGGCTCTGGGCTGATGGCTCGGAGCCTGGAGCCTGTTTCCGATTCTGTGTCTCCCTCTCTCTCTGCCCCTCCCCCGTTCATGCTCTGTCTCTCTCTGTCCCAAAAATAAAAAAATTAAAAAAAAAAAAAAAAAAAAAAAGATTTAGAATTGCTATTACTTAATGGTGGACAAACCTCTTTAACATTGTGAAATGCTCCACTTAATGTCTAAGGAGTGCTTACTGCCTTAGCTCACTTGGTCTGACATTAGCAGAGCCATACCAGTAGTCTGCATGTAGAAATATATATATTTCTACCCTTCTTCCTGGAACTCTTCTGTATTCCTATATTTGTGGTATGTCTCATAAACATGTAGCTGGAGGGGATCTCCATTCTGATTATTTTTTCCCTTTAATAGGAGTGGTGGGTCTGTTTAGATTTTAATGTAATCATGGATTGATACATTGGGGGTACCGACTTTGATCACTTAATTAAGGTTGCCCAATTACTTACTATATAGTTATTAATTACAAGAGGGTCAGTAGTTAAGTGGTGTGTGGAGACAGATTTTGAGATCAAAACCCCTGTGCTTCGCCAAGCCCAGCTCCTGCTACTAGATTTGAACAGTGGGAGTCCTTCAAGCTGGCTCTCGTGTCTTTTTTACATCATTTATCTTAGCCTTTCCTCTCTTTCCGGTACAAGACCTCCCACGCTTATTTCGTATATTCCTTTCTCTAGCCCTGTAATCAACCATTTCTCCAAGAAGCCCTCACCATTTTAGTGGGAAATAATATTTAGAAATCGAAATCTGAATGCTAGATGGCTCACTGCTATGAAGTGTCCTGGGGTTCTAGGCATCTTGGTGGACGATGTGAGGAAATTGACAGAGACATACATGCAAGCACAAGAACATTTGTATATGTGTATGCATCCACGTGGATACATACATGCATATACACACACATATGCACACACCTAAGTCTGCGTTGATGCAACTCCACAAGATTCTTCCTTGACTTCTCTAAATAAAAAGTCTCTATTTGTATCTCCCTATTTCCACGTCGGGAACCCTGGCTCCCAATACTATCAATTCAAAATCACACAAAATAGGGGCACCTGGCTGGCTCAGCACAGCAGATGACTCTTGATCTCAGGGTCATGAGTTCGAGCCCCATGTTGGGTGTAGAGACTACTTTAAAAAATTTTTGGTGGTGGGGGGCTCAGTTGGGTGTCTGACTCTTCATTTTGACTGAGGTCATAATCCCAGGATCGTGGGATCAAGCCCCGCATCAGGCTCTGTGCTCAGCAGCGTGGAGCCCACTTGAGATTCTCTCTCTTTCCCTCTGCCCCTCTCTCCCACTCGTGCTCTCTCTCTCTCTCTAAAATAGAAAAAAATATTTTTTAATGTCTTTTTTAAAAAGTCACAAAATAGTTTCATAATTGCTATCCTTATAAATCATTATGAAAATCACACCTACTAGGGGCACCTGGGTGGCTCAGTCAGTTGAGCGTCCGACTTCGGCTCAGGTCGTGATCTCACAGTTTGTGGGTTCGAGCCCTACATCAGGCTCTGTGCTGACCGCTTGCTAGGCGCCTGGAGCCTGCTTCAGATTCTGTGTCTCCTTCTCTCTCCGCCCCTCCCCCGCTCACGCTTTGTCTCACTCTGTTTCTCAAAAATAAATAAATGTAAAAAAAAAAAAAAAGATCACACCTACTCAAAAGAGTTCAATATTTTGCTTTTTTTTTTTTAAGTTTACTTATTTATTTTTCAGAGAGAGAGAGAGAGAGAGAGAACACAGCAGGGGAGGGGCAGAGAGAGAGGGAGACACAGAATCGGAAGCAGGCTCCAGGCTCCGAGCTGTCAGCACAGAGCCCGACACGGGCTCAAACTCATGAACCGTGAGATCATGACCTGAGCTGAAGTCGGACACTTAACCGACTGAGCCACCAGGGCACCCCTGCATTTCTTTTATTATTTCTTCTTCTCCTTTTTTTTTTTTTGAAGTGAGGGTGTATAGTCAAAGTACTATGTTTAAATGTAACTTGAATTAATTCTACTCCCCCCACTTCATCTAATTATTTAATATTGAGAACATTAAAAGCCAAAAACAATCAAAACAGTATACTCAGAAAAGCGTCAGTCCCTCCATTACCCCTTCCGTTCCACTCTGCCCTCCTTGTACACAATCCATTTTACAAATTTCTGGTTTATCCTTTGTTTCTTTTTGCAAAAACAAGTAGATGCATGTATATTTTCTTATTTTCCATTTTTCTTTCCACAATGTAAGTATGTATTCTTTTGCACTTTTCTTTTTGTGTACCCAGTATATCCTAGAAATCATCCCGTATCTTCTCAGATTTTACTCACTCTTTTTAATAGCTGTTTAGTCAAATTAAACTCATTAACATTTACTGATATGTTTTGTCTAATGCTCTCATGTTGTTTTGTTATTACTGTGTGGATCGTATTTACTGTGTTTCATTATGTGGTGTGTCAGCTTCTCTCTAAGATTATTTTCGATATTTAGGAAAACTTGCGTTTGGGTCCACTGGTTACCTTGGTGTTTGTACCTTTGGTGCTGTTTATTAGGCATAAGTGAGAAAAACTCATTGAACTTTTGCTATCCAGTACCTCAGTTTTAAAGATTTGTGTCGGGGCCCCTGGGTGGCTCAGTCAGTTGAGCGTCTGACTCTGGATCTCAGCTCAGGTCATGATCCCAGGGGTCATGGGATCGAGCCCCATGTCAGGCTCCACACTGGGCATGGAACCTGCCTAGATTCTCTCTCTCTGCCCCTCTACCCTGCTCACGCGCGCTCTCTCTCTCTCTCCCTAAAAAATAAAAAAATAAAGATACATGTTGATTCTCACCCATTATCTACTCGCCAATCAGTGATCACATCCTACTTTTCCCTTTCTTCTTTCTCTTCCAATATTTAGCTGTTGGTCTTTCTACTTTGCCATAACATATTCCATTTACTGCTCTTTCTCCGCCCATGTCTCCACCTGTTGTAAGGTTCTTATAATCCACCTGAAGTGATACAGTATTATTTGAAGGTGTAAAGATGCATAGCGTAAACCTTAGAGCAATTTCTCTCTCCCTCTCGATAGACAGATGATATAGATAGATGATAGATGGATGGATGCAGACGTAGCTATGCACCGTACTTTGAGAATTAGTGTTCTTCATAAAATTGCATTTGTTATTAACAACCTCTCCAGAGGGTTCTAATCCCACAGAGGCAGCAGGAGGAATCTGCGAACCTGCTGCTCATTGACACGGGCATAACTGGGAACATTATTTTTAAAAACCAACCTTTTAAAGTCTTACCTGTATCTTTTTCCAACTTTTTTTTTTTTTTTAATTTATTTTTGGGACAGAGAGAGACAGAGCATGAACGGGGGAGGGGCAGAGAGAGAGGGAGACACAGAATCGGAAACAGGCTCCAGGCTCCGAGCCATCAGCCCAGAGCCTGACGTGGGGCTCGAACTCACGGACCGCGAGATCGTGACCTGGCTGAAGTCGGACGCTTAACCGACTGTGCCAGCCAGGTGCCCCAAGTCTTACCTGTATCTTAAGGAGATTATCTTAAGGGCCTACAGAAAACAAAGATTCATTCGAGAAAATCTATTGAAACTTGGCGTTTGAGCCACAGCCGGTTCCCCCTCCTCCCTCCCAGTTCAGAGTGACAGAAGCCGCTCCAGGCAGGTGCCGCCAAGACCGCGGGGCCCCTTGTCCTCCGGCTCCCTTCCTGCCGCGTGTCTTTCCAGGAGGGGCAGCTCACCAGGATTTCTCACCTGCAGCCCCAGTGACAGGTTGCAGAGTTGAAGTTCTAGGCAAGCATGGCCAAGAGGGTGGAGGCTCAGGACGGCACACAAAACGCCAGGCCCTGTTTATAGGCAGAGGTTCCATACCAGGAAGGGCAGGCTGGGAAGACCAGAAGCTACTCCCCTTACCCGGTGTCCTGCTCCTAACGCAGGGGTGTCACTCAGAAGTGGGCCGCTCTCTCTCTGCCTCCCAGTCTGCACCACCCAGCGCACACACGCCTCGGTGTTTACCCAGATGTGTCGGCAACTTATGTCCATGCACAAACCTGTGCGTGGAAGTTTCCAGCAGCTATATTCGTAGTTGCCAAAACCCGGAAGCAACCGACACCAAGTGTGGCACATCCAGCCAATGGAAGACTATTCAGCGCTAAGAAGTGAACTGTTGGGGTGCCTGGCTGGCTGCATCAGTAGAGCACGTGACTTGTAATCTCAGGGTGGCGATTTCAAGTCCCACGTTGCTCGTGGAGGGAGGCTTCTTAAAAAAGAGAGGCACCTGGGGGCGCCTGGGTGGCGCAGTCGGTTAAGCGTCCGACTTCAGCCAGGTCACGATCTCACGGTCCGTGAGTTCGAGCCCCACGTCAGGCTCTGGGCCGATGGCTCGGAGCCTGGAGCCTGTTTCCGATTCTGTGTCTCCCTCTCTCTCTGCCCCTCCCCTGTTCATGCTCTGTCTCTCTCTGTCCCAAAAATAAATAAAAAACGTTGAAAAAAAAAAAAAAGAGGGGCACCTGGGTGCCTCGGTCAGTTCAGCATTTGACTCTTGGTTTTGGCTCAGGTCATGATCTCACAGTTCATGAGTTGGAGACCCATATTAGGCTCCATGCTGACAGTGGATTGAGATCTCTCTCTTTCTCTCCCTCTCTCTTTGCCCTTCTCCTGCTCGTGCTCTCTCTCTCTGTCTAAAAATAAAATAAAATTGGGACACCTGGATGGCTCAGTCAGTTAAGCATTCGACTTCAGCTCAGGGCATGATCTCGTGGTTCATGGGTTCAAGCCCCACGTTGGGCTCTGTGCTGACAGCTCAGAGCCTAGAGCCTGGAGCCTGCTTCGGATTCAGTGTCTCCCTCTCTTTCTGCCCCTCCCCAGCTCGTGCTCTGTCTCTCTCTCAAAAATAGATAAACATTAAAAAATTAAAGAAAATGAAAAAAAAAAAAAGAAATGAGTTATCAAGCCATAAAAAACATGGAGGAACTTTAATGCACGTTACTAAGAAAAAGAAGCCAGTCTTAAAAGGTTACATACTGTATGATTCCAACTATATGACATTCTGGAAAAGGCAAAACTATGGAAACAGCAAAAGGGATCCGTGTTTGCCAGAAAGCAGGTGGGGAGGAAGGATGAATAGGAAGAACACAGGGAATGTTTAGGGCAGTGAGACTCCTGCATGATGCCGTAATGGTGGATACTTGTCATTACACATTTGTCCAAACCCACAAATGCACAACACCAAGACTGAACCCCAACGTAAACTATGGACTCAGGGTGATCCCTGGGTGGTGGTGATGTGTCGGTATAGGTTCACCTTGTGTAACAAGCGCACCTCTCTGGTGGGGGATGTTGACGGCTGACGAAGCCGGGGGGGGGGGGGGGGGGGGGGAGGGGGGGGAGGGGACGGTGTTAGGGGGAGGGGGTGCTGGCCAGGGGAGGCGCATATGGGAAATCTGTACTTTCTGTTCACTTTCACCATGAACCTCAAACGGCTCGAAAAAAGTGAACTCTATTTTTTTTTTCAAGTTAAATGAAAATCAGTCATTAACAGACTGAGCTCAAAACTAACAAAGAAAATAAAATGCACGGTACTGGAACCTGATAGGTAACAGCAAAAACTATAAAACATTAAGAATTACTGCCATCCATGCTCAGTTTGAGTTCTTCCAGATTGGCAGTATTTTATTTATTTTTTTTTTAATTTTTTTTTAACGTTTTTATTTCTTTTTGAGACAGAGAGAGACAGAGCATGAAGGGGGGAGGGGCAGAGAGAGAGGGAGACACAGAATCGGAAGCAGGCTCCAGGCCCTGAGCCATCAGCCCAGAGCCCGACGCGGGGCTCGAACTCACGGACCGCGAGATCGTGACCTGAGCCGAAGTCGGACGCTTAACCGACTGTGCCACCCAGGCGCCCCTGGATTGGCAGTATTTTAAAGGATTCAGCATATTAGCTGAGATTTCGACATAAATCATTAGCCCATTAATAACCTAATCTTTTAGGGTAATACGGAAACTCAGCGTGTGATATTTTAAGAATTCTAACACAAAACAAGTAGTGAGTCGTCTGGAAAATCTAAGCTGCCTTCTGACTACCAAGAATCTAACAGTACTTGTTACATTAAGATATTTGAAATTAGGTTTCCCTTCACATATACAATGCACTCCCTCAAAGTTATAATGCACATTATTTGCTAATATTTTCTAATATTATCCCAAGAGATTTGGAGGAAGACAACGCAATGGTGAAGGATTCTGCCCTGCGTGGTCTCTTGCCAGCAAGGTCCCGGTGACCTTGGGCACACTATCTGTGTCTCAGTTTCCTGAATTGTAAATAGATTAGATCAATAGTCTCATCCCATAAGGTTTTTGAAAGGATTAAATTAGTTAATAATTTAAAGCTCCTAGAACAGTGCCAGGCACGGACTAAGCACCTAATAAATATTTATTGCTGTTATTAATGCAATTTTGACACTTCTTAAAAGGCAGCCTGGCTCGTGTGATTATTCTTTTCACACTATGGTATAAAACGTTTACCCCTCATGTGGCTGAACCGTCCATTCATAGACACTTCTGCCCCCCTCTTCCTACTCCACGACCACTCTGAAGCGCCTCGTGCCATTAGTGCAGAGCAAATCTGACTTCCCAGAGCACTGGCCACCACGGGAACCCTCTGAGCCTGGCCCCATCCGAGAGCACTTCCACGGGCCAACCCCTCCACCTGTGATTACCTTCCCTCTCACTTGCCGGCTCCTTCCCCTGCTGCACTCACCTCTGCTCAGACACCGCCTTCTGGGAGAGGCCCGCCCTGCTCAGCCCAAGTCGGCCCCCTGCCATGGCTCAGCGCCTATGAGTCCGCTTGGCTTGTTCTATTTTCTGTTTCCTCTTTTAGAATGTAAGTTTCAGCAGGCCAAGGACTTTGTCTTGTTCACTGCTCTTTTGTCTGTTTCCGGATCCCACTGTGGGCTGTCCTGACCCCCGAGGACACAAGACCGCCCCCCCTCACTTTATCCCTTATTCTCCTTTTCTTTTTAGCATGCATTACCATCTTGCTTCCTGAGCTATTTTCCATGCCCCATGCTAGAATGGTGTCCAGAATGCCTGGCACCGGTTAGTCACTCCATAGTACTTCTTGATGCATAAAGAGGGTCTGGTACATAATAGGTCCTCAGCGAATGTGCTGAATGAATAGATGTCCCTAAAGAGGTCACGGAAGGACTAAGGGGGCTGTATTTCCCGTGGCCCACCAAGGCATAGCAGAAGTTCCCGTTAGAAAAAACTTAATAGCAACCCATGATATCTGACATGGCAAGCTGGTTCGACCCGAAAGCCACGATGGCTAAGCGCATATGGAATCTCCTTACAGCCGAGAAATCCGATTGTGTTACACTTTGTCTCACTTTGCACAACCACTTCAAGTCTCCCCTCTTTTTTTTTAAACTTAATTTTATTTTAAGTAAACTCTACCCCCAACATGGGGCTCAAACTCACGACCCTGAGATCAAGAGACGCAAGGCCTATCGACTGAGCCAGCCAGGCACCCTTCAAGTCTCCCCTCTTTAAACTTCTAGCCACTACCGCCGCCCCCCTGCCCCCACTCCATCCTACACTCCCAGGAGATAAAACTGTGTAGCAGTTATCTATTGCTGTGTAAAAAATGACCCTAAAACCTAGTGGCTTAACGCATAAAAATCACCTTGTCGTCTCATAGTTTCTGTCCTTCACGAGCCCAGGCCTGGATTAGCTGGACGCCCCCGCCCAAGGGCTCACGAGGTTTCAGCCAAGCTGTTGGGGTCCGTGGTCTCCGCCGAAGGTCTCTTCTGGGGCAGGATCCTCTTCTGCACTCGATCCCATGGTGTTTGGCAGTCTTGCGCTCCTTGGAGGCTGCTGGCGAGAAGTCACCCTCAGTTCCTCGCCGTGTGAGCCTTTCCACAGGGCAGCTTACGACATGGTGGCTGGCCTTCCTCAAGCGCACATGCATGTGACAGAGTCGGAGACAGAAGCCCCCGCCTTGTAGGTTACCTGCCGTCGGAAGTGGCAGCCATTACCCTCCCACACCGTATTTGGTGGGAGCAAGTCACTAGGTGCAGCCCACACTCCAGGGAGGGATCAGACGGGCCCACAGCGCCCGGAGGCCTCGCTGGGGGCCTCCCACGCCTCACTTCCTATTTCACAGAGAAGACAGGAGCCTCGCCCGAGAACGTTCTCCTCTCCTCCTTGCTCCTCTGCACCACCAACCTACTGTGCTTTCCTCCTGCGGCAGGAGCTGCCCTTCCTTCCACCTGTGGTGCGGTTCCCGTTTGGATCCTTCCTCTCAGGACTCCGGCATAATCGATTATCCCTCTTTTGTTACACAGTCAGCCCCTCAAGTCAGCTGGGATCTTCTCCGTCAGCTTTTCCACGTGCTCATGACTCTTCCCGCGGAAACAAACAAACAGAAAACGCAAACCAATCTAAACCCTCACTTATCCTCTGTCTCCAACATCTATCTCTTTCGAACCTTTATTTAATGGTCCGAATGTCCTCTCTCTCCCCCCAGAGGGCCTGCCTGTTGTCACTTTCAAACCGCTGCAAGATGGCAGCATTACTTGACCAGCAGAGATCTTGCTGGTGTCACCAACGACTTTATGAGATCTAGTGACCATTTTAAGTCTTTGTGTTCTCTTGTGGTTTTGTTTTTTTTTTGAGAGAGAGATAGAGTGCGAGTGGGGGAGGGGCAGAAAGAGGGAGACACAGAATCCGAAGCAGGCTCCAGGCTCTGAGCTGTCAGCACAGAGCCCAGGCTCGAACCCACCAACGGTGAGTTCGTGACCTGAGCCGAAGTCGCACGTGTAACCAACTGGGCCACCCAGGTGCCCCGTGTTCTCTTCATTTAAAACGCTGGCACCACTCCATCCTTTCTGAAACACCCCTTCCCTTCTATTTCTAAGACCATGCTATTCTGCGTCTTCTTACCTCTCTGGCCTCCCCTTCTCCAGCTCTTGCGCAGGTGCATTTTCTACTACTCACCCCTTCACATGTTGGAGTCCTTCAGGCCGTGGTCCTAGGACCTCCCTTCTCACTCTGCGTTTCCTCTCCCTTGGTGCCCTTCCACATCCTGGCTCACAGACTGGCTGCTCCAGCCCAGACTTGCATCTGTACTGGCCCATTTGACGTCTCTTCCCTGATGTCTCAACATTTCAAGTTCGACATTTCCAAAACCAAGCTCATTATTTCTTCCACCAACCTGTTTCTTTTTCAGTGTTCTCTAGTGTATAGTGTATTGTTTCCTGGGGCCGTTGTAACAAAGCTACGAATTTGGTGGCTTAAAACAATAGGAGTTTATTCCCTGATGGCTTCAGAGGACAGAAGTCTGAAATCAAGCCTCCTTCCACAGGCTAGATCGGGGCGGGGGGGCGGGGGGGACAATCCTTCCTTGCCTCCTCCCACTGCAGGTGGCTCCAGTGTGCTCTCAGCCTACAGCTGCTCCTTCCATCGTCACATGACTTTCTCCTCTCCTCCTTACATGTCTCAAATCTCCTTCTTCCTTCCTCATAGAAGGACCTGGGAAAACCCAGGAGGATCTCATCTTAAGATCCTAACTTGGGGCACCTGGGTGGCTCAGTCGGTTGAGTGTGCGACTTCGGCTCAGGTCATGATCTCACGGCTGGTGGGTTCGAGCCCCATGTCAGGCTCTGTGCTGACAGCTCAGAGCCTGGAGCCTGCTTCAGATTCTGGGTCTCCCTCTCTCTCTGCCCCTCTCCCACTCGTGCTCTGTCTCTGTCTCTCTCTCAAAAATAAACATTCAAAAAAAAAATTAAGATCCTAACTTAATTACACCTGCAAAGACCTTTTATCCAAATGAGATCCCATTCACGGGTCACATGCAACCCACCGCATCCAGCTCTGTGAATGGTGCCTTCTTCATCCATCCTTTTGTCCAAGCCAGAAACCATATGACCATCCTTGTTCCCAGGATCCAATGTACCCATAAGTCATTTTCCTTCCTCTGCATCTCTGGTATCCATCCACTTCTCCCTCTTCCCCACAACTTACAATCCTCTTTACCAGACTAGTATCCCCTCTTGCCTGGAGTTCCTACAGCAGCCTTCTGTCTGTCTGCACCTACTCCTGAGTCCACCATCCAGCCTCCACACTGCAGAGCTGTTTCTAAATGCAAATCTGATCACGCTGCCTCTCCAGCTTCTTCTCCAACCTTTCACTGCTCTTAGGAACATGGTCTTTTTTTTTTTTTTTAATTTTTTTTTTCAACGTTTTTTTTTTTTTTATTTATTTTTGGGACAGAGAGAGACAGAGCATGAACGGGGGAGGGGCAGAGAGAGAGGGAGACACAGAATCGGAAACAGGCTCCAGGCTCCGAGCTGTCAGCACAGAGCCCGACGCGGGGCTCGAACTCACGGACCGCGAGATCGTGACCTGGCTGAAGTCGGCCGCTTAACCGACTGCGCCACCCAGGCGCCCCAGGAACATGGTCTTTATTAAAAACCACATGCAGGGGCACCTGGCTGGCTCAGTCAGTTGGGTGTCCAACTTGGGCTCAGGTCATGATCTCCAGGCTCGTGAGTTCCAGGCCCGCGTCAGCCTCTGCTGACAGCTCAGAGCCTGGAGCCCACTTCGTATTCTGTGTCTCCTTCTCTCTCTGCCCCTCCGTCGATTGTGCTCTGTCTCTCTCACTTTCAAAAATAAATAAACACTAAAAAAATTTTTTAAACCACATGCAGTAAGAGCATCGACCTTACAGAGTGAAGCCTTTAAGAAGAGGGTGCGTAGCAGGCAAAGAAACATTTTGTAGGGCAGCTGAGTCACTACAAAAATTGATGACTTTGAACTTGGCCGGCTCCACACCCAACAATGGACTACACCATGACCTTACTCAGCCCCTTCTGTAGTCTACAAGAAAACCATCCCTGGACACTGATGTGCTAAAAAGCATTTGCCTTCCTTCAACACTCATCATGTAGTAAATGATGGCTGGGGTCCCCTCAGGGTGACGCCAGCAGAATTTAAACTCGTCACGTGTGCTTTCCGCCCCCTCCTCCCCATCACTTCTTATAACTCTTCTGCTGTAACACCTGAATGGGAGCTGTCCGAATGGCTTCAAAATGAAGTGCCTCTAAGTTACCAATTTTTATATTCCTTGTCACCGCAAAGCAGCCTATTCCAATTTATGTTCTAAGAATAGCTAAGTGGAGACCTTACAGGTCCAACGGAAGCAAATCTCAAGCATAAAATATATGACGTCCACCAATCATACACCAGCTTCTGGGTATCCACAGTGTGTTCACCACTGTGCGAATTCCACTCTGGCGAGGGTCTGGGCCCCAAAACGGGGAAATGGAGAGCAAGGTAATCTTATACAAGTGGAATGTTCCCTTCACAATTTCTACGTCTTCAGGATAGAGTTGATTCTGCTGCAGAAGCAAACAACCCTCAACTCTCAGTGACTTAAAGCGACGAATGGTTATTTCCCATTCTTGCTACATATCCAGCAGGTTGACTACTTTCCGTCATGCTGTCCCTCCTCCTAGACCAGCCGATGAAAGGGTCCTGTGGGGATGTGGTTGGTCACTTTGGTAGAGGGAGAGGGGCTTCGGGGGGGGGGGGGCTTACACTAGGAATAAATGCTCTGCCCATGTTTCTTCTGCTCACAACTCATTGGCCAGAATAGTGCCACGGCCCCATTCAACCACCAGGGGGCCCCAAAGTGCACCTTACAGTGTGCCTGGAAAGGGGGAGATGTGGAATCCAAAAGTTCCATCCAATCAAGTCCAGAACCTACGCGTGGTGCGCAGGAATTTCTAAGTTGGGTCAAAAGAGGCACTGTCTCCATCCAGAGAATTAGGAACTAAACACCAGGTTCTCCATCTCATCTCCAAAGTTATTCCTTCACTCTCGGTACATAAAGACAGAACAGCCACAGGCTGACGGAAATCAACACACCCTCCGGGGGGAGAAAAATGGAGGGCACTCGGGCACTAATTCTATTTCCTCTTCTCTGTTGTATTTACTGCATTTAACATTCACATGGCATCATTTATCTGCCAGGGATCCCTCGAAGCACCGTACATATATTAACTGATTTAATCCTCACCACAACTCTATGACAAAGGTGCTATTATAAATCCCATTTTCAGATGAGAAAACTCAACCACTTCCTTTGTTCAAGGGCCCGCAGCTAGTCCGGGCTGGAGCTGGGGTTCCCACTCAAGCGGCCTGACTCCAGAGTCCGCCGTTAACCATTTCGCTGCAGTGCCTTTGCAGGACATCTGCATCTTTCGAGATTCCTTTACAAGTACAAATTCTGAATTAAACTTGCAACCTCTGAGCGGGGAGATGTTTGTTATAAGAAGAACGTCTTAGCCTTGAAGGGAACAGATTTGTCACTGGAATCACCATTCCCTACTACTCCTTCCTGCCGTTGTCTCCACCCAGGACGAGCTGGTCGGACGCTCGGACCTCTCACAGAGGGGTCTCGCTGTCGGCTGGAACACAGATGGAACATTCCTGCTCTTTGCGGTCGGAGAGCCCCCACGTAGGGAGCACAGGCTGCACTGGTGTGCTGCCGGCAGAGGAAAATGACCGCAAAGGCGCGCGCACTGGCATGAGTAGAAACGGAAATGGAAATTCTGGATCCAAACCAGGAAGTCGGTTTTGAAGACGGACCTCATACGTAGCCCTTGGTTGCTGGCTTCGAAGGCACGAGCCCAGTGCTGCCTGAGCCCACGCTGTCGTCCAAGGGAAGGAAGCCGGGGAGAAGTCAGAGCCAGCATGCAGAGAGGAGGTGGAGTGAGAGAATCCTAGCTGCATTTGTGACCCAGGTTCCAGTCCCACCTGGGGACCCCCACAGGGTGGTGAACCCTTTCCTTCTAAAGTTCCTTCAAGCTGGAATTCTTCCCCTTGCCATCAAAATGGTAGCTATACCACAATTCAGTTAACCGATCTTTCAATTTTTCTAATGTTTTTGCTCATGCAAATAATGCTTGAAAAACTTTCTTGTTCTTTGAGCATGACTGACTACGTCAAGAGCATGATCCCAAAAGTAGAATTGCTCTCTACTTTTTTTTAATGTTTGTTTGTTTGTTTGTTTGTTTGTTTGTTTGTTTTGAGAGTGAGCAAGCAGGGAAGGGGCAGAGAGAGAAAGAGAATCCCAAGCAGGCTCCGTACCGTCAGCGGAGAGCCTGATACAGAGCTAGATCTTACAGACCACGAGATCATGATCTGAGCCCATATTAAGTGCTGGACACCTAACTGACTGAGCCACCCAGGCGCCCCCACCATCATGTACTTTCGGGCACCAAATAACAGCATTGGAATGTATGAAGAAAATCCACAAGGGATCCTGAGAAACGTAACAGAAACCCATGGGGGAGGGGAAGGAAAGAAAAAAAAAAAAAAAAAAGAGGTTAGAGTGGGAGAGAGCCAAAGCATAAGAGACTGTTAAAAACTGAGAACAAACTGAGGGTTGACGGGGGGTGGGAGGGAGGGCAGGGTGGGTGATGGGTATTGAGGAGGGCACCTTTTGGGATGAGCACTGGGTGTTGTATGGAAACCAATTTGACAGTAAATTTCATATATTAAAAAAAAAAAAACTAAAATCACACAAATGTACCACTCAGAGTTGACATATTAGCATAATACTTTATATTTTTTATATGTGTATTTAGAGATTATACTGATGATTTAAATTTAACACATTCTTTGGTCTTCATAGGAATACAGCATGGAAAAGGTCTTGATAAAAAAGAGTATTTGTCTGGGAAAGTTTAATTCAGTCATGTGTTGATGTAACTTTGATTCCAGTTACTTGGAATCTCCATCCTTATTAATTTGAAAATTTCGTGTCTGACCTCCAGATTACCAATGACAGTTTTGTCTTCATGGGGGAATTTTCAAGTTAAAAAAAAAAAAACTACTTAAAGCTACTTGGGTCTTAAATTAATATTTACTAAAGTAAAAATTTAGAGACCTAGTTTTCTTTGAGCCTTTATATTATTTGCCAATCTTGTAAATCTATCAACTGAGTACATGTTATATAAAATATGAACTGTTATTTCTGGGAGAGGCTTTGATTAATGTGTGATACCTCAATTCAAACATATTAAGCTATTCACAAACTTAATAATATTAGATCATTAAAATAGTTTAAATGTAAAAAAAACAAAAAAAAGAAAAGAAAATCCACAAGGAGACAGTGGAGAGCGATGAGGATAGCAGCAGACAGGGACAATTTATCTCTCTCAAAACCAGTCAGGCCGAGTACATAAATGCATATGAAGATGGAGAAGTGATTTTCTTCTACTATTTCTACATATGTGGAAGGAACTTCTTAAAGTTTATGATTGTCTAAAATTAGGGTTTGACGGGAGCCTGGCTGGCTCAGTCGGTAGAGCCTGTGACTCTTGATCTCGGGGTTGTGAGTTCGAGCCCCACGTTGGGTGCAGAGATTATTTAAAAATAAAATCTTTAAAAAATTTTTGTTTTAATAAAATAAAATTAGGGGTAGGTATGAAAAAGTCAACGCATATTTATTAGCTTTCAAAACCAACTACTAGCTTTGGATTCCCTGCTCTGGCATGAATGTTTGTGTCCTCCCAGATTCCTGTGCTGCAATCCTAGCCCCCCGAGATTAAGGTATTAGTAGATGAGAACTTTGGGAGGTGATTAAGTCATCAGGGTGGAGCCCCCATGAGTGGGATTCGGGTTCTTATCAAAGGGACATCCGAGAGCTCCCCAGCCCCTCCAACCATGTGGGGACACAGGGAGAAGAGAGCCTTCACCCAGCCATGCTGGTGCGCTCACCTCAGATTTCCAGCCTCCAGAACTGTGACCAAAAACATGTCTGTTGTTTATAAACTACCCAGTATGTGGTACTTTGCTATGACAGCCTAAACAGACAAGACATTCCCCTCCTAGAAAAAGCAAAGAGGCTAAGCTCTTCCCATTCTCTCTCCTTCCACTACTCCTGACGGCACCAGCAGGGAATTTTGTGATCTCTTCTGCTTCTTGGATTAAGTGACAGAATGTCAAACTGGTAACATTTTCATAGGAGACGCCGGTTTATGGCCATGACCGCCAGTCATGTTAACCTAATCATTTTGTTTACTTCTATTCAAGCCTCACCACAAACTTCATTCTCCAAATTCATAAGTTCTTTATTTTGATTCCTCTTCTAATATGTATTCCATCAACGCAAGCATGTCGTTTAAGGAGCATTTGCGAGTTGCCAGCTCGAAGGCCTTCCCCCGCCGCAGTCTGCAGACGACGGTTCCATCCTCTTCCGGCATCTTGAGTTTCGGAGGGAAGTCTGAAGCCCGCCGGAAATTCCCCACGACGAGCTGACCTTATCCTGCCCTGATGCTTACAGAATTTGCGCTGGGCCCGATGGCTTTATGCTGATTTGTCTCATTACAGGAAGAGAATCCTTTCTAGTGTGCAAACTACGTTCCTTCCTTCCGTCTTATCTGTACGTTTGGTTTTGCTACACGTGTCCTGCTCTGTCCAGGAAAACCTAGGGCTGTTGTCTCATCACATCAGCTTCTAGGCCGGCCACCCACACGCCGGCCCCGCCTTGGCCCCTTGCCCTTCCTGGGTTTTCCCCCCCATCCCCGTGGCAGCCGCACAGATGTGATTCCGAGGCGCTCCCGAGGCAGTTTTCACCTCATAAAGCTACCCCCCCCCCCAACTCATTCTCCAAGATGGCTTTCCTTCTCTCTCTGCTGTTTGATGCTCTTGTATTGTTCCCTCTCTTGTCTGAACTCCTGCTACACAAACGCGTGTGCCTTGCTTAATTTCTTGGAGGGTTTGGGGAGGTTTCATCTCAGTGTCTCTTCAGTCGTGTGATCTAATTCCTGTTCGAGGGTGCGTCCTCGATCTGCACTCCCCGCCCCCATTTTCGTAACATGCATGCCTACGTCCCACGCGGGGTCCTTTCTGGTCCTCGCCGAACAGGAGGCTCTATCTGCACCTGCCCCAGAACCGCATGACGTCGTCACCCTTCTTTCCCCGATAACCACAGCACTGTTTTCCCTCTTCCGGAAGAAAGAGAGGTGAAGAATTAGCTACGGGCCACTGACAATGAAATAGCTGTTCATTCCTTCCGCTGCCGGAGCACCGGCGCGGGGGACGAGGAGTGGCCTGGAGCAACGGTCGGCGGTGACCTGCGAGTGCCGCCTGCAGATGTTTCCACTGTTCTCTGATATTTCAGGCATTTCTCTCTTTGGGGGAAGCAGAGCAACTCTGCAGGTGTCCCCAGAACGCGGTAAAGGCTGAGAGCCCTGGCCTGGTTATCTGATGCGGCCTTACAGATCCCCCCAGTACTGAAGTGCACTGAACAACTATTTATTTCTATGTCTCGCAGTCTGTGGGCTGACTGAGCTCAGCTGCCTGGTCCTCCAGCCCCACGCTGCTGCATGAGGTGATGTCTCGGGCCGGCATCTTGTGAGGACTTCTCCACTCGCGTGTCTGGCAAACCTGGGCCAGGATGGCTACGGCAGCAAGGCGCTGGTGGGGCACTTCTCTCTCCAAGTGGCCGAGAGGCTCCACGTGGCTCATGGGCTTTCTGGCCGTTCGGTGGTCTCCGAGTAGTTGGACTAACATGCAAACCGGCTTCCCGCCTGAGCAAGATCTCTAAAAAGCACAGGTTGGCTTTTGGACTGATCACCTGAAGGGTTCCTGTCCTTGATGTGCCAGTGACCCAAACTGGGGTGACAGGGATTGGAGGGATGTGACAGTTGATGGTTGGACAGGACCCTTCTCCCTCTGTCCTGGGGCTGCCAAAGAGGGGCAGGGCACTCTGGGGATGTGGGTCATGGTGAACCTGCACTTTTCAAACTTAAAAGTGGACAGAAACCACCTGGTGGTTTTTGACAAATGCAGAGTGTCATATATCCACCCACTACCATTACAGTGTCACACGGAAGAGTGTCACGCCCTAAAAATCCCCTGTGCTTCACCCGTCCCACCCCCGACTCGAACCCCTGGCAACCACCGATCTGCTCACCATTTCCATAGCTTTGCTTCTTTCAGAACGTCACGCAATTGGGCTCATTCAGTATGTAGCCTTTGCAAACTGTCTTCTCTCAGCGATAAGCCTTTAAGATTCAGCCATAGCTTGGGGCGCCTGGGTGGCGCAGTCGGTTAAGCGTCCGACTTCAGCCAGGTCATGATCTCGCGGTCCGTGAGTTCGAGCCCCGCGTCAGGCTCTGGGCTGATGGCTCGGAGCCTGGAGCCTGTTTCCGATTCTGTGTCTCCCTCTCTCTCTGCCCCTCCCCCGTTCATGCTCTCTCTCTCTGTCCCAAAAATAAATTAAAAACGTTGAAAAAAAAATTTAAAAAAAAGATTCAGCCATAGCTTTGTCCGCTGGATAGTACGTTCCCTTTTACTGGTGAACAGAAAGGATTCCAAGTGGGTTGCTTCCAGTTTTGAGTGATTATGATTACAGTGTGCTATAAACATCAGTGTGCCAGCCTCTGTGTGGGCATCCATTCTCAAGTCATTGGGGAAACACCTAGCAGCACGATTACTGGATCGTATGGTCCATGTTGCTTTGTTTTTGTTTTTTGTAAATTCTGTAGGATTTTCTTTTCTTTTTTTTAATGTTTATTTATTTTTGAGACAGAGACAGAGCATGAACAGGGGAAGGTCAGAGAGACAGGGAGACACAGAATCTGAAGCAGGCTCCAGGCTCTGAGCTGTCAGCACAGAGCCCGACGCGGGGCTCGAACTCACGGACTCAGAGATCATGACCTGAGCTGAAGTCAGACGCTTAACCGACTGAGCCATCCAGGCGCCCCTGTAGGGTTTTCTACATAGACAACCATATCATGTGTGAATAAAGATCATCTCATATCTTCCTTTCCAATCTGTATCCTTTTTTCCATTTGGGTCTTACTGCACTAGCTAGGACTTCCAATATGCTGTAGAACAGGAGTGATGAATGAGGTACCCTTGCCCTGTTCCCCATTTTAAGGGGGCAGGTGTCCAGTTTCTCCAGCGTCATAAGTATCATGTCATCTGTAGGTTTTTTGGTAGATGTCTTTCATCAGGGGGAGGGAGTTACCCTCTACTAATTTGCTGAGAATTTTCATCATGAAAGGGTGTTAGATTTTGTGAAATGCTTTTTCTGCATCTGTGGATATGATCACATGATTTTGTTTTCTTTAGACTCTCGATATGGCAAATACCGTTGATTTACTGTCAAATGTGGAACCAGCCTTGCATACCTGGAGTAAGCCCCCCTTCGTTGTGCCGTATAACTTTTTTTATTTATCGCTGAATTTGACTTGCTAATATTTGGTTAAGGATTTTTAAGTCCATAAGCATGAGAAATATTGGCCTACAGTTTTCCTGTTTTGTAATGTTTCACCTGCTTTATTTTGTTTTGTTTTCGAATGAGCTCAAGCGGGGGAGGGGCAGAAGGAGGGGGAGAGAGAGAATCTTACGCAGACTCCATGCCTAGTGCAAAGCCCAACTTGGGGCTCAGTTTCACAACTGTAAGATCATGATCTGAGCCAAAATCAAGAGTCAGACACTTAAGCAACTAAGCCACCCAGGCTCCGCAGACCTGGTTTTGATATTAAGTTAATGCTGGCCTCGTAGAATGAATTACAGTGTTTCCACTACTTCTGTATTCTGGAAGAGATTGTTGAAAACTGGTATCATTTCTTCCTTAAATGTTTGGTAGAATTCACTAGTGAAATTTTAGACCAGCTGAAATTAGTGAACACATCAGTGAAGAAAGATACTAACACACAATACTCATACGCTAACACACGTAAAGTCTCAATTAAATTAATGTTCCCTATGACCTTAACAGGACAGGAAGGAGGAAGTAAAAGCTTCCAAGAGTCGTAGCTTGAAAGAGGGAACAATATGGATACTGGTGAATTTAATAATTCTCTTGGATCATGGATCCCAAGGAAGCCCAGATCACCAAGGGAGAGGTTGTCTGCACAGTCTTCTGTTGAATGAGACAGTCATACTGAAAGCCTAAAGCGCTACGGAGACATCAGCCCCTGGCACAAAATCTTCTTAAAGTTAAACCAAGAATATGCACATGAATGTGCCCAGTCAGGTGAGCTCTGCAGCATTGGGAGTTAATCAGTATGAGCCCCATCTGTCATGCCCTCTGTTTCTAGACCAGGTTCATGCTCTAAATCTTGAACTGAGCACGGGACAGAGCCCAGCCCTGTCCTACCTCAGCCACCTCCCATACTGCACATAGAAATAGCCAAGCAACCCGGAAAAAAACCTTCCACAAGGTTTTTTCCTAATTCTTAGTGACATGGGGCCATCTTCTTCCTATCAAATCATGATTTAAAAACATATGAAAAAAATGTTTTAAACATAGGTCAGTAAAACCTGATACGTTGCTAAACATAGAATTTCTGGATCTGATGTATCATAAAACCTTAGCACAGCCATAAAGTAGTACAGAAAAGGGTAGTGTGATGGTAATTTTATCTGTCAACTTTGAATTTCCAGTTTATAAAAGGATTTATAGCTTCATAATCACCAAACAGGTGAAGCACTTGTAAGACAAAAAAAGTTGACCTGGTTAAGATTTTAAAATTAAGTCCTTTTCTTTTGGCCAACATTCCAACATGGAACAATAAATGGAAAAGACTTTGATTGTAAGATTTCTTTTTTTTTTTCTTTTTGGCACAAAATTCTCTTAAGTTCTTAGTCTCTGTATAAGATGGACCTGAATTGGCTCTATAGAGTTTTAGCTGAATAATCAACATAGAATTCAGTTTCCTATTTGTAATAAGATTGAAAAAGATAAGTAAATCAGGCCTGTGACCATTTTACCCCAAAATGCAATTTCTTCATTATAAGGAACCAAACACAAAGGAAGTTAAAGAACTTCTTTAATAAAAGCACTGAACTGCCACCAGTCTAATAGACTATTAGAGTCTAGATGAAGATGGAAAATTGCCTAATAAAAATTGCAATTTGCATAGATTTGCCCCATAATTACAAAACTTATTAAGCTCCATTTTGCAGATACTATAATGGAGTTCACCTTTCATTTAATGCGATTTGTGATCACTGACTACTGCAGGCAGCAAACGTGGGTAAAATCAAATCCATAATTACATTTTTGGTTCATATGTGAAAGACTGAAATATTCATTAGCTGAGATATATACTATTTGTTAAAATTAAGTAGAATGAAAAATTCTGGAAAGGGTTTTACCCAGTCCTTTAAATACCTTTTCCAGGGCTTGTGGTCCATCGAGGGTGCAAGGTAAGGTTCTGGAGGTTAGAAAACAAGAAGAAACACTCGGTTTGGGTCTAAATTCATTCAGTCTGGTTCAGTACAGTAAACGTTTATTAAAATCCTCCCATATCTGTGGCCCTGACTGAATTAAGCAGTAGCCTAAGTGCCTAATGCCTGGTTCATGGTCAACCCCATAACCACCAACTGGCGAGGATGAGACCCCCGCCCAACCCCGAGAACCGGGTCTTCCTCCCTGGGGCCACGCCCCCTCTCCATGCGACTTCGTGGCTCCTCCCATCAAGCGGTGGGGTTTATTTTTCCACCACTGAGACGTAGGCTGGTTTTGCAAGCTTGGTTGATGGAATGCAGCAGCTGTAGGGGGAGGGGGCAGTGGGGGAGATGCCTTGCAGCTTCCTCTTCAATTCTTGGGACGCTCCTGCTGCCACGTGAGCAAGTCTGCAAGAGACTCCCAAGTGACGCGGGACCCAGTGGAGCGAGACCCCCGCTGACAGCCAACACCGAGGCCCCAGCCGCTGAGGAGGCCATCTGGGACCCTCCAGCTGCCAGAGAACTATAGCACGTGGGAAAGCCCCGGTGACACCTGGAGAAGAATCCCCCCTCTGAACGCAGCCGACCCCTGGAACTATGAGAAATAGTAAGTCATCGTGTTGGGGGCTGGTTTGTGAAGCCGCCCTGGTAACTGACACCATCCCATAATGCCCGGTTTCCAGGAGAGAGTCTCTGTGGTAGGAGAAACCACCACACTGGGTGTGACTATCAAGAATAATTTATGGGGGCGCATGGGTGGCTCAGTCCGTTAAACATCTGACTTCGGCTCAGGTCATGATCGCATGGTTCCTGAGTCTGAGCCCCATAGCGGGCTCTCTTCTGTCAGCATAGAGCCCACTTCGGATCCTCTGTCCCCCTCTCTGCCCCAACCCCGCTCACTCTGTCTCTCAAAATAAATAAATAAACTTAAAAAAAAAAAAAAAAGAATAGGGGCGCCTGGGTGGCTCAGTGGTTGAGCGCCCCGCTTCGACTCAGCTCACGATCTCATGGTTGGTGCTGTGCTGACGGCTCAGAGCCTGGAGCCTGCTTCAGATTCTGTCTCCCTCTCTCTCTGCCCCTCCCCTGCTCACGCTCTGCCTCTCTGTCTCAAAAATAAACATTAAAACAAATTTAAAATAAGTAAATAAAATTTTAAAAAGAATAATCTCTGAAAGCACAAATGTGCCTCTTTCTCTTTTTATTTTTGCCCTAGTAATTATTGCTGCTAGTTCTCATAAAGTATCTCATTCTCTCCCTAAGTTACAATAACCTCTATGATTATAAAGATTTCTAGGACAAAGCAACACACTTTTTTTCTCTTTTTTTATGTTTATGAGGTGTCACATGTTTATTGCTGTTCGCAGATGGGGTCATACACCGAGCGCGCGCTCCTGGGGCCCCTCTACTGAGGACTCTGTAGAAGAAGCCTCTCTTTGGTTTGGGAACTGGGTGACACAGTTTCTCTTCTAGCTCTAAGGCCACATACTCTTCAGTGTCACTTTCGTTGATGTCCTTACAGCAACCCGGTTCGATCATCTCGTTCTGCCAGGGGATGGAGACAGAGCCTGTAGCTAATTGGCCACAGAAAGTATCATCCGCGGAGTCCAGGTGGACTCCTCTGACCGTGGAGGTCTGGTCCATTTCCACAACATCCTTGCCATTCGGGCAGAATGAATTTCAGGGTGTTTGTTTACCCTGGTGAAGTCCTGCAGAGCCGTCTTAGAGAACTTCCACACGGGTACACAGTTGACCCTTAATGCAGATTTGAACAGCATGGGTCCGTCCTACTAGGATTTTTTTCTTTTCTTTCTTTTTTTTTTTTCCATTCAGTTTTGAGAGACAGCGAAAGACAGAGGACAAGCGGGGGAGGGACAGGGAGAGAGGGAGACACAGAATCCAAAGCAGGCTCCGGGCTCTGAGCTGTCGGCACAGAGCCCGACGCGGGGCTGGAACCCATGAACTGCGAGATCACGACCTGAGCTGAAGTCGGCCACTTAACCGACTGAACCACCCAGGCGCCCCCGGATTTTTTTAAATAAATGCGGTACAGTCCTGTAAATGCATTTTCTTTCTGTTCTTTATGATCTTCTTAACAACATTTTCTTCAGCTCACCTTATTGTCATAATACAGTATATAACATACGCAATATGTGTACATGGACTGTTCATGCCTCATCGGTAAGGCTTCCAGTCAACAGTAGGCGATTAGCAGTTACGTGCGGGGGAGCCACAAGTCCTACGTGGATTTGCAACCGTATGAGGGTCAGAGCCCCTGCCCCCGTGTTGTTCAAGGACCAACTGCACTTCCAACCTGGCTGTAAACACGAGGCGCATTCTCAAATACACCAGTTGCTTGATACTTTGATGGGTTAATTTATAATGACCTAAAAACCACTGATATTTGTCTGAATGTTCTCTTGGGGCTGGTGCTGGGTCAGCTGAGAATCCCTCTCCCTTCAGAAAGTCTTTGGTGCCTGGCTGCCTTGGCTGCTGGCTCCCCTTCCGTCCCACCAGTCCTGTAGGCTCTGAGCACCCAAAGTCCTCTCAGGTAAGATTAAAGGGGGGATTTATTTTTAAGCACTATGAAAGCTACTCAAAACTTGAAAATAGATGAAAGAGATTTGCTAGATGTCCTTCTATTGCCTTTCTATTGAACTTGACTCTATTTTACAGCTCTGCTCGGGCAGATGTGAACTCAGAGACTTTTCTCAGTTAGATACGCAAATAATTGCTGACCAGTGGAAAAATCATCCCAGGTGATATGGCTATGGCCCAGTAAGAAATTAACCAGATAACTATCTAAACCAGCAATCCTACCCTAATTCCGTTATTAAAATCGCCCAGGGGAGCCTGGGTGGCTCAATCAGTTAAGAGTCGGTCCGACTCTTGATCAGCTCAGGTCTCGATTCCAGGGTCGTGAGTTCAAGCCCTATGTTGGGCTCCATGCCCAACATGGAGCCCTACCTTAAAAGAAAGAAAAGAAAAGGAAAGAGGAAGGAAGGAAGGAAGGAAGGAAGGAAGGAAGGAAGGAAGGAAGGAAGGAAGGAAGGAAGGAAGGAAGGAAGGAAGGAAGGAAGGGAAAATGCCTAAAGTACCTGGTTCCTCAAATGCACTTTGAGTCACTTTTAGCATCTTCTGGTCCCTACACTAACTAAGGTGTTAAAGAAAATCTTTGACACTGTTCTTTTTACTGTTATTCTATTATTTGATCTTTCATAAATGATATGTTAACATATGGTGAAAATGGGTATCAGACAACCCAAGGATGGGAGCAACCACTCTGCCTCCAGAAGCAGCCTCTGTCTGGGTCGCTCTGGGACATCATGTCTGTCTGTCTGTCTCTCCCTGTGGTCCCCACACCTGCTGCCGTCTCCCCTGGGAAGAATGGCTCCCTCCACGGCCATCCACGGCTCTCCAGTTTGCATGTTCTCGATTTCCAGGAAGAGCCCAGACTGACCCGAGCCACAGAATCTTAAATTCACTTCCAGGAGGGAGGCTGTGTCCTCTCCAGTTCTACTCCAGCCTGTGGCCTGTGACGACTGGAAGATGAGGACACTGCTGTCCCTGCCTGTGCATTGCGACATATGGGAGTGGACCTCCCCCCAGAGCAGCAGAGGCACCCCAGAGCTCTCTCTCTCTGCCCATGCCCCAGAGCCAGGCCCGAGTACAGAATGGGGACAGGGACCAAGACTGTGTTGAAATGCCATTCATTCCCCTTTATTGCTGTGGTTCATGCCCCTTCACCAATCACAGTGCTTTTTCTCTTTCTTTTTCTTGATTAGCATTGCCAAAATTTGAGTCCCTTTTATCTTTTCCAGAGAACCATTCCCTGTATTAAAAATTCTACTCTTGGGCACCTGGCTAGCTCCGTCACTGAAGCATGCGACTCTTGATTTCGGGGTTGTAGGTTCAAGCTCCATGTTGGGTGTGGAGACTGCTTTAAAAAAATAAAATCTTAGGGGCGCCTGGGTGGCTCAGTCAGTTCTAAGTGTCCGACTCTTGATTTCAATGCAGGTCATGATCTCACGGTTCATGTGTTTGAGCCCCACGTCGGGCAGAGCCTGCCTGGGCTTCCCTCTCTCCCTCTCTCTGCCCTTCCCCACTCACGCTGTCTCTGTCTCTCTCAAAGTAAATAAAAAAAAAAAACTTTAAAATTAAAAAGTAAAGAAAAAATAAAGAAAATCTTAAAAAAAAAATTCTACTCTAGTTCTTTGATCTCTCCTTCTCTCGGCTTTGTCTCCAGTAGTTACCTTTGTATTCTTCTTGGCTTTAGTGCTTTCCTAGGCTTTTGTTGAATCGTTCATTGATTTTCACCCTTTCTTGCCTGATAATGGAGACCTTTCATTCTCTTACTCACAGCTAAGTGTTGGCCGCACTTTTCCTAGGTCTGGGGGCTCCGTGCTTTCCATGTTCCTAACTTCTCTACAGGAGCCCCTAACTGCTTGTTGGCAGAGGTTAACCCTTGTTTGTTTAACTTCCAGGTCTTGAATTTTTTTAATAAACTTTTTGTAATTGATTGCTAGTTTTATTACATCGTTGTGAGAACATGTGCCCTGTCCTGCTCCCGCTGTGCGGAACTGGGGAGTTTCATGGGTTCTGAGGCAAGAAGGTGATTATGCACAGGGCACAAAGTCTGTGGCTCTGTAAGTCAGACTATTATGAAGCCTCGGACTCTGGTTTTTTGTTTTTTGTTTTTGTTTTGTTTTGTTTTGAGAGAGAGAGAGAGAGAGAGTGTGTGAGCGGGGGAGAGGGACAGAGACAGAGAAAGAGAGAATCTCAAGCAGACTCCACGCTTAGCATGGGATCACAGGATCCTGGGATCATGACCTGAGCCAAAATCAAGTCAGATGCTCAACCGACTGAGCCACTTGGGTGCCCGTCTGACTCTTCTGTCTTCCCTGTTTGACCTGTCAAAGACTGAGAACAGTGTGTTCTAGAGTCTCACTCTGATTTTCCTTATGACAATTTATTCTTGAATTTCTTGCACTTTTGCTTTATGTATTTCAACTTCAGTACTTTGCTACATCTGTGGGAGGGGTATGATCATCATCATGAATCATACCTTCTGTATCATTCGGACATTGATCCAAATCCGTATCACATATTAATAACACAATCCCAGCTATTTTTAGTTGCATCTGTCTGAGTGTCATTCACTCAAATATCTGAGCACCTACCATTTGCCAGGCACCAAACCTAGTGCTGGGGACAAAGGGCTGAACGCCACCAACAGGGTCCCTGCTTCTAGTAGAGGAGAGAGACTCGTGAGCAAATTTACCAATGATGTTAGATTCACACTTGCACGCACACACTCACTCACACATCCTCACACACTCCAATCTGTAAGAGGATTCCTGTATTATTAGGAAGGGAATTTGGGAGTTGACAGTCAGGGGCATTTTAAATGGATACAACCTGCCACATTTACCATCCCCAAAGATGGGAAATTCTCTAGATTTTGACATTTAAGCTGGCCCAAGAGGTGACAATCATATTTTTGCTAGTTTATTCATATTTGATTCATAAATGTAAGTACCTTTTACCACATATTTGTCTCATCTATATTCAGAAGCCCTTCAGGGGTGCCTGGGTGGCTCAGTCGGTCAAGCGTCCAGCTTCGGCTGAGGTCACGATCTCACAGTTCACGAGTTCGAGCCCCACGTCAGGCTCTGTGCCAAGAGCTCAGAGCCTGGAGCCTGCTTCGGATTCTGTGTCTCCCTCTCTCTGCCCTTCCCCCGCTCACACTCTTTGTCTCAAAAATAAATAAATATTTTTAAAAATTTTTAATAAAAAAAAAGAAGCCCTTCAGACATTATGGATACTACTACGTTGCCAAGTATCACAAGCATGTTTTCAGTTTTGTTATTTATTAACTGTATAACGTGGTTGTGTACACAAGTTTTAAAATATGGGATTCCCCTCTTTTTTTCTTCTGTTGACTTCTAGATTTTCTTTCCAACTCTCAGATTATGAAAACATCCTTCTAGATCTTCTTTGGCTACTTTAGTTCTTTTATGTTTAAGTGTTTATTTATTGGGGGGGGGAGGGCAGAGAGGGAGAGAGAATCCCAAGCAGGCTCCGTGCTGTCAGCACAGCACGGATGCAGGGCTCAAACCCACAAACCATGAGATCATGACCTGAGCCCAAACCAACAGTCAGATACTTAACCGACTGAGCCACCCAGGTGCCCCTAGTTCTTTTATGTTTGGATTTTTAACCCAGACAGACTTTTGTGAATAACATGAAAGCAGAGAAATGACTTCTCCCCAATGGGGAACTAGCTGTCCCAAGAAAATTGCTGAATAACCAATGGACCAGTCCACCAAGAGAAGTGAAATACTATTCCCAGAGAAAGGGGGAGAGGAGAAGGAAGAGAGGAAAAAACAACTGTTTGTCCCAGTGCATTATATTTTCTTTCCACTCAAAGAGCATATAGTCCAAGGGGAAGTGGTAACGACATAATGAGCCATACCCAGCCAACAGACAGAAAGCTTTATTTAGGGAAGACAGCTCTTGTTTCATGGAAGACACCAGGCTTCTGGCCTGAGTCAAACATGCAAGGAGGTGGCCACCCAGTCATGAGCTGAGCCAGCAGATCTTGGGAAAAATATACCCCAGGAGCAAAGGCGGCTGATAAAGCATGCATGCTGTGATGAACACTGCCATGGGGACCAATTTAACACAAAGCCAAGTCCTTCGTTTTGATAAAGCTCAAATGCTTACCTTGAAGAGGGAGGTTGTCATGGTAACTCTTTCAAAGACAATGTCCTCACCATGGACCAGCTGTCTAAACTCTGGAGAATAAGCATTCTCCTCTGTGATGACAATTAAAAACCCAATGGGGAGGCTGAAGCTGGCAGCCCCCGGGGGGAACCACAGAGAGCCTCGCTGGTTTTCAAAACACTTCAACAGTGGTACAACAAGAACTTAAAGTTATATGACACCGTTTGAAAAAGATAGTTGCTTAGATCAACTATTTTACTACACTGATATGAAGTGGTAATAGATAAAATGGCACAATGAATAGTGTGATAATTATAACAATGTTAGAACAACTTTTTTTCTTTTTTAAAACAAAGGGATATTCAATAGTAAATTAAAATACACCCAACTAGGGGCACCTGGGTGGCTCAGTCAGCTAAGTGTCCGACTCTGGATTTTGACTCAGGTCATGATCTCACAGTTCATGAGTTCAAGCCCCACATTGGGCTCTGCACTGTTAGTGCAGAGCTTGCTTGAGAGTCTCTCTCTCTCTCTCTCTCTCTCTCCCTCTCTCTCTCTCTCTCCCTCCCTCCCTCCCTTTCTCCACCCCTCCCCTGCCCATGCACTCTCTCCCCCCCCAATAAATAAGCTTTATTTTATTTTAATTTTTTAAATTTTTATTTCTGCACTGTCAGCACAGAGCCCGATGCAGGGCTCGAACTCATGAACTGTAAGATCATGACCTGAGCCAAAGTCAGACACAACAGACTGAGCCACTCAGGCTCCCCTAAATAACTAAACTTAAAAAAAAAAATACACCATCCTAAACTTTCTCAATCCTCATCTTCTATGGCTTCTCAACTATTGTCTTCTTATGTCTTTAATCTATTTCTGGGTAACAGGCAGGCAGAGCCTGCCAGAAACAAACTAAATCCAAGCCCTGGCCCTCCCCAGACGTGACAGCATTGGTCACAATCCCTGCTGGGTGCTCAGAGTTTAAGGAAAGCAGTTTAATGAACTCTTTACAGAGGTGTGAGCTGGGTTGTGCGGAGAAAGCAGGGTGGGGGGGGGGCGGGGGGGGATGGGGTGGTGGTGGTGAAAGTATGGGGAACCAGCAACACTAGCAAGCTGTTATTCCGGGGCCGAAGAGGGCAGGGGAGGGAGTGGTCTTTCTGGAACCCTGTGAGAATCGGGCTGTAGGTGAGGGGTCCTCGGCAGGAGCTGTCGCCTTGAGTAAAAGGTTGCCTTCAGAATGCATGTCCAGGGGCTCAGATCCTGCCTGGATGAGCAACACAGCTCTGTACCATGTGGATAATAATAATCACACACTTCACAGGACAAAGGATTAAATCTGATACTCATTAAAACACTTGGAACCGTGGTTAGCACTGTTCCGATCGGAAGTACTCAAATGTGAGCTCCAACGCATGGACCTTATCTGGAAACCAGTTACGACAGATGAACTAAAAAAAGCACTTGAATCATCTGAGCATGTGCTAATTAGATATTTGATCTTAAGAAATGGCAGAAGGGGATTAATGGAATGATGGTTCTGTGAATTTTTGTTTACAAGTCCTTCTTTTTTAGAATTACATATTGAAATACATACAGATGAAATTACATATGTCTGAGATTGCTCCCAAATCATCCAGGGAGAAGAGGGTACAGATGAAACCAAACCGGCTGAAAGCTAATAGTTACTGAAATGTGGGGCTCATCCTATTTTCTTAACTTGTGTGTTATGTGTGAAATCTCCCATGTTAAAGACAGACACAGAATAGGCATATGTACACTGAGCATCAGACACATCTTCACATTTTATACTTCTTATTAAAAAATATAGGGGCACTTGGGTGGCTCAGTCGGTTAAGCGGCCAACTTCGGCTCAGGTCATGATCTCGCGGTTCTTGGGTTCAAGCCCCGTGTCGAGCTCTGTGCTGACAGCTCAGAGCCTAGAGCCTGCTTTGGACTCTGTATTCCCTCTCTCTCTCTCAAAAATAAATAAACATTAAAAAAATAATAATGCTTGGAGGGGGCACCTCAATGGCTCAGTCAGTTAAGTGTCCTACTCTTGATTTCTGTTCAGGTCATGATCTCACGGTTTGTGGGTTCGAGTCCAAACAGCGGGCAGCTGTCAGTGCAGAGCCTGCTTGGGATTCTCTCTCTTCTTCTCTCTCTGCCCCTTAGCTGCTCATGTTCTGTCTCTCCCTGTCTCAAAATAAATTAATAAACATGAAAAAAGTTTTTTTAAATATAATGCTCGAGGGGCTCCTGGGTGGTTCAGTCCGTTAAGCATCTGAGTCTTGATTTCCATTTTGGCTCAGGTCATGATCCCAGGGTCATGGGATTGAGCCCTGTGTTGGGCTCTGCACTGAATGTGGAGCTTGCTTAAGATTCTTTCTCTCTCCCTCTGCCCCCGTCTCTCACTTGCACTATCTCCAAAATTTAAAAAAAATAATAATAATAATAATAATAATAATAGGGGCACCTGGGTGCCTCAGTTGGTTGAATGTCCAAGTCTTGATTTTGGCTCAGATTCTTGGGATCAAGCCCCACGTCAGGCTCTGCACTGTCACACGTCAGGCTCTGCACTGACAGTGCAGAGCCTGCTTGGGATTCTCTCTCTCCCTCTCTCTCTCTCTGCCTCTCCCCTGCTTGCAGGCATGCTCTCTCTCTCTTTCACACATGTGTATATATATACACACACATATGTGTATATATACACACATACATACATCTGGGTCTTAAGATAAAGCCCTAATTGGGGCAGATTCTCCCCTTCTGAGGGATTTGCACATAAATTTCTGAACTGAAGGCTTGAAGTGTGGGCTTCACTGGCAGTACTCTGGCTCTTGGATAATGTGGAACAGAGACCAAAGCTCCAAGGAGCCTCCTGAAATAGCCCAAGTGCCCCCACCTCACCCCTACCCCTAGGGTCCAGCTCGATTCACTTGTCTGCCTGGCTGGCTGTGTAGGGCCAGTATGCCTCTCTGGGTGAGGAGAGGAAAAAGAAGAAATAGGAGAGGGTGAGGGGCAAAATTTGGGAGCAAGAACCAGGGTGCAACAGTGCATCCAGTGGGCACTTAATAAATGTTTTGCCAGAGGGGATGGGAACCCAAAGCGCAGATACTGAAGAAAGGCAGTAACATTCTCCCAGAGGTGAAAGAAGAGGTCTGTCGAGAAAAGCCATAAAAAAAATCTACATCATTTCTAGCAAAAAGCCAAGGGTTCCCTGGCAGGAGTGAGTGTCAGTAATCCAAATACACTGTCACTCCTCTGAGTGAATTTTCCTTAAAGGAATTTCTGGGGCTCTTGTCTAAACTCATTTCTCATTGTTTACCTTTCAAATTTTCCATATTATTTTTCTCCCGCATTTATTTGTTGACTTGCACGGTGTGGCCACAGCAAACTACCCAATGTCATAAATATGCACAAGGCAGCCACAATCATATTGAAGGAATTTAAGAAACGAAATAAAAAATAAAAAATGTGACTTCTTAGACATCAATGCATCGCAGACACGGCACAATTCCGAACGAATTGCTTCAGCTGAATTTAGACACTCAATTGGGCACTCAATTATCCTGAAGCTTTATTGACGCCCTATTAGAAGTGGCCCCACCCCTTAGAATCAAATGGAAGGGAGGCAGGTATCATTCCACCCACCGTGCACGGCCCCTCCCCTCCTGTGTACAAGCACGTTCCCCTTGACAGCCTCCCAAATCTGAATTTTAAATGTGCATTTTCCTCCAGGACTCCAAGCACACAACCACTCTGTGGCCCTGCTCTAAGGATGTCAACCTTCAGCGGCCTCGAACTCTCAGACCTTGCAGGGGTCACCCTTGAGCTGCTCTGTTAAGTGGCTGCAGGTGGGGTCCGACTGATGGGAGTCAGGAGGCATCCACGCCCCCTCCTCGTTAATAACTCCAGATCTCAGGCAGCCGGCAGCAGGTCCCTGCCCAGGTACCACATTATATGATAATTATGCTCAGATTAGTTTTTCATACCCTTTGGACAGAGACATGCTAATTTGGATTCTCAGACATTAAAATCGTATAAAGTTCACTAGTGATTTTAAGTCCCATTTCCTAATTCCAGCTCACTGATGGAGAGAAAAAGATGTGGCTATTGGCTTCCTATCAAGAGCTGATTCCTCAAGTGAGTTTAATCAGAAGTTCCTTGGAGGGGTGAGGATGTCGTGTCTCACAGCGGATTGAACACCTTATTTTAAAATGTCTGTAACCTACTTACTGTCTGGCCACCTGCTCAACAGGCTTCACCTTCACAGCCCCACGTACAACATAAGCAGCAAGGACTGGAGAGCAATCAGCCGCCTCCGTGAATCATTTTTTTTTCCAAACTCATCACCATCAGAAACTGAACAGGACTGTCAAAAGTACCCCTGAATAACCTGCACAACTAGGGAAACATCAGCCACTGCTCTTTGTCCAGAGGAGCTGTAAACATCTCAGCCCCTAGAGGCAATACCAGCTTCTCCTATCGCCAGCTGCTCAGCCTCTCTGGACTCCACTTCCTCATCTGTAAAATGGGACTGTGATAGGATTAAGGAAATAAAGGCTCCAGAAGCACACCACACAGTGCCTGGCCCACAGAGCCTTCAGTAAACGTTAGGTATCTTCTGTGAATATACAAATAGGAAAAAAAATGTGTATTGAATCATTCTAGACTGGTAAAGTATATATATGTATATATACGCGCATATATATATATGTACATATACATATACATATATACATGTGTATATATACATATATATGTGTATATATGTATATGTAAAGTATATATGTATATATATACACATATATGTATGTATACATATATATACATACATATGTATAAATATGTATACATACATATATATGTATGTATGTATATATGTATATATACATATATATGTATACATGTATATATATACATATGTATACATATACACATATAAGTACATATACACATATATATAAGTATATATACACACATATATATATAATATGTATGAATATATTATGTAATACTATATATTATAAATGTATGGAATATGCTTCTTTTTTTTAAGTTTATTTATGTTTATTTTCAGTTAGAGAGAGAGGGTAAGGGGCAGACAGGAAGAGAGAATTCCAAGCAGGCTCCACACTGTCAGAGCAGAGCCCGATGTGGGGCTCGAACCCACGAACCGTGAGATCATGACCTTGGCCAAAATCGAGAGTCAGATACTCAACCCACTAACCCACCCAGGTGCTCCTCTGAACAGATTTTTTAAAGACACTTGAGGAAAACAAAGAAGTTAGGAATGCAGGAAGGGAGTGGAGAGGGCATGGAGGATGCTGTCAGGGGCGTCCCAACACAGATGACCAGGACTAAGAAGCTGGAAGGAACAGATCACAAGAAGGTAGAATCTTCAGGACTTGTTTCGTGACCAGGAAAAAGGAAGGAGGGAAAGGAACCTAGGATACACCGGCCCCCCACATCATGTCTGGGGATACTGTGATTTGTAATAAGGAAAACATACTGGTCTTCTTCCCTTTTCTGCCTCAGAGCTCCTAAAACTCTTAGAATTTCCTAAGTGCTGAGAGAAATAAAGGTGTCTTTTGTTATGCTAATGAGGCAATTTGGGGGAACCGCCTGAGGCTGGAAGCTGGTTGCCAAGGGAACCACTCTGGTGAGAGGGTTGGAACTTTCAGCCCCACCCTCTGACCTTCCAGGAGAGGAAGGGGCGGGGCTGGGTGTTGAATCAATACCCAATGGTCAATGATTTCACCAATCTTGCCTATGTAATGAAGCCTCCATAAAAACCCTAAAAGGATAGGGTTCAGGAAGCTTCTGGGTTGGTGAACAAGTGGAGATTTGGGGAGAGCGGCACACCCATCCCCATACCTTGCCCTATGCGTCTCCTCCATCTGGCTGTTCCTGAGTTCTGTCCTTTTATAATAAACTGGTAATCCGTTAAGTAAAATGCTTCTCTGCATTCTGTGAGCCACTCTGGTAAGTTATTCAAACCCAAGGAGGGGGGGCGTGGGACCTCTGATCTACAGCCAGTCAGAAGCACAGGTGACACCCTGAACGCTTGATTGCGTCTGAAGGAGTCAGGAGGCAGTCTTGTGGGACTGACCCCTTAACCTGTGGGGTCTGATGCTGTGTCCAGGTAGACAGTGTCTGAATGGAGTTGAGTTTTAGGACACTCAGCTGGTGTCGAAGAATTGCTTGGTGGTGTGGACAAAAACGCACATCAGAACCAGTGCAAGACTCGGAGCAGGTAAGGAATGTGGTTTTAGACTTGAAGGCTTTGAGACACCTGCAGAAGATCCATGTAGAGAGAAGTCCCATAGGCAAGTGGATCTTCGGCTGGGAACCAGGAGCAAGACAGAGCTACCGGCACAGGTGTGGAAGCCATCAGCATCACAAGTGGCACATCATAGGCGATACCCTGTGTTAGAGATGAGACTTTCCAAGTCTGTTCAGGGAGAGAAGGCAGCCAAGAACAGAGCCAAGGTGGGGGTTTCCACCTGGGCATCCAGGTGAAAGCAGGTCGAGAAGAGCCCACCAAGAGACAGAGAAGAAACAGTGAAGCAAGAGGCCCTAAGGTTGCAGAACAGAAAGTGGAGACAGTGGTCAGTGGACTCACAGATCTCAGGTGTCGGGCAAGGTGAGAAAGGTGGGGACCTCAGCCTGAGCCATTTCTCAAGAACAAACCCAGGAATCATCCTTAGTTCCTCCTTATCCTTCACACCCCACATTGTCACACTGAATCCATCATTGGTTTTATTTCCAAAATGTAACTCAAAGTCATCTATTTCTCCTATTATCCTGATCCTGGACACCCTGGACTTAGCTCCCTAGAAGATACTCTATAGCCAATATCAAATGGGAAATTGATTTGAATTCCGTGAATAGATTTCTGACTATGTGAATTGTTTTCATGTCATTGAACCTAAGGAGAAATTATGATTGTTTCCTAAATGCTCAAAAGATACATTCATTGGGGCGCGGTGGCGCAGTCGGTTAAGCGTCTGACTTCAGCCAGGTCACGATCTCGCGGTCCGCGAGTTCGAGCCCTGCGTCAGGCTCTGGGCTGATGGCTCGGAGCCTGGAGCCTGTTTCCGATTCTGTGTCTCCCTCTCTCTCTGCCCCTCACCCGTTCATGCTCTGTCTCTCTCTGTCCCAAAAATAAAATAAAATACATTAAAAAAAAAAAAAAAAGAGGGGCGCCTGGGTGGCGCAGTCGGTTAAGCGTCCAACTTCAGCCAGGTCACGATCTCGCGGTCCGTGAGTTCAAGCCCCGCGTCAGGCTCTGGGCTGATGGCTCGGAGCCTGGAGCCTGTTTCTGATTCTGTGTCTCCCTCTCTCTCTGCCCCTCCCCCGTTCATGCTCTGTCTCTCTCTGTCCCAAAAATAAATAAAAAACGTTGAAAAAAAAAAATTAAAAAAAAAAAAAAAAAAAGATACATTCATTGAATGCCATTCTTAATAAACACTGAAACAAGGGGATATCCATCTACTTCCAAAGTGATTTTTTTAAAATCTCAACCCAAAGCCAACCCAAGTATCAACATAGTGCGGATGCACTGAGAACATTCCCACTAGAATCATGAAGAATATACCATCACTGCTGTCACATAGCATTGTCTTGGCAGTACTAGCCAATGAAATTAGTTAAGAGAAAGAAATCTGAAGTATAAAAGTTAGAAAGGAAGATGTATACTATCACTATTTGTAGATGGTATAATTGGAAATTTCAAGGGAATTCACTGAAAACTATAAGAACTCAATAAGCACCTACCAGCTATGCGAGAACGAGGTCATCTTAGACCATCCAGCCTCAGTGGAACACCAGATAACTACAACCACTTGAGTGACCCACAGAAGAACCACACAGGAGAGGCCAGCCCAGTTGCTAATCCACAGAATCATGAGCAAATAAAAGGTTGTTGTTCTAAGCCACCACGTTTGGGGGTGGTTCATTATAACTGATTCGCTGGGGAAGCCTGATATGATGGTCTGTTAACTATGCTTCTAGGCAACATTACTTACGATAAGAATGATCCCTGGTGGGTAAACTGCATCTGGACTAGAAAGAACTATAAATGAACTACAGATTCCCAAAAGAAAGCCAGACCTTTAGACTTTTCAGAGTGGGTCCCACCAAAATTCTTATGCTGAAACTCCATGCCCAGTGTGACAGTATTTGGAGGTGGAGACTTTGCGAGGCTCCACCCTCATGAATAGGATTATGTAAGAAGAGACACCAAGCTCTCCCAGGCTCCCTCTCCCTCCCTCTCCCCTTCCCCTCCCCTCCCTTTTCTCCTTCTCCCTCCTCCTCTCCCTCCTATCCCCCTCCCACTCTGGTTCTCTGTCCCTTTCTCTCCACCACTTGAGGACACAGCATGAAGGCAGTCATCTATAAACCAGGAAGAGGGGCCTCACCAGGCACCAGATCTGCCAGTGCCTTGATCCTGGCCTTCCAGCCTCCAGAATATGGAAAATAAACGTGTGTTGTTTAAGCCACCCCATCTATGAATATTCCATTAGAGCAGCAGGAACTGACTACAATAAGCAGTGAACCTTGTATCTCAGTACCTCAGTTACAGGGCACCAAAGGTGGATTGTGACTCAGAGAAGAGGAACGAACATCACCTAAAGATGGGTACGTGAGGGATAGTTGCTGGGTGACCGTGGTTCTGTTCCTCTTTGAGACTTAAGTGTAGGGAAAGGAAGTGCGGATGGATGCCAAGATGACAAAGGGGCGGGACGTGCTGGATATTCTCAACTTGAAACCACCAGTCTGGTCTAAGGCTGGGAAACCAGTTTCCTGCATGGCCCAGGGTTAAAGGTGGCCCAGAGAGGTTCGAAAGGACGGAAGTGAAGCAGACGCCATTTCCCTTGAAAGGTGTCGTTGGTGAAACACTTGCCGGTTTCGGGCACCATCAGCCAAGGGCCAGCCCGTCACAGAGTGCTGGGCTACAGTGCCCGCACAGCCTGGCTCTCTCAGACCTCCTCCTTCACACACCCAGCTTCAAGCACTTTCCCGCAGGCTCTGATCCCCCGGCTGCACCAGCGTTTCCGCCTGTCGCCATTAGAGGCTTTCAACACCTCTGGTCCAGGCCTTTATCTTCCCACACATTTGAGGAAGTTCTGATTCCTCTACTAAACTCCTCGTTCCCATAAAATATAATCAGATAACAAAGAGGCAAAAGATGCGAGCAAACAGCTCACAGAAAAGGTACTGCAAGTGCTTCTTCCACACAGGACACGATGCTCAACCTTACAGCAAAGGCAAATGAACGTTTCCCTGAGATACATTTTTCTTCCATCCAACTGGCCAAAGTCCACAGCTTTGGCAGCACATGCTGTTGACAAGGCTACGGGGAAGGCAATTTTCCGCACTGGGGGGTGAAACCGTATGTGAAGGAGCGCCGTGTCTCCGTTAGCGATAGCCACCGAAGTTGTAACAGCACATCCTTTGCCAGTTCCCATCTGATTGCTTCCCTCTGCGGATATTCGTGCCAGCAAGTGTGTGCGAAAAGGTGTCCGTGCACCGGTGCTGACTGTAGTATTGTTTGAAATGGCACAAGACAAGAAGCCATCTAGAGTCGGTCAAGAGCGAAACAGATGACGGCATGTTCGTACAGTAGATGCTACGCAGCTACGGGAAAAGATGCAAATGACAAAGCCCTCTGTATTTACACGGAATGATAGCTAAGGTCTAAACAAAATTTCTTTAATGTTTATTTATTCTTGAGAGCGAGAGACAGAGACAGAGCGCAAGTGGGGGAGGGGCAGAGAGAGGGGGAGACACAGGATCGGAAGCAGGCTCCAGGCTCTGAGCAGTCGGCACAGAGCCCCACGTGGGGCTGGAACTCACAAACCCCGTGAGATCATGGCCTGAGCCGAAGTTGGACGTTTAACTGACTGAGCCACTCAGGTGCCCCAATATCTAAGATACTGTTAGGTGAGGGGTAAGATCCAGAACTATACGTAGAGCGAGCTATCCTGAACAGCAAAGGAAGAAAAGCAAAATTTATGTTTTGTATTTATGTATACCTAATCTCTAAAAGGGTCCATAAGAAACCAAAGGCAGAGGGGCAACTGAGGCAGAAACAGAGGAGTTGGGGGTAAGGATGGAAGGAAATTTCTCTACGTACCTTTTTGTAAATCAGGTGAGCATATTTTTGCCCTAAAATTTAATATGCCTAGAGACGCCTGAGTGGCTCAGTCAGGTAAGCATCCAGCTATGGCTCAGGTCATGATTTGCAGGGTTCGTGGGTTTGAGCCCTGTGTTGGGCTCTCTGACAGTGTAGACCCTGCGTCGGATCCTGTCTCCTGCTCTCTCTGCTGCCCTCTCTCTCTCTCTCTCTCTCTCAAAAATAAAGTTACAAAAAAATTTTTTTTAATTTAACATGCCTAAAAATTTGTTCATTTAAGAAAAATAAGAATGAATTGCAATCCTATTGACATTAGTTTAAAAATGTGATTGCACCTAAATTCATTCTTTTTTAATTTTTTACATTTACTTATTTTTGAGAGACAGAGCACAAGTGGGGGAGGGGCAGAGAGAGAGAAGAAGACACAGAATCTGAAGCAGCACAGAGCCCGACGCAGGGCTCAAACTCACAAATTGTGAGATCATGACCCGAGCTGACGTCGGTCGCTTAACCGACTGAGTCACCCAGGTGCCACGAAATTCATTCTTTTTTACTTAAAACTCATCTAACGTAGAATCCCACTGATTCGGCTCACTTTTCTCCCTCAATCTTTACTTTTAACCATCTTCAAACCTTCAGAAAATTGAAATAATAGTATCATGATCAGCCACATATCCTTCGCTTAGGTTCACCACTCGTTAATGTTTTACTTTTGCTTCATCACTCTCTCATCTTGTGAGAACAAAATGAGCCCTGTGCCTGCTCGCCAGGGCAGGATCGCGTGTGTGAGTCCATGGGATGTCCTGTTTTGGGTGCTGTGGCCGAGAATAAGGAGCACCTAGATACTTTAGGTAGGCTAAAGTATCCAATATGAGTTGCAGACATCCACGACCCTTTACTCCTAAAGACTTCAGCCTGTGAATCCTAAGAACGAAGGACAGTTGACTATCTGACTTTTGATTTCGGCTCCGGTCATGATCCCAGGCTCATAGGATCAAGCCCTGCTTCAGGCCTCACGCTGGCTCTGGCTGTGGAGCCTCCTTGGGATTCTCTCTCTCCCTTTCTCTCTCTCTCTCTCTCTCTCTCCCCCTCTAAACTCAGTGGTTTAGCATCCACCAGTATAAGTTTTCTATGAATCCATTATGACAAAAACTTGTTGCAAAAGAGTGATTTTCTAGTTTTACCATTTCTTCTACATTTATTCATTGTCATTCATTTTAGGGGCATGAGGATCAGGATTAGTATGACTCAAACTCTTTTTCGTCCAATGTGTTACAACCCCCAGATCTGCCCAGTGGGGATGTCTCCAAAGCTAGTTCCTGTGTCCTTTTGCCATGTTCCCATCAATCCTGGGGCATGTCCTTGCCTTTGGGAACAAGGCATTCCAGGTTTTGTTTGTACCTTTTCTGCTCCAGACCTGGAATCCACTATTTTCCAAGTAGCCTTGTTTCCTTTAGGTAGGGAATGGTATTTAGAGACCACAATCTGGGTGCTAGGGTTTTCACTGCTTCCGGGCCCCTCTTACTTACTCTGGTGAAGAACTGGTCTTTGCTGTTTTACCTCCCTACCCCTTCTCTACCCCACCCTCGTTTTCTTTTCCCCTTTCTCTGGCATCAATTCCTTGACGAAATGTCGGAAGCTCGAAAAACTAGCAGCTGCGAACATAAATGGTACAATATTTGAAGGGAGACAACCTCTTCATTTTTTTTCCCCAGTGTGTCCCCATCAAACTGAGTGGGTTACAGCTGAGCTATTTTAAGGACTACCTGTAAGATAAGCAGCCTCTGGCAGCCATTTCCCATTCAGATCTTTTTCTGCGTGGGGGTAAAGAAGTGGAGAAATTTCATCTAATACAAATATGATTTGAATTTTAAAAGTCTATGTCTAATTACTACTTATGACTATAATAAAAATTGATTTTATACACTGTAATTTTGTGGTTTGAATATGTAATCAGAAATGTGAAGCTCGATGCCTTTGATTTTAATTTCCATAACCGATGCCTCTCAGTTCGCATATTTCAATGGTTTCTGGGCTGAAACACCTTTTTCCAATTAGCAATCAAGATGTGCACAGTAGTTCAAGACCTTCTCAGGGTTTGGACCACCCTGCATAATGCATTTTATTCTACGTCATGATTATGCTTGGCCCTTTACTGAACTGGTCATTACCTTGACCACAGAAAGACATCCCCCAGGGAATTCATTCTTGAATTCTTAAGCGGCCTAAGATTTGCATCTCTCTGGCAAGTAAACGGGTCACATTGAACCATCAATGAGCCAACATTTTCAGAAGACAAAAAAAGCTAATTACGGTTTGCCACAACTGGAGCAGTGCTCCAGTGTTTCCATAAAAGGTTCTTCACTCATTAAGAGTCCAGGGACACCACAGAAATCATGACACAGGACCAAGGACAAGCCATGCGGTCCCTCTCCTGTGAAAACTAAACTCTGGAGAGGTGTACTCGAGCGCCAGCAGTGACTGCGACAATGGTGACCGAGAGAGAAGGCGGTTAGAGGCTCCCGACAGCAGCCCAGGACAGGAGTCAGAATTGTTTGGATTCAGCGCCACGGTTCCAATCGTGGATTTGTCTGCATCTACCCCCACTGTTACAGTTCAGACCTCACATGCTTCAGATCATCGGATGGCGTCCCCGCCATCAGGATGTCCCATGCATGAAGGGAAAATGAAAGGCTGTCCAGTCCAGAGCATGTGACCCATCTTGTGAGAACAAAATGAGCCCTGTGCCTGCTCGCCTGGGCAGGATCGCGTGTGTGAGTCCATGGGATGTCCTGTTACGGGCGCTGTGGCCGAGAATAAGGAGCACCTAGATTCTCATCTGATGCCACCACCTGATCGGACACTGCCCTCCCCCACCCCCCCCCACCCCCCCACCCCCCCACCGATGAGCCATTTGCACTGTTTACTGTGAGAGAGGACTCATCCATTCCGAGAGCAGATTCGGAGAATAAGTGGGTTTATCCTTCAGAACAGATGCTCTGGAATGCAATGGTACGGGAAGGGTGTAAATGGAAGGATGAGGATATTAGTCAGAAAGACAGCATAATATCATCAGAATTCACAATCAGAATAACGAGCAAGCCCGGAAGGAGATCCGGAAGTAGGAAGCCATTCATGCCGCTGAACATCCTTCGTGCTCCATCACTCATCGGGTTCGGAAGTATTCACCAAGGGCAAGAATTCATTCCTGGGTGGGGTACAAGTTGCCTTTTGACAGGCACGATTGGATCATCCACCCTTGTGGGCCAGAAGTCAGATAGGTCATCGGCTACTGCGATGGCGGTGAGGTCAAACGGGACTACCAGTTCACCACCCTGGACGCCCGGCCCGCTCCGGACCCTCTCTCGTGAGTGTGGGACAGAATGGAGGCTGCATGGCGGCGCTGGACCTCAGAGCCACCGCCTTGTTGGAGATGGGAAGACAGAAACAACTTTTGTTTCTGAGCAATACATTAAACTATTTTCCCCAAACTTGAATTGCTCTCATGACGTAGTGGGAATGTCAAGTGGGTAATGACACCTTACACTTCACTTAGTGAGGGTACCGTGCACGGCGCTCTTTGGTTTTTTGCCTTGCAGTTCGTAGCAGATCGTTATAGGTTTTCGTCCCACTCGGCTTACGTGGGAAGCAATCCCTTGGTTTCTCCTGCAGCTGCAGTATTGCCTCTGTATTTAATCTAGAAAAGCGAGCAACCTCTGAAAAAGAATTTTTCTTATAATGTGAAGAAATCTAAGAAATAATAATAAGAAAGAATTAGAAATGATTCCTCACTCTTTCTTATGAATACTTGAGATATAGACCTGAAGGCCCATGTGATGCTGAAGAGGTATTATCTGGCCAAATATTTGAACTAATACTATTCATTATAAATAAGTGGTTCTGCTTTTGAAAAAGTCACCAGCATTCCATTGTCCACACAACATAGTAGCTCACCCTTCAGAATCCCTACTATTCTGATACGTAACTGTGCTCCCAACAAGGTCTCGTTGCCTGTAGCATTTGCCAAGTTATCCCACCTCTAAGTCCCATTCCTTCTCCTGCCTGAAGCCCTCCCTCCAGTCAACCTAACCCGAACCTTGGCACAAGTCACAGCACAGGATGGTCCCTCTCAAAAGCACAATTTTATTTTGTTGAGTGTTAGAAGTCACAAGAAGAGTATTTTTCCCGGATACAGAATGTTTGCATCAACTCACTGTCTCAATGCGGATTTTTTTAAGGCAGCTCTAAGTTTGACATTGAAATTCTTTCTACCAGTCATCCATAAACTGTTTTTTCTACTTAGAGCAGTATGTTACAAATGACTGTTGGGTCCGTTCCTTCCTTCCTTCTGTCCTTCCTTCCTTCGTTCCTTCCTCCTTCCCTCCCTCCCTCCCTCCTTTTCTTTCTTTTCAAAGAGTGTGTGCATGAGCAGGGGGGAAGCAGAGAGAGGGAGACAGAGAATCCCAAGCAGGCTCCTCAATGTCAGCATGGAGCCCAATGTGGGGCTTGATCCCATGAACCAGGAGATCATGACCTGGGCTAAAACCAAGGGTCGGATGCCCAACCGAGCCACCCAGCTTATCTCTTTGGAAATAAGCCCTCCTATTACACTGGTTGTGATCACTGTTTTTAAAAAAAAATTTTTTTTTAATGTTTATTTATTTTTGAGACAGAGAGAGACAGAGTGTGAGTGGGGGAGGGGCAGAGAGAGAGGGAGACACAGAATCTGACACAGGCTTCAGGCTCTGAGCTGTCAGCACAGAACCCGACACGGGGCTCGAACCCACGAACCGTGAGATCATGACCTGAGCCAAAGTAGGACGCTTAACCGACTGAGCCACCCAGGCGCCCCGGTTGTGATCATTGTTAAGAGTATAAAACACACGTACCTCCCCCCTACTCCAGAGATCCTCCTCCATCCCCAAATGGAAACCATTTCTTGATTTCTTTTAGCTCCTCCTCACCTACCCAACATAATGCATCCCAAGCCTGCCTGCCACAAGAGTCCTGTAGGAAAGTGCCAGGATACACTAGACAAATGGATATAGGATATCTGAAAAATATAAAGTGATAAATCTATCAATTTCCTTATCTCTTCAACAACAACAAAAGACCCACAATCTTTTCAAAAGTCCATGGTAATAGACAAAAAATAACCATATACTATGCTACCAAAAACAAAAACAAAAACACCTAAATTAATTCCCCCAAATAACAGGGCTCATGCTCTTACCACTATGGAAAAAAAAATAGCAAAATGATTAGTTAAACCAACAAAAATACCAGTAACCTGTAAACATACAGTCACTTCCCTGGTCCAACTGGAAATCAACAAAAGTCACCAGCTCTAAACAGAGGACAGTAAGAGCATTATATGTCAAAATTGGGGAACATAGCTATACTTCGAAAAAATAGCTGTCTGGACTAAAAGCAAAGCCACAATATTTTATGCCTCCTTCCATAAAGAGGTAGTGTTCATTTGCTCAGCTCTTCATACCTGGGCTGTCCTCTAACTTACTTTGGCTAATAGAATGTGTGGGAGGGACATTGTGTGATTCTTGAGCACAGCAATTTCAATATTTGTTCTCCTGGAAGGTAGCTTCAACACTGCCACTTAAGAAAGACAAGCCACTGGATGGGGCCACTGGAAAAGAACCGAGGGGCCAGCGCTAACTGCCTGACACCCGCTGGCCATCAGCACACCTGACTCACCAGCTGAATACAGCCCCATAAATGGTCTCAAGTGAAATCAGCGAAAGTACCAAGTAGTCAACCTAAAAAATTATAAGACATAATAAACTATTGAAAGTTTAGGGGCGCCTGGGTGGCACAGTCGGTTAAGCGTCCGACTTCAGCCAGGTCACGATCTCGCGGTCCGTGAGTTCGAGCCCCGCGTCAGGCTCTGGGCTGATGGCTCGGAGCCTGGAGCCTGTTTCCGATTCTGTGTCTCCCTCTCTCTCTGCCCCTCCCCCGTTCATGCTCTGTCTCTCTCTGTCCCAAAAATAAATAAAAAACGTTGAAAAAAAAATTAAAAAAAAAAAAAAAGAAAGTTTAAGCCGTAAGTTTTACAGCAATAGTTAAACAAGTGAGAACTCTGTTTCTATTATAAATTATGGAGATTCCAAGAATTACGGTGGACATCTGCTGCTTTGGCCAATAACCCAAGTTGGTCCAACCAGTGAATCCTGAAACTTTTCTGGACACTTCCTAGCATCTGGCTTCACCTCAGGGCAGGAGGGCTGCAGCAGGTGCAGCCCTCCCAAGTTCAGGAAAGCCTCACCTTTCCTCCTTGGCCCCAGGAGGGTCCCTGTGGCCTGGACACCTGCAGGCTAGCTCGGTCCTAGGCTCTGTGCACTCCTGGAGTTGAGGGTGGAGTTCTTAGCTCACAGCCCATCAAGTAGTTGACCTTAATAGTGAAATAGTCAGGCTAAATAAATAAATAAGAACAGTTATTTTACTAGCAAAAAAAAAAAGTGGGTTTATTTGGGAATAACAGAATCTGTAAGAGATGCCATGTACGTCTTTCCCTGATGGGACCTGTAATTGATCATTCTTTCCCGTTGAGGATTTTTCCGTAGGGCTCTGTAATTGACAATTCTCCCTGTAATTGATGTTGAGTGGTAAGGCTCCCCCTCCCAGCCTCGCTGCTCCATTTTACTGAGTTTTAGGTCTATACATTTTCACCACGTATTATTATCTATATGATCTTACTACCTGGAAAACACTTCGTTGGTTTTCCAGGCAACAAGGAGGTCCCTTTCAACGCGTCCCTGACTTTTACCTCTCTGGGGGCTGGGACACGGGACTTACATGGTGGGTGGCATCACTCCACTTCTGGTAAAACAATTCCTAGACAAATATCTGCTATCTCTAAAATGCAGACGTACCGGGAAAAATACTTTTGTCTTTTTCTTTTCTTTTTCCTTCCGAAAAGGATGTTTATGTAGCTACCAAGCAGCCAAATAATACTGCCTCTCTCTGGGTTTCCTCCCTGAGTCTCCTTACAGACAAGCCTGTGCCCCATATGGCTGAAGGCTCCTCAAAGAGCAAGAAGATGGTCCCCCTGTGTGCGGCAGGGCTGTGGGAGGGGGGCACCCACTCACCTGCCCAGCCTCTGCTTCCCCGACCACAGCAGAAGCCTGGAGAAGAAGAAAGACTGGAAGGAGCCATAATTCTGAGGGCAACTCAGAAACAAGAGTTCAGCCAGAGAAGGTTAGCCCCGATGTTAAAGAGAGACCTTTGGGGGCACCAGGGTGGCTCAGTCAGTTAAGCGTCCAACTTTGGCTCAGGCCACGATCTCTTGGTTTGTGGGTTCCAGTCCTGCGTTGGGCTCTGTGCTGACAGCTCAGAGCCTGGAGCCGTTTAGGATTCTGTGTCTCCCTCTTCTCTGCCCCTCCCCAGCTTGTTCTCCCTCTCTCTCTCTCAATAACAAATAAATTTTTAAAAATTATTTAAACAAAGACAGACCTTTGGACATTTCTGTGTGTTAAGGTCTCTAGCCTCTCCTGCCCGTTCCTGCAGAGAACTGCGGATGCTGAGCCCAGGACAGAATCAGGGTGGCACCCACAGAGCGTGGCTCCCCAACTTGGTGAGCTGGGGTTCCCACTGGAGGGAGGGGGGATTGTGCAAAACCTCTGACCCCCACTTGGCGGAGGGAGGGCTGAACACGGAAAACTGAGCACCACCCACATTCTGGAGATTCTGTCCGCAGAGCGTTTGTTAACCCCAGTTCATTTGAGAGGTCTGGATTAACCACTGGACATTTTGGATCTTATGACTTGGGAGAGTAACAGGTGCTACATAAAACTTAATGTGCTTTCTCCCCCCCCCCCCCCCCCCCCGCCCCAACGTTTGTTTGTTTGTTTGTTTGTTTGTTTGTTTGGAGAACAAGCGGGGGAGGGGCAGAGAGAGAGGGAGAGAGAGAGAGTCCCAAGCAGGTTTCAGGCTTCAGTGCAGAGCCCGAGGCAGGGCTCAAACCCACGAACCTTGAGATCATGACCTGAGCCGAAATCAAAAGTCAGACACTTAACTGCCTGAGCCACCCAGGTGCCCCCCAACGTGCTGTCTACTGTGCCAATGCCTCTGTTACAAAATTAATCCCATAAATGGCTGGTAAAGAGAAGTGCTGAGCGTGTCTTCCAGGTAAGTGACACCAGCGCTTTATGTCACTGTGCAACTTGGGGGGTGTCTGCTTGTTCCCAGTCCCCTCAGTCCACATCCCACCACTTCCAGCACCTGGCCAAGGGTCCCGGCCCCTTCCCTCTTCCAGGCCTTGCCAAGGTCCTAGACCACACACCTACGTGCCCTGGGCAGAGTCCAGGGAACCACTAGGCACCGCCCCTGCCTAATACCATGTGACCCCTGGGGGAAAGAGTCCTTACCACAGAGGAAACTAACTCCCAGTGGGGTCTCTGGCCTGGCATGCACTGAGCTCTCCTGTCCAGTAGCCAGAAAGCAGGAGAGCCAAGGATCTGAGACCTTTTGTCCCTCATTCAGCACTTGCTTCCCTGTCCTCAGTGGGTGGGAGGTGAAGGGAAGACAAGAGGGGGCCTCCAGGCAGAGGTGGACAGTGAGAAAGACTGTGGTGACTCCTCAGGCCCCACCCCTTTGGCCGTGTAACCTACCGCTTCCCTTTTCGGGGACCTGAAGACTAGGGCAGGCAGGAGACCCACACCAGACGTCACCTTTCTTGAGCACCTGGGCGTGGTGGATAAATAGGTAGCTTTCCAAACTGATACTCTTTTATTTTTATTATTTTTTATTTTTAGAGAGCATGGGAGCAGGGCAGAGGGGCAGTGGAGGAGGGAGGGAGGGAGAGGGAGGGGGAGGGAGGGAGGGAGGGAGGGAGGGAGAGAGAGAGAGAGAGAGAGAGAGAGAGAGAGAGAGAGGATCTTAAGCAGGCTCCACACTCAGCACAGAACCCCACACGGGGCTCGATCCCATGACCCTGGGATCATGCCCTGAGCCGAAATCAAGAGTCGGATGCTCAACTGACTGAGCCGCCCAGGAGCCCTCTCTGATTTTTAAATAAAAAATACGAAATTTCTGTAGAAACAGAAATAAGTTCATGTCTATTTCCAAACCACACAACTTCTTTGGAGGCTTATTATACCAATTAAAATGTGGATCATAAATAACTCATTTGTTTCCAGCGAAAGGGGCCCCATCTGGCATGATCCCAGATGAGTGCAGGCACCGTCCAGCTGGCCTCAGGGGGCTCTGCACCGACAGCTGCAAAATGGGAGGCTGCCCCTGCATCAGGCGGATTCCCTCCATGACAGAAGCAATTTACATGTTGCCAGTAATGTGAAGAATTAAGTTCGCTGGCAGCACATTTCTGATGTGTTTCAGTGATATCTTCCCATTGCTTTTGGACTGGTACCTGGGAAGCTTCCTGGGCTATCTCCAACCCTTAATCAAGTTCTTATCCTGGGATGACTCTCCAATGTCTTCCAGATGGGTGTTCTGAGAACACCAGCCCAGCATTCCAGGCACACAGAGCACTGACCTCCCTGCATATTGGAAACCATAACAAAGGGTAAACACATCCTGGAGCCTCCACTAAGGCGGACAGAAAGGGTTCCAGGTGATAGATGTGAACTATCGCTCCTGAAAGATTTTATCACATAATATGTTCAAACGGTAGGATATCCAATGACCTCAGGCAAGGGCCAGAGAAAGCCCTCTGAAAGCTGGCTGTCCTGCTAGGCTGAGTTCCTGGAATAAGACTCGGAGCCTATCAGAAAAACACAGGATAAAGAAAAGTCTGTGCATATTTCCAGTGCTCTGGTTCAACTGAGAATATCCCGGTTTTTCTTTGTAATACTCCATTCACATTCATTTTGCCCAGAAATAGATAAAGGGACAGAAGAACTGGATCCATCCAAGCATCTCTTGCCTTCAGGAAAGAAGAGAATGAAAAGAGAGAGGATCCACTGTCTTGGAAAGTCACTCTTTATAAGCAGTCTTACCGAACAAAATTCTTGAAATCAGAGAACGTATCTGACACATGCATACACACAGGAGCAGAATTTAACTCACTTTACAGACATTATTGCCATCCACTATAGACGCCGTGCTTAATGGAAACCCACAAAGGTGAATATGACTCTCTGTTTTCTTACCATCACCATGTCCCATTCTAGGACCTAACAACAAATAACTGGGAAACGATGTTTTAAAATAGCATCAAAAATAATCTATAGTGACAGGAATCATATCAAGATAACATAAAATACTTAGGAATGAAATTTGTGCTGGACACCTACATTGAAAACTGCAACATTTAAAGAAGATTGGAATACATGCAGAAATCCCTACCTCTAATGGATGGGGAGACCCAATATTTGTTAAGATGTCCATTCTGCCCAAATTGATTTACAGACTCACGCAATTCAAGTCAAAACCCCAATAGGGCCTTTATGTAGAAATTTATAAGCTGATTCAAAAATTTATGTGGATATTCAAAGGATCTAGAAGAGCCAAAATAATTTTGAAAAAGAACAAAGTTGGAGGATTTATGGAGGCATAAAGATAGATGTATAGATAAATGGAACATAACAGAAATCCAGACATAGACCCACATGATGTTGATAAAACTGGGTATCTGAAGCTCTATCCTTACCTCACATTGTCCATAAAAACTGACTTGAAACGCATCAGAGACCTGCATGTAAAAGCTGAAACTAGAAAGTTTCTAGAAGAAAATACAGGAAGAACCTTTGGGACCATGGAGTAGGCAAAGATTTCTGATACACAGAAATCTCTCTGCCTGGAAACGGGCAAGCTTTACAAATCATGCCTTGATTTAATTTTTAAAATTGTCTAGACCAAACAAAGCGTTGGGGAAAATGCTAACCATGCCATTTGAACTGAAAAGTGAGTAGTGTGTATAGCTGTTACATTGTGACTTGCACCACAAAATTGAGAAAATAGTCTTCCAACATTCAGAACTTATAATCTGATTCGGCAAAGAAGTTGCTAATGTCATTGACAGACAAGCGATTTTTCCAACAAACGTTGTGTTTCCCTTTTGTCTTACTCCTCCTCAAAGTAAACGAAAGTAGCAACTACACCAGTTCCCTGCAACCACTGGCTGGCTAGAGATACAAGACTCTGGCAAAACTCAGCGAAAACAGTTTGTGATAATCAACTGAATACGTACAATTTACAATGAAGAATATCATACAGTTTATTACTATTTATCAATTATGTAACAAACATCCTCTACATCAGTAAAGTTTATACTTTTAGTATGTTCAATTATTTACGTTAAAGAAATAGATGTTAAAATAAAACATTTTTTCCCGGAGCCTGCTGTTAAATATTTACCAGTATACCACTGGACACAAGGCATATTTTAGGCGATGGGAGTGATCTATATATTGATTAGAGTGATGGTTTCATGGTAGATGCATTTGCCAAAACTCACCGAACCATGTATTTTAAATGTGTGCATTTTCAAACTGGTGCAGCCACTCTGGAAAACAGTATACAGTTTCCTCAAAAAGTTAAAGATGAAACTACCTTACGACCCAGCAATTGCACCTCTAGGTATTTACCCAAAGAATACAAAAACACTAATATGAAGGGATACATGTATCCCAATGTTTATACCAGCAGTGTCTACAATAGCGAAACTATGGAAACAGCTCAAGTGTTCACCGATAGATGAATGGATAAAGATGTGGTGTGTGTACAACGGAATATTATTCAGCCATAAAAGAGAATGAAATCTTGCCATTTGCAACGACATGGATGGAGCTAGATGGTATAACGGCAAGTGAAATAAGTCACGGAAAGACAAATAACCATACGATTTATTTCAGTCATAGGTGGAATTTTTTTTGAGAGAGCGTGCAACTAAGTGAGGGACAGAGAAAGAGGGAGGGAGAGAGAGAGAGAAGCGGGGCTTGTGCTCACCCAAAGTGGGGCTCCAGCTCACCCCAAGTGGGGCATGAGCTCACCCGATGTGGGACTCGAACTCATGAACCATGAGATCATGACCTGAGCCAAAGTCAGATGCTTAATGACTGAGCCACCCAGGCGCCCACTCATATGTGAAATTTAAGAAACAAAACAAACAATCATGGGGAGGGTGGAAGCAAGAGAGAGGCAAACCAAGAAAGGGACTCTTTTTTTTTTTTTTTTTTTTTTTTTAAATTTTTTTTTTCAACGTTTTTTATTTATTTTTGGGACAGAGAGAGACAGAGCATGAACGGGAGTGGGGCAGAGAGAGAGGGAGACACAGAATCGGAAGCAGGCTCCAGGCTCCGAGCCATCGGCCCAGAGCCTGACGCGGGGCTCGAACTCACGGACCGCGAGATCGTGACCTGGCTGAAGTCGGACGCTTAACCGACTGCGCCACCCAGGCGCCCCAAAAAGGGACTCTTAACTATACAGGACTGATGGTTCCAACCAGAGAGGAGGTGGGTTGGGGGATGGGTAAATTAGGTGATGGGGATTAAGGAGTGCACTTCTGTGATGAGCACCGGAGGGAAGTGTTGAATCACTGTATCGTACACCTGAAACTAATATCACACTCTGTTAAATAACTGCAACTTAAAAACTAAAAAAAAAAAAAAAAAAAAAAAAAGTGTCCATTTTATTGTATGTAAATTGTACCTCAATAAATTTGATTCTTGAAAAGTAACACAAAATGAGGACTACCGACTGATAAACTCATGAACCTCAGCGAATTCCATAGTAGCTGGTCCTTGAGAAAACATTTCAGGGTTCATAACACACTTTATTTCTTAACTTGATGCCTAGAAGAGACAAAAGTCAAGGGGTGCCTGGGTGGCTCAGTCGGTTTAGCATCTGACTGCAGCTCAGGTCACGATCTCCTGGTTTGTGAGTTCGAACCCAGTAGCTGGCTCTCTGCTATCAGCACAGAGCCTGCTTCCGATCCTCTGTCCCCCTCTTTCTCCGCCCCTCCTCTGCTGGCACTCTCTTTCAAAAATAAACAAACATTTAGAAAAAAAAAAAAAAAAAAGAAGAGACAAGAGTCGAAACTGCTCCTCCCACCACCTACTGGTCCCAAGGCCTACACATTGCTGGGACCCTGGGTCGTTTGGTCCGGCCCAGCACACCTTTGCCTCATCCTCTGGAAATATCCAGGAACTCACTCATCTATTAAAAGAATACCGGAATAAAAAATAAAAAATAAAATAATACCTGAGAGGAATGCCTTTGCAGGAGATGGGAGTAAAGGAAATGTGTGTGTTGCACTTTCCAAAGCCTCTTTTATCTGGGTCTTTATGAATCACCCACAGAGCGGCCCTTTGGTCCCAGCACACGGTGCAGGGGGTGAACAGGCACGAGCCCGTTCACCATGGAGGTGCCGTGGCCACCGCACGGACAGGAAAGCTGAGTCTGAAAGTCAAAGCCACAGATCTGGATGCTCTGTCTTCACGAAGTGAAACGTTCACAGTGTGTTTGTCAAGAGTCGGCTCACTGAAGCTTTCCTTTTTTCAACCAGATATTTCACTGCCCGCAACCCTCTGTCCTACATGTTTGTACATATGTGACCTATACGTCATATACATATGCATGTAAGCATACATATGATCCATATCATACGTGTAAGCATACGTATCAAGATAAATGCTTGTTGGGAAAGAAGACAAATTGGTTTGCCCACGGTCCCTGTGAATTAAAATCCTACACTTGTCCCCAGCAGCCCAAGCTGAGAGGCTTGAGGTTTAGTATCAGTTAATCAATGAGCAGGCATTTACAGAATACAGGCTACATGTTTATGATGCCTTCCTGGAAAGATGGGCATTTATGGCTTTGTGTTTCTTTAATTGACGCAGGTAATCCCAGCCTATTGTTTCCATCATATTTCTTTTCTAGACCGAGCAGAAGTACGGGCCTTGAAATTGTGGCTTTATTGCTATTAATACATACTGGCTAAGACTGGTTTATATATACATATATATACATTTTAATTACGGGCTGCTCTTTGGATTTTCACTGTGACACAATTCTATCACAAAGGGAATCTTTATATTTTTAATTAATAGCAATGATTTAATATACAATTATGAATTTGGTGAATTTACAATAGCCAATTTTAGTAAACGCTCTGTTATGTAAGGAATAAGGGACAGATTTATCCTGAATAAAGCATTTTAATGCAAGCCCGGGAAGAAGCAGATGGGTGGACTGCTGGGAGACAAGTCAGTCCGGAAGTGACCCTGCTCTGTGGCATCACACAGGAGAGTGGGAGAGCCCAGCACAGAGCGTTGCTGCTCCTTATGGTTCAAAACCAGTCCTGCACAGTGTCCCATGTGTTCCCTGGGCCCGTAAACCCACACAGGCCCCGGACAAAGCCCAGGCTGTCCTATGGCCACGTGGATAGAGATGTGCACCCGGGGAGTCCACCTAGAACTACGCAGAAAAACACACCATCAGGGCATGGTGACAGGGCTTACAGCTGTCTAGGTATCAGGCTGTGGCCATAGGGCTCGTTCAAAACAGCCACTGTTGGGGTGCCTGAGTGGCTCAGTCGGTGAAGCGTCGGACTTAGCTCGGTTCGTGATCTCGTGGTTCGTGAGTTTGAGCCCTTCATCCGGCTCTGTGCTGACAGCTTAGAGCCTGGAGCCTGCTTTGGATTCTGTGTCTCCCTCTCTCTGTCCCTCCCCCACTCGTGCTCTGTCTCTGTCTCTCTTTCTCTCTTACAAAAATAAACATTAAAAAAAATAATAATAATAATAATAATAATAATAATAAACAACAACCCAGCAACTGTTTCATGGCCCTGGCACTGTCTCCTCACTCTGTCCCACTGGAAGCTTCCAGATGGTTCGTTTGTTTATTCACAACGCACAGTCTTACAGACCAGGGTCATTTGCTCACCATGCCCGCCCCTTCTGCTGCATCCACATACCGTTCTATTCACCCAGAGGGCTGTTCCCCTAGCTGAGTGCTGGACCCAGCCCCTACTGGCTTGGAAGAGTCAACTGTTAAATTTTTGGAAAGTTTACGAGCTGGTTGTTAAACACGGTCATTATTAACAATTAATACGCTCATATGAGCGTACAGTTAAATTGTATTAAAATACAAAGGTAAGAAAGACCCCAAACATCATCCCTAGTTACCATGTTTCACGAAGTCCTTTCCTCTTGAGGCCACTTATGACTGTTGTTGCAGCTACTAGACATCTCTTCCCAATTCAGCTCCCCGTTCAGTGACCTCACATTGGCCACGATGGGTGTATTTACACCATGAAAAGTGCCAAAGGAGACAACTTGGGGTTTTATTTTGCTTGGTTTTTTGAAGAGCCTTTGTCACACATCCACCAGCCTGTTGGGCCTTAGGCGTATCCCTCGTGGGACAGGCGCTGACTGAGCAGCTGATAGGCTGGTGAACGCCAGAAGATACTCACAGCAGAGGGGACGGTCTGAACAGACCCTCGGAGCAGCAAGAGGCAGCAAAGGGCAGGAGCCAGCCTGAGAGCTTTACAGGACCCGAGCACTGCCTGGGGGGTCAAGGAAAATGAGAAGTGATAGTTCCCCCCAGCCTCAGCTGCAGGGGAGGGCAGCCCCCTCTCCTCAAGGAATAACAAAGAGGAAGCTCTAGAGAGAACCATGACTGTCGCCAAGGAAAGGGTACCTGGACCCAAACCAGTATCCTCAGCAAAATCCCCCAGGCACTACTAATCTGTCTGTCTACACCTGCAGGAAGCAGACCGAGAAGGAATGAGGCTGAAGAAGGTGTGGGAAAGGGCACCATGGGGTTGCCTTCCGGCAGAAGCTCTTGCCAGATGGAGGGGGAGCTGGCTGAGCATCCTCCTCCTTCTCTTGAGAAACACCCCAGTGTCTTCTGGGCCTCCGAGTGGGCCGGTGTGTGAGGCAACTCACTGTTGTGAGCACCACAGACCGAGTGGTTTCAATAACAGAAATTTACTTCTCACGATTCTGAAGTCTACAAATCTAAGATCAACGTGTCCACAGGATGGCTTCCTTCTGAGGTCTCTCTCTTTGGTTTGTAGATGGGTCTGTCCTAATTTCTCCTCCTAAGGACACCACTTTTGTTAGATTAGGGGCCACGTGATGACGTCATTTAACCTTAATTATCTTTTTAAAAATTTTTTTTAACGTTTATTTTTGAGACAGAGAGAGACAGAGCATGAACGGGGGGAGGGCCAGAGAGAGAGGGAGACACAGAATCCGAAGCAGGCTCTGGGCTCTGAGCTGTCAGCACAGAACCCGACGCAGGGCTAGAACTCATGGAGCGCAAGATCATGACCTGAGCCGAAGTCGGGAGCTTAACCGACTGAGCCACCCAGGCGCCCCACCATAATTATCCCTTTAAAGGCCCTATTTCCAAATACAGTCACATTCTGAGATACTGGGAGTTAGGACTCAAACATATGAATTTCTGGAGGATACAAATCAGCCAATAGCTAAGGGTGTCCGAGAAGGCTCTGGAGGCATAGGTGGGATCCTGAGGGCTGACTGAGAGCAGCCAGCTCTGGGAGAGAGGGACTGAGGGACTCTGGGCTCCTCAGGGGAGGCACTCTGTCCTATCTGCCTTTGTTTCTTGAATGCCCAGCACTATAACTAGCACTTGGTAGTTTTTCAATGAAATGTTTCTTGAATGAGTCAGTGAGTGAGTGAGCTTGCTGACAGAGAAAGAAAAGGAATCTCCTTCTCAGTAGTTTTTGCACACAGGTGAGAGTCCTTCCGGTTTACTAAAGGGCAGGTAAGGGTTTTCTTCATTTCCTCTAAGGTTGGTTCCTTCTGGATCAGAGAGGTGAGGACTAGGGCCTCCGACCATTCAGGCCCCACCGTCTGCGTCAAATCCCCAAGTAGTAGGACCCAGAACCCAGAGCTCTCCAAAGACAAAGCCTGGGAGGAAATAATGTACTGGGGCAGAACCACAGAGAAAAGAATTCAACGTCAAGACGAAGGCACTTGATGACACATAATATTGTCAACTAGTTTCCACACCCATGTATTGTCACCTATTATTCACTCATATATCACCATCTTGCTGTGGGATGGCAGTGCATTTCTACATTTTTGACATTTTATGTCCCAAAGTAAAAGCCCCTGGGGCCCAGGAGGCTCTTAGATTGGTCCTGTGCCTTTTAGCTTTCCAGCTATGAAGAGCGTCCTAGATAGGGTGACACAGCCGAGGCCTCCAGCACAGAGGTTTCCTGCTAAGAAGGAAGCTGCCATTCAGCAAGTGGTCACAAAAGCCTGAGGGGGACCCACTCCTGCAGGAAAGGGCTCTACAACAGGCTTTAGATGAGAAATGCTTTTCTAAACATTTCCTGTTGCCCACCCCCACCCCCCCGTCCCCACCAGGTATGGCCACAGCTGCTCGGTGGCTCAGGATACAGGAGCTGAGGGTTGTTTTTTTTTTCCCTCCTAAGAGTGCTTTCAGAACTTGGCCCGTCATTCTGGGAAGGAGATGAAGCGGCAGGAGTGTTTCATTAAAAAAGCGAACGTTTGGGGCGCCTGGGTGGCGCAGTCGGTTAAGCGTCCGACTTCAGCCAGGTCACGATCTCGCGGTCCGTGAGTTCGAGCCCCGCGTCAGGCTCTGGGCCGATGGCTCAGAGCCTGGAGCCTGTTTCCGATTCTGTGTCTCCCTCTCTCTGTGCCCCTCCCCCGTTCATGCTCTGTCTCTGTCTGTCCCAAAAATAAAAAAAAAAAAAAAAAGCGAACGTTTTCCTTTGCCCAGGAAGAGCACAGTGTGAGGAACACCCGCGGTGCGGCTTGGCCACAGCAATAACCCCGAATCCTGATTTCTGACATCAAGCCTAGCTGTAACAGTTCCCCCGAAAGGGGTCTGCAAAAAATGCCATTCCATGTACCACATGCAACTGTATGTAAAATAGGCCTGCGCTGAGCAAAGAAGCATCAATATCTATTACTTAGAAACAGATGAGAAGGCAAATCGGCAGCTGCTAGGCAATGAGACGAAACCCCACTCTGTTGTGTTTCGTGCCTTTAGATTTTTTTTAATGGGCCCCACTTTCCTTCTGCCTCTGGCATCTTGTAATTGTCAGTGAGTCTGGTGGTACCGTCCCATGATATAACTAATCAACTGTAGGATCGTGGCTAATACACTGGTATAAAAGAACTTATTAAGACATAACCCTTAAGTGTGTGAGTAACAATGTGTAATCCAACATGAGGCGTAAACAGCTCTGGAGCCCAAGCTTGCCGTCAAGCTCGCTGTGGCTTTCTCCAAGCGAATCCGGGCATATGGTGCCATAATGGAGCATGAATTTACAGCAACAGAGATGTACGAGGGAGATTAAAGCATCATCTGTAAGGACATACTGCGTGGCAAAAAAACAACAATTATTGTATTTTCTGCTTTGTATTATGATGAGGAACTCAATCCCTTTCCGTAGAGTGTGGGCTCCCTCTGCTGCTGACAGGAGACACCAGGACTCCAGGCACACGGGGAATCCTTGGGGACTGCAGCAGAGCAGGTGGCCTGTCCTGGCAGGAGAAAGGAGGGGGCTGAACACTGCGGAGGGACAGACTCCATTCGATGGTGCAGCTCCCGCAAGGAGGAGCAAGAAGCAGGCACAACAGAAAAACACAAAGGAGCCATCAGCTGTACTGACCACATCACCTGTGACCCTAGTGAAATGTGGCACAGAAGTGATGACGTGGCACCCACCCAGGGTGGCCGCTCTATCCCGTTCTCTCTCTCTCTTCTTGTCTCTCCACACGGCCTTACCAGGAGCCCCTCCGGTTCCGTTTCAGACTGCTGCCGATACTTTTGCTAGTTCCCTGCGTTCTGCTTTGTCCGAGGAGGACTGCCTCACTGCACCAAGGAGACTGCACCACCCAGGTTTATCGCCTTCCACGCAGCAGCAGGGGATGTGTCCCAGAGAGCCTGGCCCGCTCCCTCCCAGCCCCCACCATGGTTCCACTTCAATGGTCGCTTCTCAGCAACACGACTCTTATTTGTTTTGATGTCTTATTTAAACACTAAAGCCCCAATGTGGGGCTCGAACTGATGACCCCGAGATTAAGAGTCGTGTGTTCCTCCGACGGAGCCAGCCAGGCGCCCCTCGGCAACAGGACACTTTAATGCATCAGTAACCCCAGGAGAGCAGAAACGTGTTATTTTTTTTAATTAATTAATTAATTTCAAGTAATCCATCCACCCAACATGGGGCTCCAACTCACGACCCGGGGATCAAGAGTTGCATGCTCCAAAGACTAAGCCAGCCAGGCGCCCCTGTGGGTCAGAAACATTTTAATGCCACACCTTTGATGTGTCCGTTTTGGCCAAACCAAAAATAAACGCTTAAACTCCAGCTGTTCCTATCAGCACGAGGTAAGTGACAGATCATAAAGCCTGACCCCAGGAGATGGACTGGCGTGGGGTAAGTGGATGCGCTCAGGGGTGGGGGCAGACATACCCTTTGAAACAGGACCTCGCCCGCTCCTCCGAGAACTGTCAACCATCCTAAGCAAAACGGCTCCTTCTCTGATAGTTTGGTTATTTGCATGGTCGGTATCTCGAATTCTCTGATTTCCCTCTTAAAATGGCCATGCTAATTTCCTTTCAGTTAGTCAGTAGAGATGCCATGTGTGTTTGCAGACTTCCTGGTGACACCAGCACTATTTTACTGGGCATAATTAGATGCTGGGTGACAGGGGAGCAGAGATACTGGCTAGTTCTCTGGGGTACATATGCTGACATATATAACCTGTGCATATATATATATACATACATATATATATATACACATATACGTAAATATATGTATACATACACATACATATTTGCATGTGTGTGTATATATATATACATCATATTTGTGTGTGTGTGTGTGTGTGTATATATATACACATATATATGCTGACACATGACACCTGTTCTCACCTGCAACCTGCATAGAAAAATGTTCAATTACATTGTTGATGGTGTCCTCAGGAATGTACATTTATATCTTGTATCATTAATTCCAACACCTATAGCATTTATTCATTTGTTTATTTAGGAAGGAAGCCACCACAATCATCCAGAAGAGAGAAGAAGGTGGTTTGGCCAAGGCAGGTAATGCAGGAGGAGGTGAGGAGGGGTAGGATTCTGGAGAGATTTTTAAAGAGAGAGAACACAGGATATTCAAGTGAGTTGGATGTGGGGTGAGATGGGAAGAGGGGAGTCAGGTGTGCAATGATGGGGGTGCCTACTTTTTGACCTGGCTGCAAGGTGGTGCCATTTACTGAGAGAGCGAACAATGGACGTGGCAGATTCTAAAGAAGTCAAGGGTTTACTTTGGGCATGCTAACTTTTGGATGCCGGTTAGACATCCTCATGACAATGTTGAGTGGGCAGGTGGCTGTCCCAGCGTTAAGTTCCAAAGGCGGGTGGGGCTGGAGATGGGACTTGAAACTCACCAGGGTACAGCCGGCGCTGGGTGAGGTTGCCACAGAGTGAGTGTGCAAAGTCCGAGGCAGAGGCCTGGGGTATCTCACAGACAGAATCAGGAGGAAGAGCAAACCACAACCAACAAGGCAGAAGCAAGAGGAAAATCAAGAAGCCAAGGGGCAAGTATTTCGAGAAGCGAGGGATCCAAAAAAGTGCTGATGGGTTGGAGTTTCGGCAATGACTCACAACATAGCAGTTTCAGAAAATCCTGACTGGAATGGATTCAAGGAAAAAATGAGAAGTGAAGAAGTAGAGACAGCAAACAAACTACTCCTTCCAGGAGTTTTGCTCTCAAGCAGGGCGGAAGAATAGTGCCACGGTAGGAGGGGTGTGTCGCATCAAGGGCGGTGTTCTAACTGTGGTAAAACATACATAAAATGTACAATCTTAACCATTTTTAAATGTACAGTTCTATAGTGTTAAGTACATTTGCATGGTTGGGCAAAACCAATGTCCAGAACTCTTTTCGTCTTGCAAAACTTAAATACCCCCTAAACAGCTCCCATTCCTTTCTCCCCTCAGCCCCTGAAAACCAGCATTCTACTTCCTGTCTCTAGAAATTCGACTACTCTAGTGTATGAGTCTGCTCATGCTGCCATAACAAATTACCACAGGCTGGGGGGGGGGGGCTCTTAAACAATAGAAATTCATTATCTAATAATTCTGAAGGCAACAAGTCCACAATCAAGGTGTTTGCAGTGTTGGGTTCTCCCGAGGTCTCTCCCTTGGCTGCCTTCTCGCTGTGGCCTCACACGGTCTTCCCTCTGTGTGTATGCCTCTTCAGTGTCTCTTCTTATTAGAAGGACGTTCATCATACTGGATTAGGTCCCCACCAATAAGACCTCGGTTAATCTTAATTACCTCTTTAAAGAACCTATCTCCACATACGGTCATATTGAGGATTGCACTTCCACATATGAATTCAAGGGGGACACAATTCAGTCCATAACATCTAAGTATCTTTTATAAGCGGTATCATCCTGTATTTGTCTTTTTGTGACTAATTTATTTCACTCCGCATAATGTCCTCAAGGTTCATCCATATTGTAGCATGTGTCAGAATTCCTTTTTACAACTAAATATACTCCATTGCATGTACATAGCACATTTTGTTTACCCATTCGTTCATCAATGGACACTTGCATTGCTTCCATTTTTGGCTATTATGAATAATGTTCCTATTAACATGGGCGTACAGATACCTTTTTGAGACCCTGCTTTCAATTCTTTTGGGTATATACGCAAAAGTGAGTTGCTGGATCATATGCTAATCCTGTGTTTAATTTTGTCCATAGCTGCTTTCCATAGCAGCAGCAGCATTTTACGTTCCCACCAACAGTACACAAGGGTTCCAATTTTTCCACATTCTCACCAACACTTGTTATCTTCTGGGTTTTGTTATTTGTTTGTTTTCATAGCAGCCATCCCAATGGGTGTGAGATGGTATCTTATTACAGTTTTGATTTGCATTTCCCTAAGGATTAGTGATACTGAGCATCTTCCCATGTGTTTGTTGGCTATTTGCATATCTTTGTAGAAATGCCTATTCAAGTACTTTGCCCATTTTGGAACTGGGTTGTTTGGGGTTTTTTTTTGCTGTTGAGTTACAGTTCTTTCTGAAGTCTAGATATCAACCTTTCATCTGACATATGATTTGCAAACATTTTCTCCCATTCTGCAGGCTGTCTTTTCATTCTGTTGATAGTGTCCCTTGATGCACAGATTTTTAAAAAAAATTTTTTTTAATGTTCATTTATTTTTGAGAGAGAGACAGACAGAGCATGAGCAGGGTAGGAGCAGACAGAGAGGGAGACACAGAATCTGAAACAGGCTCCACTCTGAGCTGTCAGCACAGAGCCCGACACAGGGCTTGAACCCACAAACCATGAGATCATGACCCGAGCCGAAGCCGGACGCCCAACCAACTGAGCCACCCAGGCGCCCCTTGATGCACAGATTTTAATTTTGATGAAGTCCAGTGTATCTATTTTTACTTTTGTTGGTTATGCTTTTGGTGTCAGATCTAAGAAGTCATTATCAAATCCAATATCCTGCAGCTTTCCCCCTAAGTTTTCTTCTAAAAGTTCTATAGTTTTAACTCTTATGTTTGGTTCTTGGATGAATTTTGAGTTAGTTTTTGTTATCTGGAGTAAGTAAAGATAGGTTTTGGTTTGGGGGGGTGGGGAGAGAGAGAGAAGTGGGGAGGGGCAGAGAGAGAGGGAGACAGAGGATATGAACTGGGCTCTACACTGACAGCCGAGAGCCCAATGCGGGTCTCAAACTCATGAACCATGAGATCATGACCTGAGCCAAAGTCAGATGCTTAACTAACTGGGCCACCCAGGCACCCTTTTGCTTTTTTTTTTTTTTTTTAACTTTTTTAATGTTTATTTTTGAAAGGGGCGGGGAGGGGCGGAGGGGTGGAGGGGCAGAGAGAGAGAGGGGGAGACACAGAATCCGAAGCAGGCTCCAGGCTCCAAGCTGTCAGCACAGAGCCCGATGGAGGGCTCAAACTCACGAACTGTGAGATCATGACCTGAGCCGAAGTTGGACACTTAACCAACTGGGCCACCCAGGCGCCCCTGTTTTTGTTTTTTTAAAGAAGGAACGTATTATAGAATGTCTCTGTGCTGATGGAAGTGACCAAGTAGAGAGAAAAACTATATGCAGGAGAAAGGGGAGTGTTTGTAGAAGAAAAGTTCTGGAGTGGGTGAGAGAGGATGCAATGCAGCGTTTAACAAAGACTCTCTCAAAAAAAAAAAAAAAAAAAGACTCTCCCTGAGCACCTGTTAGTCAGGCTCCTCTGAGCCCTCTTTTTGACTAGGTCTTGAGCTTGGCCCCCTTCCTGTCTTTGACCTGCCCAGCCCAGTCTTAGCAAAGAATCCTGCTAAGTCATCACTTACCTATCTTATCAAATTCTTCATCTCCCATCCTTGCTGTCTAAGCCCTTGACCTGCACTTGGCCAGAATCCTGTCAGGCCAGTTTAATAAAAATCCCCCACCCTCATTGTTTCCTCTTAAGAATTCCCATCCATTGACCTCCTCACACTGCTCCTTGGCTATAAATCCCCACTAGTCTTTGTTGTATTCAGGGTTGAGCTCGAATTTGCAATAATAAAGTCCTTACCATTTTAACAAGTATCAGAATTATTTTTTCTTTAACACATTCAAGTCAGGGGGAGGGGTTGGTCTAAGTAGGAGTATCAACAGTTAGTTCATCCATTGCTCTGAAAATTAGCTGCTGCAGAATCCAGAAAAATAATTAAGAAGCAGTTGGAGATGCTAATAGAGTACGGAAGGCACGTAGTCAATGGAACAAAAATTTTTTAAGTCCTATTAATTGGGACAAAGAAGGTTATTTAAACAAAATAGAAAATGTACATCTACTATGAACTGTTACAAAGTAAAAAAGGTGTAAAACTATTTATAAAAACAAGGAGAGGGGTGCCTGAGTGGCTCAGTCGCTTAAGTGTCTGTCTGACTTCCGCTCAGGTCATGATCTCACGGTCCGTGAGTTCAAGCCCGGCATTGCGCTCTGTGCTGACAGCACAGAGCCTGGAGCCTGCTTCAGATTCTGTGTCTCCCTCTCTCTGCCCCTCCCCCTGCTCACATTGTCTCTCTCTCTTAAAAATAAACATTAAAGGGGCGCCTGGGTGGCGCAGTCGGTTAAGCGTCCGACTTCAGCCAGGTCACGATCTCGCGGTCCGTGAGTTCGAGCCCCACGTCAGGCTCTGGGCCAATGGCTCGGAGCCTGGAGCCTGTTTCCGATTCTGTGTCTCCCTCTCTCTCTGCCCCTCCCCCGTTCATGCTCTGTCTCTCTCTGTCCCAAAAATAAATTTAAAAAAAAAAAAAAAGTTGAAAAAAAAAATTAAAAAAATTAATAAAAAAAACAAGGAGAAATCTATAGAAACACAACTCTATCGTAAGAACTTTCAGTACTTCCTACTTCTTTAGTCTTTGATAGATCTAGTAATTAAAAATTAATAGATATATAGAAGATATAAATAGCTTCCTATTTTGTATCAAACCTGTCCACAACCAATAAAAGAATCCTTCTTGTTTTCCAATCCCATAAAACATTCAATCCCATAAAACATTCATCAAAATTAATCATAAATAAGATAGTGGGAAAAAAACACCCTCAGGATTTTATACAAGCTTACATTCTCTGACTCCAATGCCATTTAAAAAAAAACAACCCAAGAGTTAAAAGAATTCAGTCCCTTGAAATCTTCTGGTGGGCCATAGTATTTTTCAACAAACATTCCCAGCTTTCCATTTTCCAGGCACAGAGTAGGACTGCATGTTACCCCCCTTTCATGGGCACCATCTAATGATTTGGTCAATGAAACGTGGAGTGAAAAAAATCATGGACATCATTTGGGGCGGAGTCTGAAGGGGACAGTGAGCAGTTCCCCAGGCTGTCTCCACCACAGCAACTGGTATCACCACGATACAGCCGCTCGGTTGGCCAGGGCCTCAGAACGGGGGGACGTGGAGCAGAGCCCCCAGCCAATGTCGGTGCACAGACAGAATGAGCAAGAAAGAAAACTTCAGTAGTTTTAAGCCATTCGGATTTTGAGAGTTTTGTCACTACAGCAGAGCCAACCCATCCCAACTGATACGGGCCTCCTAAGTGAGCCCTCAGCCAAGAACATCAAAACTGTGAGCAAGAGACTAGAAAATTGGTGCTATTTTCAAAACGATGGACTGACCCCTCGATTTTTCCCTTCTCCCTCTTCAGACCCTACACAGATGGTGGTAAAGAACTAAAACGGAAATAACATCCGTAATGACAAAGAATAACAGAAAGTTGCCAATCTGTGGAGGGAGCTTAAAAGAAGTTTCTGAGACCGTGTCAGGCTGATACAGAAGGGACAACAGATGAAACACCGCTGAGGGGGTTGCTGATTTTCCCTATGGAATTCCGGAGAAGCACAAGACACGGGGTACAAGACACCGGGTCAGAAATATGGGGGTTACTTGAAAGACTGCCTTCAACAGTCCAGTCCCGTCCCCTTCTCCCCTTGTTCAGAACGCAGGGCCATGAAACATCAGAGAGTCCCTCCATGAGGAAATGTAATAACTCAAGAAAAAAGGAGAAGAAAAGGAAAAAGGAGGAGGAGGGGGAAGAAGGGAGAAGGAAAAAGAGAGACAGATGTGTATTAGTTTAATAAGGGGTGCCATAAAAAACAGTTCCACTAAAAGAAAAAACAAATTCAACTACGGAAAGAGAACTTATTCAAGAAATGGCATAATAATACATAAAATAATAAATAAAATAAACATATTTTCCAATTATTATCGTAACTATATTCAATGTTATTGCATTCAAAATCAAGAATAAAACACTCTGGAAATGGTGCAGAGAACAGGAAAGGGCTCTTATAAAATAAAAATATGCTGAAATAAATTAACCAGAAGGTTCAGACGATAAAGCAGCAGAAATCTTCCAGAATGTAGAGACCAAGAGATGGAAGACATGAAAGAAAAGAGACACAGAAGATCTATCCCGGAGGTCCGGTTTGACAAGCGCTCCAGAAAAGCAGAAATCAGAAAGAAGAAGGGGCGCCTGAGTGGCTCAGTCAGTTAAGCGCCTGACTTTGTTTGGTTCAGGTCATGATCTCGTGGTTTGAGTTCAAGCCCTACATCGGGCTCTGTGCTGACAGCCCAGAGCCTGGAGCCTGCTTCCGATTCTGTGTCTCCCTCTCTCTCTGCTCTTCCCCCACTCACGCTCTGTCTCTCTCAAAAATAAATAAACAAAAAAAAAAAAAAAAAGAAAGAAAGAAAGAAAAGAAAATCATCAGATGAACAATATGACAAAATTCTGCAAAGGTCCAGGTTTTTTTTTTTTTAATTTTTTTTTAACATTTATTTATTTTTGAGACAGAGAGAGACAGAGCATGAACAGGGGAGGAGCAGAGAGAGAGGGAGACACAGAATCTGAAACAGGCTCCAGGCTCTGAGCTGTCAGCACAGAGCCCGACGCGAGGCTCGAACTCACGGACCGTGAGATCATGACCTGAGCCGAAGCCGGACGCTTAACCGACCGAGCCACCCAGGCGCCCTTGCAAAGGTCCAGGTTTAAAAGACCCACCAAGCAAACAGTCTACGTACTTGTAGTAGACCCGTATCTTTGTAAAATTTTAGAACATTGGGAAAAAAGGAAAGGATCCTAACAACTCAAGAAAAAACCACCACTTCTGAAGGAACATACATCAGGTTGTCTTTTATCACCAACACCAACTGTTAGAAAACAGAGGAGCCATACTTTCATACTTCAGGGGAACTGACTGCCACACACCACTGAGTCATGGATTGACAAGAAAAGAAACACCTGTCGTGAAGGCCACTTGAACAACCGGAGAGATATGAAGGTGGGTTGTACACCAAGTAGAAGATATTGTTTTATCTACATTGATTTACTGGGTACAATAATGGTACTTTAGTTATGTGTGAGATGTCTTTGTTTTTGGGATATGCATACACAGGAGTGACGTGACATGATATCTGCAAGGTAGTGGGGTTTTTTTTATGTTTATTTATTTTTGAGAGAGACAGAGACAGAGCGTGAACAGGGGAGGGGCGGGGAGAGAGGGAGTCACAGAATCCGAAGCAGGCTCCAGGCTCCGAGCTGTCAGCACAGCTGACATGGGGCCGAAACCCATGAACCAATGACATCATGATCTGAGCCAAAGTCAGATGCTCAACCGACTGAGCCACTCAGGTGCTCCAGTTCCTTTTTTTTTTTTTTATTTATTTATTTTGGAGAGAGAAAGAAGGCGGGGGGTGGGGTGGGGGGAGAGAGCAGAAAGAGAAAGAGAGAAAGAATTTCAAGCAGGCCCCACACTACCAGCGCAGAGCTCAACATGGGACTTGAACTCACAAACTGTGAGATCATGATCTGAGCTAAAATCAAGAGTCAGATTCGGGGCGCCTGGGTGGCGCAGTCGGTTAAGCGTCCGACTTCAGCCAGGTCACGATCTCGCGGTCCGTGAGTTCGAGCCCCGCGTCAGGCTCTGGGCTGATGGCTCGGAGCCTGGAGCCTGTTTCCGATTCTGTCTCTCTCTCTCTCTGCCCCTCCCCCGTTCATGCTCTGTCTCTCTCTGTCCCAAAAAAAATAAATAAAAAAAAACGTTGAAAAAAAAAAAAAAAAAAAAAAAGAGTCAGATGCTTAACCAACTGAGCCACCCAGGCACCCCCTGCTAGATACGTTTAAATGGTGCAGAAAAACTGTGTGTGTGTGTGTGTGTGTGTGTGTGTGTGTGTGTGTACATGCGCACACAAATGCACTCGTGTGTGTAGACAGAAAAAGATGAAGAAATTTGGTAAAACTTTAATCTTACAGATTAGTGAATCTATGTGACAGATACATAAGTGTTCTTTGTATCACTCCTTCCATTTTTTACAGATTTGATATTTTTCAAACAAAAAAGTCAGGACTTTTATTTTATTTTTTAAGTGTTTATTTTTGAGGAAGAGCGAGACAGCAAGAGTGAGCAAGGAAGGGGCAGAGAGAGAGGGAGACAGAGGATCCAAAGAGGGCTCCAGGCTGTCAGAGAAAGAGAGAGAGAGAGAGAGCGAGCAGTAGAGAGCCTGATGCAAGGCTTGAATGCACAAACCATGAGATCATGACCCAAGCCAAAGTCAGACACTTAATCGACTGAGCCATCCAGGCACTTTTTCATTACCCAGAAAAGTAAGGAATTTAAAAAATACTACCAATACATAACAAATATGGAAAGGAAAATATCAAATAACTCATTTTTAATTATTAATTTAAAATAATTTGAAGGGAAAATTATTTTATCCAGACACCTATAACCAGCCAAACAATCAGTCAAATGTAAGGGTTGATTCAATATTCAGACATATAAAAACATAGAAAATTTACCACCCTACTTTTATTTCATTGAAAATTACTTGAAGATGTGCTTCAACAAAATGAGGGGTTGAACCAGGAAAGAAAACCAGAAATCCAAGAAACAGAGGATATGATCCAAGATAGTAACAAAGAGAAATTCGGAATGACAGGTATGCAATAGGCCTAGAGAAAAACACATCCAGATTAAAGAGGGAGAGGAAGGCTTTTATAAGACGGGTCTCTGATCATAAAAGTGGAGCTTGCAAGAATATGCTATATAATGGAGAGTTCAGAAAACAAATGTTCAATGATCTTTGATAAAGAAAAACAAAGGGCACCCCCAAGTTCACTGCAGCATTATTCACAATAGCCAAGAAATGGAAACAATCCAAGAATCCAGTGATAAAGACAATGTGGCATGTATGTATACACACACACACACACACACACACACACAAATATTATTCAGAAAAAAAAAGAGAAAGAAGAAAAAGAAGGAAAACCTGCCTTTTGCAACAACATGAATGAGCCTTGAGGACATTATGTGAAATAAATTAGAAAAAGACAAATACTGCATGATCTCCCTTGTATATACAATCTAAAAAAACCAAATTCATAGGAACAGAGTAGATCGGTGGTTTCCAGGGACTGTGGGGGGGGGGGGGGAGGGGGGGGGAATGGGTACAAACTTCCAATTATAAATTGAGTAAGTTCTAAGGATCAAATATACAACATGGTGAGAACAGTTAATAATAGCGTGTTATATACTTAAAAGTTGCTAAGAGAGTAGATCTTAAATGTTTTCACCACACACGCACACACACACACATAAAGGCAATTATGTGAGGTGATGTATATATTAACTGACCTTATTGTGGTAATCATTTGACAATATATACATGTAGCAAATCATCACGTTGTACACCTTAAACTTACAAAGTATTATACGCCATTATAATTCAATAAAGCTGGTGAAAAATACTTTAAAAAATAATAGGCAGGGGCACCTGGGTGGCTCAGTCAGTTGAGCATCCAGCTCTCGGTTTTGGCTCAGGTCATAAACTCACAGTTCGTGGGTTCAAACCCCGCGTTGGGGGGCGCCTGGGTGGCGCAGTCGGTTAAGCGTCCGACTTCAGCCAGGTCACAATCTTGCGGTCCGTGAGTTCGAGCCCCGCGTCAGGCTCTGGGCTGATGGCTTGGAGCCTGGAGCCTGTTTCCGATTCTGTGTCTCCCTCTCTCTCTGCCCCTCCCCCATTCATGCTCTGTCTCTCTCTGTCCCAAAAATAAATTAAAAACGTTGGAAAAAAAAAATTAAAACAAAACAAAACAAAACAAAAAAACCCGCGTTGGGCTTTGCACTGATAGCACAGAGCCTGCTTATGATTCTTTTCCCCTCTCTCCCTGCCCCCCCACTTGCTCTGTCTCTCTCAAAATAAATAAACTTAAAAAAAATAATAGGCAAAGCTTAAAAAAAGAAAAGGAAAATAGACACAATTAGAAACTCTAGCAAATGCAAAAATTTGAACAAGAAAAATAGTACACTACTTGGCTCTGTGTTGAACAATATTTTAAAATCATAACTGAGGGAAACAAAATGTGTCACTACAAAAAAAATCAACTGAACACAAAGGAAAGCAGTCATGGAGAAAATAAGAAACAAAAATGTTGTAAAACATACCTGAAACAAATAAAATGTAAAAGTAAGTGCTAAACAAAAAGCAGGATTCAACTATATGCTACCTGTAAGAGAGTCACTTTAGAGCTGAGGACATAAACAGGTTGAAAATGAAATGATGAAAAAACACATCCCATATAAATAGTAACCAAAAAGGAACAGGAGTGGCTATCAGACAAAATAGACTTGAAGTCAAAAACTGTTACAAGAGACAGAGAAGGGCATAATCCAACGATAAAAGGGTCAATTCACCAAGAAGAAATAACAATTATAAAAATACATGTGTCAAACCCGAGAGCTCCTGAATATTTGAAGCACACATTGACAGAATTGAAGGGAGATAGCTCAACAAGAATGGAGGACTTCAATATCCCATTCTGCATAACGGAAGTAACAGTCAGACAGAAGATCAATGAGAAAATAGAGGACCTGAACAACACTACAGACCAGCTGGACCTAACAGAGAGATACAGAATACTCTAGCCAGTAAGAGCAGAGAACACATTCTTCTCAAGTGCACCGAGGACATTCTCGGGATAGACCATATGTTAGGCCACAAAACAAGTCTTAATACATTCAAAAGACTGACATAATACAAAATATCTTTTCTGATCACAATAGAATGAAACTAGACATCAACAGCAGAAGGAAAACTGGAAAGTCCACAAATATGTGGAAATTAAACAACACATTTTTTTAGAGAGGGAGCGTGTATGTGAGCAGGGAAGAGGGGCAGAGAAAGAGAATCTTAAGCAGGCTCCACACTCCGTTGGGAGCCCAACACAGCACTCGATCCCAGGACCCTGGGATCATGAACTGAGCCAAAATCAAGAGTTGGATGCTCAACTGACTGAGCCACCCAGGCACCCCAAACAATGCATTCTCTCTTTTTGTTTTTTAATGTTTTTATTTATTGAGAGAGAAAAAGAGACAGAGAGAGACAGAGCACGAGTGGGGGTAGGAGGGGCAGAGAGAGAGGGAGACACAGAATCCAAAGCAGGCTCCAGGCTCTGTGCTGTCAGTACAGAGCCCAACGTGGGGCTTGAACTCACAAACTATGAGATCATGACGCAAGCCGAAGTCAGACACTTAACCGACTGAGCCACCCAGGCGCCCCTCAAACAATGCATTGTTAAGCAACCAATAGGGCAAAGAAGAAATCGCAAAGGAAAGTAGAAAATATCTTCAGAAAAATAAAAATGAAAACCAAAACTTACGGGATGCAAGAAAAGCAGTGCTGAGAAGGAATGAAATCTTGCCATTTGCAACAACATGGACGGAACTGGAGGGTATTATGCTAAGTGAAATAAGTCAGTCAGAGAAAGACAGATATTATATGTTTTCAATCATATGTGGAATTTGAGAAACTTAACAGAGGACCATGGGGGAAGGAAAGGGGAAAAATAGTCTCAGAGAGGGAGTCAAACCATAAGAGACTCTTAAATACAAAGAACAAACTGAGGGTTGTTGGGGAGGGCGGGGAAGAGGGGGAAATGGGTGATGGGCATTGAGGAGGGCACTTGTTGGGATGAGCACTGGGTGTTGTATGTAAGCGATGAACCACAGGAATCTACTCCCGAAGCCAGGAGCACCCTGTATGTTAGCTAACTTGACAAAAAATTATATTTAACAGGGGTGCCTGGATGGTTCAGTCAGTTGAGCGTTCGACTTTGGCTTGGGTCATGATCTCACCATTTGTGGGTTCAAGCCCCGCATCGGGCTCTGTGCTGACAGCTCAGAGCCTGGAGCCTTCTTCAGATTCTGTGTCTCCCTCTCTCTCTGCCCCTCCCCCACTTGCACTCTGTCTGTCTCTCAAAAATAAATAAATGTTAAAAAATTTTTAAATTATATTTAATAAATAAATAAGAAAAAGAAAAGCAGTGCTAAGATGGAAATTTATAGCCATAAACACATTTAAAAATAAGAAACATCTCAAATCAACACCTCGATGAAGTAGAAAAAGAACAAACGAACCCCAAAGCTAGCAACAGTTAGGAGATAATAAAGATTACCGCAAACGTAAATAAAATAGAGAACAGAAAAACAGTAGAGAAGATCAACAAAACCAACAGCTTGGTCTTTGAAAAGATCAAAATTTAAAAACCGTTAGCTAGATTAACTAACTTAAAGATTCAAATAACTAAAGTCAGAAATGGAAGAGGGGACATAACTAGTGATTTTACAGAAATAAAAAGGATTATAAGAGAGTACTATGAACAACTGTACACGAACAAATTGGATAACTTAGAGGAAATGTTTAAATTCCTAGAAACACACAACCTACCAAATACTGAATCATGAAGAAAGATAAAATCTGAACAGAACAATAACCAGTGGGGAGACTGAATCAGTAATCAAAAAGCTCCCAACAAAGAAAAGTCCAGGACCACATGGTGAATTCTGACAGATACTTAAAGAAGAATTGTAACAAATCCTTCCCAAACTCTTCCAAAAACACTTTTGGAGAGAACACTTCCTAACTCATTCTATGAGGCCAACATTATCCTGAAACCACAGTCATTTGTCTGACTTTGCCACAGCAAAAGAAAAACAAACAGAAAACTACAAATATCCCTTATGAACACTGAAGCAAAAATCACCAACAAAATACTAGCAAACAGAACTCAAAAGCGTATTAAAAGGATTATACACTATAACCAAGAGGGTTTTATTCCTAGAATACAAGGATGTTTCAGCATATGAAAATCAAAGTACCACATACCACAGCAAAAGAATGAAGGGGAAAAACCCACATCATTATCTTAATTGATGCATAAAAAGCGTTTGACAAAATTCAACATCCTTTCATGATAAAAATACTCAACAAATTAGGAACAGAAGGAAACTACCTCCACATAATGAAGGACATATATGAAAAACCCACAGCTAACATACTCAATGGTGAAAGACTGAAAGCTTTTCCTCTAAGATCAGGAATAAGACAAGAATGTTTGCTTTTACTATATCTATCTAACTTAGTATTGGAAGTCCTAGCCAGAGCCATTGTGCAAGAAAAAGAAATAAAAGACATCCAAATTTGAAAAGAAGTAAAATGATCTCTGTCCACAAACAATATAATCTTGTCTGTAGAAAAGCCTAAAGAATCCATTTTTTAAAAAAACTGGTAGAACTAATGGACAAAGTCAGCAAAGTTGCAGGATGCAAAATCAACACAAAAATTAGTTGCATTTCTATTCATTAACAGTGAACCACCAGAAAAGTAAACTAAGAAAAATAATTCCACTTATGTTAGCATTAAAAAAGAATAAAATACTTAGATATTAATTAAACCAAGGAGGCAAAAGACTTGTACACTGAAACTTTAAAATGTTGCCAAAATAAATGAAAGGAAACACAAATAAGTGGAAAGACATCCCATGTTCATGGATTGGAAGACTTAATATAGTCAAGATATCAATACTCCCCAAAGTGACCTACAGATTCAGTGTAGTATCTTTCAAAATCCCAATGATGTGTTTTTTCAAAAACAGAAAAATTTATTCTAAAAGTCACATAGAATCTAAGGGGACCTTGAGTAGCCAAAACAATCATGAAAAAGAACAAAGTTGAAGGTCTCACATTTGCTGATTACAAAATTCACTACAAAGCTACAGTATTCAAAACAGCATAGCACTGGCACAAACACAGACAAATAGAGCAGTGGACTAAAACAGAGTACTGAAATAAACTCTCACATACATGAGAGTTTAAATGTATAAATAACTTTATACAAGTATATATATAAATGTATATATTTATACATATACAAGTACATATATAAATGTATATATTATATATATGTATAAATAACTTTATACAAGGGTGCCAACACTATTCAATGGGGAAAGGATAGTCTTTTCAACACATGGGGATGGGAAAACTGGATATCCACATGCAGGAAGGAGGAGGAGGAGGAGGAAGAAGAGGAGGAGGAGAAGTTGGAGCCTTACCTTACACCAGACACACAAAATAAATCAAAACAGGTCAAAGACCTAAACATAAAAACTAAAAGTATAGAACTTCCAGAAGAAAACAAAGCAGGAAAGCTTTATGACTTTGGATTAGCAATGATTTCTTTGGTATGACATCAAAGGCACAGGCAACACAAAGTAGATAAGTGGGATTTCATCAAAATTAAAAACTTGTGTGCATCAAAGAACACTATCAACAAGAGGGAAAAGGCAACCCATATATTGGGAGAAAATATTTCCAAATCATATGTTTACATATAAATATATAAAGAACCCCTACAACTCAACAACAAAAAAAGAAACCCAGTATATAAAATGGACAAAAGACTTGAATAAACATTTCTGAAGATATACAAATGGCCAAAAAAGCACATGAAAAGATGTTCAGCATCACTAATTTAAATGCCTATCAAAACCACAATGAGATACAACTTGTTAGACAGCTCTTATCCAAAAACAAGAAATAACAAGTGTTGGCAAGAATGTGGAGAAATTGGAATGCTTGTGAATTGCCGGTGGAAATGGAAAATAGCACAGCCACTGTGGGAAATTGTACAGTGATTTCTCAGAAAAAAACTAAATATAAAATTACCATATGATTCAGCAATTCCTTTTCTGGATGTATACCCAAAGAAGTGAAAGCAGGGACTCTTAACAGATATTTGTATGCCGTATCAGCAGCATTAATCACAATAACCAAAAGATGGATAATAGCCAATACAAGTGTCCACTGACAGATGAATGGATAACTCAAATGGAATTTTATTTGGCCTTAAAAAGGAAGGGAATTCTGACACATGCTACAACATGGCATCATGCTAAGTGAAATAAGCCAGTCACAAATGTATGATTCCACCTATAGGAGGTATCTGGAGTAGTCAAATTCATAGAGACAGAAAGCAGAATGGTAGCTGCCAGGGGCTGGGGGAAGGAGGGAATGGAGAGTTCATGTTTAGTGAGTGTCGGGTTTCAGTCAAGAAAGATGAAAACATTCTGCAGATGGATGGTGGTGCAAAAATGAAGAAAGGGAAACCTCACTAAAATGCAGCAGGGAGGTTAGATGGCGGGGGTGGGGGTTGGGGGGTGGTACAATGGGAAGTCTTACCACTAAACATCAATTATAGGAAGAACTGTCAGTTAAGGAACCCAGCAGAAGAACCCTCAACAGAAAATCATTAATTGCAGGCATCAACTCGAAAAGATGTACATTGCATCTCCTGTTAGAAATCAACCCCCTATAATTCAGCCAAAGAGAAACCATCATCACCCTGGACTCATGATCTTTTGTTCAAAACAACACATCTACACTTTATCCTTCTTCTCTATCAAATAAGATTCCTCTCCTTTGTTTCCTGGACTTGTCTATGGTTTTGCCATAGCTTATTGGTCTCGAATTGAGATTCTGTCAGTCCTGAATAAACCCACTTTTGCTGGTAAAATAACTAACCCCCGTTTATTGTTAAGGTTAACAGCGGTGAAGACTGCACAACAGTCTGAATGTACTTAATGCCACTGAATTATACACTTAAAAATGGTTAAAATGGTAACTTTTATGCTATGTATCTTTTACCGCGATTATAAAAGAGCAAAAGAACTGGAAAAGCTATTTATTTTTAACTTTTAGAATCAACCTACATACAAAGCAAAAAGACTTAATTATCATTGCAAATCAGAATATCAGTAAGATATAGAAATATACGCACAGATAATAGAAGCTGAGAATGTACAAAAAAAGATATGAGCTTACCGTAGGGTAGAGATGCTAATATCTTTATCTTTTCAATCTGAGAGTGAAGAGACACCATCTGTCCTTGATAGAATGAGAAATAGAAAGTGTAAGGATATTGCTTAAAGATACAACAATAACCAACTTTAGAACTAAAAACAGTAATACGTGTATTAAGAAATTAAGAGGAGGGCACCTGGGTGGCTCAGTTGGCTAAGTGTCCCACTTCAGCTCAAGTCATGATCTCAATAGTTCGTGAGTATTGAGCTCTGCATGGGGCTCTGTACTGACAGCTCAGAGCCTGAAGCCTGCTCAGATCCTGTGCCTCCCTCTCTCTCTGCCCCTCCCCCACTTGTGCTCTGTCTCTCTCTTTCAAAAATAAACAAACATTAAAAAAAAAAAAAAGCCAGATGCTCAACCGACTGAGTCACCCAGGCGCCCCAATGCTTACCCATTTGTATTCCTCTCTGTATATATTGGTGCTTAGAACAGGTGCTTGGCACATAGGAGGCACCCAGGCGCCTCTAAATAGATAGCCTTTTAACTCATGTCCTGATTCTGCCTGTGCCGTAGTTATTAAAAGAATAAATCGGGCACCTGGGTAGCTCAGTCAGTTGAGTGTCAGACTCTTGATTTCCGCTCAAGTCATGATCCACCACCCCCACCCTGCCCGGGGTCATGGGATTGAGCCCCATGTTGGGCTCCACATTCAGCATGGAGCCTGCTAAGGTTCTCTCTCTCTCCTTCTGCCCCCACCCCCATTCACACATGCTCCCTCTCTCTCTCTCTCAAAAAAAAAAAAAAAAAAAAAAAAAAAAAGGAATAAATGAGGGCAATACTAGAAAGACACCTCAGAAGCCAAGCTAGAGGCAAAAGTTTTTACCTTTGAGGATCTGAGACAGGGTTGTGTAGGAGTGGACCAAGAATAGTAGCCTCCCTATATACCACTGACATTAAAAATATATATATATATATATATATATATATATATATATTTTAGGACACTGTGAACAAGAAAAAATAAGAACACTGAATACACTATATTTGGGATGCAATCAAAACTTCGCCCACAAATTCATTCCTTTAACGTTTTTATTATTAAAAAACAATAAAAATAAACAATAGAGCACTGAAGGAACCAGAGAGAATATAACAATGAAAATATTAAAAAGAGGTAGAAATAAATATAAAAATAGAATGTAATCAATTGCAAAAGAATACTGATAAATGTGATTTTTCTGTGGAAAAAAAAAGCAGCGAAATATTAAAATGGCTAGAAAGTATAATCGAGAAAAATAATAATGTAAACAGACACATCAACAATCCCTAAAGGGATGGAACCACAGACACAGATGTGACAGCCATACATTTTTAAAATGTGAAGCCCTGAATGAATGGTTCTCTAGAAATTAAAATTATCTTGAGCAGAAACAGAAAACTTGAGCAGGCTGATGACCCTAGAAGAAAATGAAAAGCTGCCAAAATGATATATTTAAAAGAGGGGCCTGACTCAGATCTTTATATGGAGAATTGTTTCACTTCTGCTCTCCAGTTGTCACATAACTACAGAAAGAAGTTATCGTAACTCTGTGATGTGTTTTTTCAAACTTTAAATATCTGATCCATGGGGAATGCATTTAGATTTAAGGAATGAGGTGAGGATCCCTATCAGTTGATTCTGGTTTCCTCATTTCCTCGTGGGTGAGGGCCACGTCCTCTCTAGCCCTGAGAAGTGAGTAGCTCACAGATGGTCCACAAAGGGTTTCCACTGTGACTCCCTCAAAACTCCAGACTACCATGTTTATTTTATTTTTTTTTTTTAATTTTTTTTTTCAACGTTTTTTATTTATTTTTGGGACAGAGAGAGACAGAGCATGAACGGGGGAGGGGCAGAGAGAGAGGGAGACACAGAATCGGAAACAGGCTCCAGGCTCCGAGCCATCAGCCCAGAGCCTGACGCGGGGCTCGAACTCACGGACCGCGAGATCGTGACCTGGCTGAAGTCGGATGCTTAACCGACTGCGCCACCCAGGCGCCCCCAGACTACCATGTTTATAAACTATCCCTCTTACATCTTTTTCTTAAAGTTTATTTATTTTGAGAGAGAAAGAGAGCACTAGGGGAGGGGCAGAGAGAGAGGGAGAGAGAATCCCAAGCAGGCTCTGCACAGTCAGCACAGAGTGGCTCGAACTCAAGAACCATGAGATCATGACCTGAGCCAAAATCAAGAGTCAGAAGCTTAACCAACCAAGCCACCCAGGTGCCCCAAATCTTTTTTTTTTTAAGATTTTATATTTAAGTTATCTCTACACCCAATGTGGGGCTCAAACTCACAATCCCCACACTCCACCGACTGGGACAGCCAGGCACCCCTTTCCCCCCCTAAATCATGCTTGCTTACATATTAGAGAAGAGGATCATTAATGTTGAAATTCAAAATGTCTAATAAATGTCTAATTCAAAAGACAGATTCTCTGTACCTAAATTGAAATATTTATACGCTAATAATGTTTACAGCAGCATTATTCACAATATCCCAAAAGTGGAAACCCAAGTGTCCACTGACAGATGAGTGGATGAACAAAATATGGTGTGTGTGTGTGTGTGTGTGTGTGTGTGTGTGTGTATAATGGAATTTTTTTCAGCCCTAAGAAGTAAGGAAATTCTAACACACCACAGGCTACAAATGGATGAACCGTGAACACAGAATGCTAAGTGAAGTGGAAAGAGAAATACTCTAAGATTCCACTTACCTAAGGTAGTCAAAATCTTAAGATAGAAAGTAGAAATTGGGGAGTTGTTATTGAATGGGTATAGTTTCAGTTTTACTAGACGAAAGGAGTTGTAGAGATTAGGTGCACAACAATGTTAATGTATTTAACATTACTGAACCAAATAATGGTTAAAATGGTAAATGTTATAGTTTGTCACAACTGAAAAAAACAGCAAGTGGATAACCCCGGGGGTTGGGGACTGAGCATTACACCGCCTCCCCCTCCACACACAAAGCTTCTATTCTAAAGGCCACCCGCCAGGGAGTTCACCCAGCATATCTGCCCCCGAAAGTTCTCCCACAGGCCCTTGTGTGCCTGTGGAGTGGGGGTGGGTGGGAGTGTCTATGGGGGTAGGAGGGGGTGTCTGGGTGAGGTGGGGAGGTCTTTGGGGGCTGGGGTGGTGTCTATGCGGGCCAGGCTGGGGTAGGGTGAGGGGTAGTTGTCTAGAAGTTTACACCACGCCCCACACCCCAGCTCCAACCTCTGAGCAAAGGCCTGTCTGGGCCAAGTGGGCTGAGTCTCGTTGTCCAAGTTTGCTTTAACTTGGCTTAATGGCCCAGTGGCAGGGACTCTGTCCCCAACTCCCCGACCCCCGACTCATTTTAAGTGTACAATTCAGGGTCTTTTTAGCAAATGCAAGAGTGGTGCGACCATCACTGCAATCCAGTTTTAGAACTTTCCCGCAGCCCACGTGGCTTTTCTGAGCCCCTGCGTTCTCAACTGTAAATGGAAATAGCATGAGCCTAGCACGGATCGGCCACCAGCAGAGTTTACATACTATTATTATGCTTGTTGATGACTGCCCTTTTGTAGACTACTATCCTTTTCCTCTGGCAGTGCGGTCACAGCCCGCCGTGAGCAGCGCGTCCAGCGTGGGCGGGGAAGTGGGATTCGCGAAGACTTGCGTGGGGTTATGCCCAAACGCCGCGGGGCACCCTACCGCCTGCGATCGAGCAATCGGGCCTCTCCCGGCGCCCTGGCTGCGGCTGGCGGCGCGGCTCCGGGCTGGATTGGTGATGCCTGGGCGCTGCGGGCGCCTGCGCAGTGGGGAGGGTCGCCCTCGCGCCCGGGCGCAGCTGGAGAGTCCTCGGAGCTTGGCTGCGGCTGCTCGACTCAGAACCGCCGCACCATGGCGGAGGAGGAGCTGGAGGCGCTGAGGAAGCAGAGGCTGGCGGAGCTGCAGGCGAAGCACGGGGTGAGCGCCCCCGCCCGGCCCGTTCCTGGCGGGCACCGCCCTCGCCCGGGGTGGAGGGCGCGGCCCCAGGCGGAGGTTCAGGCACCGCGGCTGGAGCTCGCCCCGCGCGGGCCCAGGACCCCGTCGCTGGCCCCCGATGCCGGCCTGGGCCCCTCTCCGGGCGCGTGGGCGCTGGGCCGCGGAGGCCGACCGCGTGCGGCCCCCGGGCGGGCAGGCGCTGGGCCTCGCCGGGCCGGCGTCTCTCCAGGACAAAGTGCTCAGCTCCTCGGTTATCTCCGTCCCCTTAGCTTTCTGGCCGAATTGTTTCCTAAAATTAGGGTGTTCCGACCCAAGTAGTCAACGTTGTTTGAGGGTCTGCTGTGTGCGAGGTGCTGCGGGTACAGTGGGGAACATCCTCTCTGGCGGAGTTGCGGGTCCCGGGGAGGAGCCACGCGCTCAACACTAATTCCGTAGATAAAGTGCTCAAGTTAAAGACTGCCGAGGGACCACCGTGATAGGGCTGGAGCGGGAAGGTCTCCAAGGAAGCGCCCTTTGAATCCGCGTCCCCAATACCGAAGCAAATATTATGACCTCTTAAACTCCGGTTTCGTAGGACAGGGACTCCCCTCCCTCATGGTTGTTTGTATTTAAAACATTCTACTAGATTGTGATTTTAGAAGCTTGTCAAAACATTGTAGTAAGTGGAAACTATCCTATTGATTTCCGTGAGGCCCAGCTCTTAGTTATTTGATGATAATTTGATTCTTACCGCTGCTGGAACCTATTAGGTATCAGAAACAAGAAAGTAGTTCCTACTTTCTTCTTAAGTGAAATTGACTAAAAGATACAATTTTTACCCCCCTCCCCCCCCCCCCCCCCAGGATCCTGGCGATGCAGCACAACAGGAAGCAAAGCACAGGTATGGGCTGGAATTCTGAACTTTTTGAAGGATGGTTCAAAATGGTAAAAAACCACCAAATGGTTTTTAAAATTTAGTTATCATATTACTTTTTTTTTTTTTTTTTTTTTTTTTTTTAAATAATCACTATACCCATGGTGGGGCTCACACTCAAAACCTGAGATCTAGAGTTGCATGCCCTGGGGCGCCTGGGTGGCTCTGTCTCTGAGCATCTGACTTGACTCCGGACTCCGGGGTTCTGTCAGCAGGAGCGCGCTTCAGATCTTCTGTTGCCCTCTCTCTCTGCCCCTTCCCCATTTGTGCTCCCGTTCTCTTTCTCAAAAATAAACGTTTAAAAGAAAAAAAGTCACATGCTCTTCCAGCTGAGCCAGCCCAGGCACCCTAGTTTAGTTATTTAATAGATGTGTCCATCTTAAAGTTTTTCCTGGCATAGAGATTTTCCCATAAATAATCAGGGTATATTCGTTATTAATTTGCTAATTAAAGAAGGGTGTATGGAACAACGCATACTTCCCTTGTAATTGCTGGTTGATGTTGTTTCTCTGCTAAACTGTGATTACCTTAAAAATGAGCCTAATAATAGGGCTACCTCATGGGGATGTTGTAAGGATTATGTAGGTACAGGGCTTCACATTTAGTAAATTTCTCTGCACATTAACTGTTAAACTTCTCTTATTTTGTCCCAGCACGTGGCTGGGCACCTCACACATAGCAGATTTAGTGAATGAACACCCAGTTACTTCACCATGCTACCTTTTTTTCCTAACGGTGATTTAAACACACACACACACACACACACACATAAAATTTACCGTAATAAATATTTTTAAGTGTGCAGCTCATTCGTGTTTACTGTAGTGTTATTATTATGCAACAGATCTCTAGAACCTTTTCATCTTGCAAGATGGAAACTCCGTACCTGTTGAACAGCATTTTCCCCTCTCCCCATCATGCTGCCATTTAACTCATTCATTCATTCAGCAAGTATTTATTGACCACCAGGTCCGAATCAGGCACTGTGCTGGGTCTAGAGAAATCGGCAAGGCAGAAAAGGTTCTGTCCCTCTGGGGCTTATTAGTGGGAGAAGAATGGTGCTGAGAAGAAAATAAAACTACGACGTGAATTTCATTGATTGTAAGACATGTATTTTTTCACATATAACAGAGATTAGATCTGTCTCATAATGGATCACTCTTGTCCTGGATTCTTCCAGAGAGGATTTATTTTTGCTTCTGCCATAACTTGGGTACATTTCTAACCTGAGACCTTTTAAAGTTAAATTCTGTGCTTGAGGGGCATCTGGGTGGCTCAGTCAGTTGACCGTCTGACTCTTGATTTTTCTCAGGTCATGATCTCGTGGTTTGAGGGTTCGAGCCCCTTGTCATGCTCCGCACTAGCAGTGTGGAGCCTGCTTGGGATTCTCTCTTTCTGCCCCTCCCCGCCCCTCCCCTACTCTCTTGCTCTCTCTCAAAATAAATAAATAAACTTAAAAAAAAATTCTGTGCTTGAGATTTCACTCACCCCCAAGCAGTGTAAATTCAGACAGAAAACCTGTAAGACTAAAGCTTGAAGTTTAGACTCTGACAGGAACTTTTTTCTTCCTTCACTCGGGACCAAGGCTGATGGCATGCATCCTTTCTGTCCGTTTCTGCATGGCGGGTTTATTTTTTGTTTACCTTGTACTGTGGGTGTTACTCTTTGATACCCAGCTTTGAGTAGGGATCTGTTATTAGACTCGCCCATTTTGTTCTTAGAGGTACGTAAACTATGGCGCATCTTACAATTGATGGCATTCTTTGATTCAGTGAAAATAGCAGGGTTGAAGTACTCGGGGGCAATAAGGAAATGGCCTGTGGAGGTGGGCTGTGCGCCGCCGTGTGCTTAGCCACCTCAGCTGGGGGTGGCCCGTAGGCACAGCCAGCCCCAGCTCCCCTTCTGATTCAGCCGGAGGATCTGCTTTTGTCTGTGTTGTGTAGTAAGTTCCCTAAAGGATTTCATTTGGGAAAAACATTTTTTTTTTTTTTTTGCTGCTGCTTAAATAAAAGTTCGAAACCACTGTCCTGAGAACTAGTTCCCACTTGAATCGGTAGAAAGATGCAGGGATGGTTGCAAGGTTATAATTTCACTCTCCCTCCCCACTCAAAAAGTGGAACTGAGAGTCTTGAACCATGGGGTCTGGTTCCAGCTTGGCCAGGTTTACCTGTGTCCCCGTAACATAGCCTTCCCAGGTCTCAGCTTCATCTCTAAGAAAAATCACAGATTAATCATTTGGTCCTTTAATTGCCTGGAATCTTAACTACCAATTTCTAGAACCTGTCACACACCGGGTACTTTATGTATGTTGGTAATAGTGGCGGAACTAAAACTCCACCCTGAATGGTGAAAATCTAAAGTTTTACCTTTCAACCTGGTAGGTTGGTACCCACATAAAATAAAGCTAACTTTTGAGGGCGGGCCTGGACTCCTACTTGAGTATGGGAACTGCTGCCCGCGCGGCGCCTGCCGTAGCGCAGTCTGTGTGCGCGGCAGGCTTCCATCTTGGGAAACACGGGAGTTGTGTGTTCAGTAGGAATGCTGACAGCATGGGTTCTAATTGTGCTGATCTGTTTGTGTCGTAGGGAAGCAGAAATGAGAAACAGTATCTTAGCCCAAGTCCTGGATCAGTCAGCCCGGGCCCGCCGTAAGCATCTTTAGTTTCCTCTAACTTATTTCCATAAAGTGGACCTGAGCTACTGGAATAGGGCAAGGGATCTAGGATATCGTTGCTGTCTCTGGATTAAATATTTAACGTAAAAACGTGATGCAGATAAAATTGTAAGAAATGTGAAGTTAATAAACCTAAAGAAATGTAATTGAACCATTGCTAAAAATACCAGCTCAGTTCTCGCTTACCAAAGAGATGATCTCCAAGTGCATTTTAGGTCAAATTTATAGGAAACCACTCTTTAATTGAGTCATTCACGAAATGTTGCTGGTAGTTTATGTGGGTGATGGGGATTTGGGAGGTTTATTGTCTCTGTTTTAGTGTATGTTCATAATTTTTCACAGTAAATTCCGAAACATATAGAAAAAACTAATAAGCCAATCCAAATGAGCTAGTATCTTTTGTATTGTAACTTGAAGCCCGGCTTAGAAGAGGCAGGTTTCTTAGATGGATCAACAATTATGTATGTGTGATCATACAGAAATTGCTTTCCATTTAAGTGGAAATCATTAAAAAATAATAGTAATAAAAACAAAAGACCTCAGGCTTAGAATCTGAGGACCCAAGTTGAATCTTGGCTCTCCCACTACCTCTGTGTGGTGTTGACAGAGATTGACATGGCTGCACTTGAGTTTCCTCATTTTTAAGACGGGCTGTTGTACAATCTGCCCTACCTGCCTACTTTGCTAGTCTCAAAACACAGGTCTGTGAAGTGCTTTGGAAATGTTGGTGAATAGTTTTAAGTTCTCTAAGTGTGCCTTTAGTTTTGACTCCTTCTTTTTCTTTTTAGTAAGTAACTTAGCACTTGTAAAGCCTGAAAAAACTAAAGCAGTAGAGAATTACCTCATACAGATGGCAAGATACGGGCAACTAAGTGGGAAGGTAAGCTTGGACTGTCTTGAGGCCATTTTACCTGTTGTTATTGACTTTATCAAAACATACCTTCAAAAGGTCAGTTTCATCTTCTGGTTCAGAAGTTCTTATTGACTATTTCAGTGAAGCAATTTATAAAGGAGAGAATACTTGTGTCTACCATAAATCCTAAAAGATAACTAATTGCCTTTCCTAAAATCCTCTGCTGCTTTCCTTTATGACGCTGCTATGGAACCTTGATGTGTGTGTGTGACCCAGGGACTGTTAGGGTCAGCATCTAATTGCTTCTACACTGGAAACAGGTTTGTCAATGATACCAAATAAAATACTACCCATGTACGTAGAAGTTAAGCGTGTTTTGCAAAGGAGGAGGTGCTGAAATTCCTGGTTATTATGTGCGTGGCTGTGATGCCCTGATGAGCTCTGGTGAGCCTGACCTTCCTTCAAGATCCTTCCTTCAAGATGAGCCCTGCCTGCACTGGAAGCTGGCTGTTGCCTCCATAGCCTGCGGGGCTCAGGCCTGCGCTTGAACCCCTTACACTAAGAGCGTGTGTGGAAGAGACAATGACTGTTCATCTATTTTGAGTGACTTCTCTCCTTCATTTAAGCTCTTCAAGAGCAGAGGCTGTGCGTCTCCAGCACAGGTGTAGGGGGTTGTCATTGTCTGTTAGTGGTGCTAAAGGTGTTCTTAAGTACTCTTAACGTGGAATTTTCCTGAGAGAGCTAATCAATGGACACCTTCCCCTCTCCTCAAATGAGGCTAGCAGAGCAAACTTGATTTGGAACTTAAACCAGTAGTTAGAACCTCCTGTCTTGCCTCTCCTTCCTTGCCTCTTGACCTCTGCCCCCGTGCCCCCAGAAAGATTAAAACCATTCAATCTGCTGAGGTATAAACTCTTTGTTTAAAAAAAGTACTGTTTTTCTTTCTGGTTATCCTAGGTATCAGAACAAGGTTTAATAGAAATCCTTGAAAAAGTAAGCCAACAAACAGAAAAGAAAACCACAGTTAAAGTAAGTTTCCCCAAATGAGCATGGCAAAAGAAAAAGATTTTAATGATAAGTGTTAAATATCCTGTATTTATCTACTGTATCAAAACATGTTTCAGCCCATAAACATTTTCCATTTGTAACAGGTGAAAATTTGGGGAGAAGGGCTGCACTTGTTGAGGGGTCTAATTATTAAGGCTCTTCTGTTCCCCCCACCCCAATCGATACAAAACCCTAAGTTGTTTGAAAGGTCTAATGTCTTGTAGTAGTAGACCTTGTTCTTGTCAGAAAGTCTGAGTTCTGCTTTATTAACCCTGTTATGACACTCCTTTACTTTCCCCCCAGTTCAACAGAAGAAAAGTCATGGACTCTGATGAAGAGGATGATTATTGAGTTTAAGATGTTTAGAGACTGGAACTTGATGGAACAGTTCTAGGACAGATAACACTTGGTGGAAGTAAAGATCTGATTGTTTACTTTGTTTATTGTCTATATGCCTTTTAAAAAAATAAACTTGTTATGCAAAATAAAACAATTTGGGCAAAGTTTTTTTTATACCATAGCCGAATGAACAGATCTGCGTTTGGAATTTTTTCTTTCATACCAAAAGTTTATAAACGTGTAGCAGCATGAATATATTCTTTGTAACTGTGACATTAGTGTTAGGAAAATGGCCTTTGCAGAAATAGACGCTGGCTTACTCTTCAGTAAGAAGGAAATAGCATCCAGTAACATGGTAGTTAAAACCCATGGATTGAGAGGAATCAACTTTTAATGTTTAACATCTAATATTTCCAAAATCTAGGCTCTGAAACCAGGTACACTATTTTTCTTCCTGAAGATAATCTGTATGTTTAAGGTAAGGAAATTCCTCGCTTTGGTTTCATTTATAACCTACTTTTCAAAGGCACTGAGACTATATTATCTTAACAAATATTACCCCAATCCAAGACAGTGGTACTTGCATTGAAGAAAATTACCAAAATAACTAGGAAGACACTGATAGTAATACTGGAACGATAACCAACATGTTTGAAACAAAGTAAGTGCCTTCTAACTTTAGCAGTTAAACATTTTGGTAGAATTGTTGGGAGTTCTTCACCCATAAAATTGCAGGTAATTTAAAGCACATGTCATCTGTTGTGCTTTCCTCCCACTAGATTTTGAAACCTTTACTCATAAATTTACTTCTCAAGTGAGCTGTTTGGTGTAACCTTTTAGAGGCCTCAGCCCAGGAGTAAGTTCGTAACATTTAATATGAAGGGAATAGGATTGGTGACAGGAAAGTAACAGGAAAAATGGTTTAGAATCCCAATCTCTCTAATGAGCATACTGCTGATCTATATCTAAACTGTGTATTTGAGATGTTACTCATTTGGGGACTTGAAATTTGGAACTGTGGCCAATAAAGTCCGTGTTGGAGCATCTAGCATTCCTGAATAAACAAACTAATGAGTAGAACTTTTGACATCAAAATTTTTTAAAAGGAACAGAATTAGAGTCAAATATAAGTCTTGCTCAGGGATTTTGGCGGGGGGGAGAAAAAGCACATCCCAGTTATAGGTAAACTTTGCTTTAGGTCTTATTTACATAAAAATGCTGGAAGGTGACTAGATGATTCTCTGCAAGTTTTGTTACATGCTTCCTCCTACAGAATAACCACTGTCCTGATGGCATCTGTCCTGTCCTCGAAGGACACTTGAGGATGGAAAGTGGTTCTGTACACAAGGATAAAAGTTCTGCAAGGCAGCCTAGGAAATGGGGCGTGGTTATTCTAAGCTTTCTAATTTAATTGACAATACTTTGAATTCAAAGCATTCTCACACAGTATAGAAATTGGGGCATTACCAATTTCTGAGTGGTCAAATGAAGTTTTAAGTGGGAAAGAATTGGAGAAAAACAAGTTTTAAAAAATAATTGAGGTAGTCACTTCAGACAGCTCACCCTGCTAATCGCAGAGTAGCTCAGGAAGAAGCTTCTCCCCTAAAATCGACCATCTCATTCAAGGTACTTACATCTCCAGAAGACACACTGCACTGGAAACTGCCAGTTCAGATGACAGCACCAAGCAGGCCGTGACCCCAGATCTGATAGTGCCAGCAAATCACCCTTCTTTCTCTGAACCTATTTCAACATTTGACAATTCTGCCAGTCGGGGCGAACGTTAGAATTAAATAGTTTTCAAAATTCTATCGTACCACCCAGAAAATGAGGGGATATCAAATGCGTGTATTTGCGGCTTGGCTGACAAACTGCACAGGACACGATTTCTTAATTAGGAGGGCAGCACACCGCGACTGACGTCAGTGAGGTCGTTTTGTTTAATACTGTGGAAAAGGAGGAAAAATAAACCTGAATAAAGAAATTCGCAAAGCAACAGTGCTTATTTCCTGTTTGGGCTAAAAAGCTCTATTGCATTCACTTCTGTTCTGGTTTTTTAAAAAATTAAAACCTTTTTCTGGGCATTGCACCTGCTAGCCTCAGTCAGTCCTAGGGAGGCGAATGGGTGAGGGTCTGCTCTGAATGATCCGGTTTACGTATTTCAGTGAGAAGGGTGTATCCATCCAATGGGGGAAGATCTTTCCATACACAAAGCACATGTTTATAGCGGAGAGGATGAGAAGCACACATCTCTCCAGAGCAAAAGACCAACTAAAGAAGTGTACCATGACACGCTCAAGAATCATAGAGTTTACTGTTTTCTTTCCCATCATTTGGCACAGATCCAAGGCACATTAGAAAATTAGAAATCATAAATTACTTTGTAGAAAAATAATCAGTCCCTCCCTTCTATACATACACAAGTATTTCCAAGAACATGCACAAAACCATGTCCCTATTACAAAGTTATTTGAAAATGTACTCAGGACAAACCCATGTTTGCAGCTGTAGGCCAATTAGTAACATAAAAAAATAAGTATAATCTATAGAAATTTATAAAAAGGAATAAGTGGCAATAAATTCTAACCGAAAGTAACTCTGACCTGGTTTGTGCTGTTAAGTTTTGAATCTGAATCAAAAGACTAAGGAAAGATGTGCCAAATCTCTCTAGCTCAGGAACCATCCGGCAGGTGTGACATCCAAGGGAGGTTTTTAACGGGAAGGGAGGTTTCGAGAGACACTGATACGGGTGCGTATGTGCGGTGACCAAACACCTGTACTTACTTTGTTGGAAGAAAAATTACACCCAACCTTCCCCACATACATAGTGCAGAACAGGTCATAAATGTCCTTTTCACTAAAATGAACGCCACACTGGCACGGGGACATCTTTGGGCTCGAGTGCTGCTTTGCAAAGGAATATCTTCCGGGCCCTCTTTTCTCCAGGCCAGCGCGTCCCGTCCGCCCGGTCTCCACGGTGCCCTGGAGCCCACGCTGCTTCTCCACAGCCTATCCCAGAGGGCGGGGTTCTTTAGCCGGTGGTTTGCTAATCTGTACACACGGCAGAGGTTAGCACCTTGCGGTGGGAGGACAGAACCCGGTGATGAAAGCCATCGCTGCAGCCAGGTGGCGGGCTGCTTCAGAAGAAGCCCACACCCGGTCTCGGGGATCGGGACACCACTGGAAACCGTGTGTATTCCTTTTCCAGTGCATTCATGAGCTCCGAAGAGGAGAGAGATGGTGGTGGTTTTCTTTGTTGCATTCTTTCCCTCGGCCACAGAAAAGCTTTCAGGAACTTTCTGCTTTACTCTCAAACCAAACGCAAAGTACAGGTCAGTTCTCAGCTGCGTTCCTGCTCGGCACCTTCTTGTTGAGGACTCACCTCCTGGCAGCCGACTTAACAACCGCTTACCGCTGTTAAGACTGGGAAGTAATAGCAGCCTCTCGGGGAGCAGCTGGGTCTCCGGCGGTCCCGGGGCTCTTGGCTGCGACCGTGTCCTCGACGGTGTGTCTGCGCAGCATCCGCCGGCTCGCAGGAACGCTTTGTTTCAGCCCGGGCCTCTCGGGCTGACTGCTGCTTCCTCTGCCCGCAGTCTCAGGTCCCCTCTGGTCTGGCGGGCTGTTCTGCTCCCGTGTAACCTTTTGCCTCCCTGGCTGAAGAAACGGTACAATTCAAGCAGTTCGTTCACACTGCGTGTAAAACAAGAACCACACAAGAACGGCGTCCTTGGGTGCTTGTGTGTGTCACCCAATGTGCTCGCTACTTTCTGGGCATAACTTCAGCTCTGACATCCCTGTGGGACAGCATGGGTGCCACTGATACTCTCTGTGTGTCAGACGCAACGTCAGGGCTCTACCTGATCTCACATCTAATCTTTATAACAAGTACGCCCTGATGGCTACACCGTGCACGGCTGAGGCACAGGGTCAGCAAGTGGAAGCAACCTGCCTAAGTCCCCGTCGCTCACAGGGGAAGAGCTGGCACCCGACTGAACCCAAGCAGATTTCAGTTTGTGGGTTTCCCACGCAGCGGCGGGACGGTCCGTCAGCAAGTCACGGAAGATTGCGTCGGAGGCCGAAATCGGCCAGGTTGACAAAAATCACTTCAGTTCTCTAAAGCAAAGACTTAGCGCCTGCGCAGACGTGCTTCGACAAGCCTGTGCCACCGCACGTGCTGGCAAGTGTACCCATCCGCAGTCATACTGCCAGGAGCAGGCAGGAAAGTCAGGTTTCTGGGAAGAGGCACCACTGCACCACCGCACCCAAAGCAGCCTCCCTTTTGTAACTGAGTGAGGGAACAGGCTGTGGGAAGGCGGCCACACGCGGATCTGTCCACGTGAGCAGCTTCCGACCGTATTCGGAGAAGGGTTTTGTTGAACCCATCCGGACACAAACTTGGTTTCTTCCTGACATCGGTGATTCACACGCTAGTGAATCCTAGATGGCGTAACCCGAGCCATCTCACTGAGCACACACGCCACAAGCTGCAGGGGCTCTCCGCGCCCACCCCTGTTCCCACTGTCCCCTCGCTCTCCTTTCTCAGTAAACGAAGTCTGTGCCCTTGGCTGTGCCGCTAACGAACTCATCTTAGTTGCTACTGACTCTTGAAAAGAAGGGGATCGTGACGTGAGAAACGTGTTCACCACGGGTTCGTTTTGGAAAAGCCAGGCTTTAAGAATACAATGAGGGGCGCCTGGTGGCTCAGTCGGTTAAGTGTCCGACTCTCAGTCTCGGCTCAGGTCATGATCTCACAGTTTGTGGGATCGAGCCCCCTGTCGGGCTCTGCACTGATGGGTGTGAAGCCTGCTTTAGATTCTCCCTCTCCCCCTCTCTCTGCGCCTCCCCTGCTAGCTCTCTCTCAAAAATAAATTAAAAACAAAAAAAGAAATATGATGATAAGCCAGCGTTTCATGACTCACCTCATGCAAACAGTCTTCAGTAAAATTAGGGACACTTCTCTCCCTCGCCATAATCTCCCTTGAAGTCCTTCCCCTGAAACCCAAACCAAAGTGACATCAGTGTTTGGGACAGTGGTGTCGAACACTCTGGTTGGCCACAAGGTGGCAGCATTTGATGAGCGCAGATTTTTCTGTAACCCATCAAAGGGCCACATACCTGGCTTTAGTTGTAAGTAAAAGTCGGGTCACAGCCCAGAAATCAACGCAAATTTTATACTCACTTAAACTGACCACCTGAGTGGACAAAGTAAAACTGTCTTGTAAAAGGTTCATCTGGTAGATCATACATTTTTGAGTTCCCTGTAGATAAAAAAGGATAAACATTTGAGAACTTCTGAAGTAGTTTTAAGGATTTTTAAAGTTGTAGCACAGATGCAACCTTTCAATTTTCTTAGCTTAACAAAATTGAGAAAATTACACACTGCATTTGCTTAAAGAGACATTTTAGTAGCTATCTATTTATTACCGGTAAGCCCCCATGGAAAAGAAGAAAGAGCATCCTTATTAACACACAGGACACTTTGTGAGACGGACTCAGGATTATCCAGACATGGAAATGGGTTTACTCACATTATTACACTACAAACTATACTGTAATTTTCAACAAGAATAGAGGGGCGCCTAGCTGGCTCAGTTAGTACAGCGAGTGAATCTTGATCTCAGGGCTGTGACTTTGAGCCCCATGTTGGGTACAGAAATTACTTTAAAAACAATAAAATCTGAGGCACGTGGGTGGCTCAGTTAGTTGAGCATCCGACTTCATCTCAGGTCATGATTTCACAGTTTGTGGGTTTAAGTCCCACATCAGGCTCTGTGCTGACAGCTCAGAGCCTGGAGCCTGCTTCGGATTCTGTGTCTCTCTCTCCCCCTACCCCTCCCCCACTCATGCTCTGTCTCTGTCTCTCTGTCTGTCTCAAAAATAAACATTAAAAAAAAAATTACAAAATAAAATCTTTAAAAAAATAAAAGTAAAGAGTAGAACATGGGACCTACCTAGACCATAAGAACTGGAAAAAAAAAAATACTTCAGCCCCACCCATGATTGGCAACTACTGTTCTAATTACCAATAAATTCTGTATACGTGCAAATTAAAAACAAACAAACAAAAAACCTTTAAAGTTAGCAGCAAACACAGCCCCAGAGGTCCAGGAAACGCTTTTAAAAAGGCCTGGATTGGGGACAGGCGGCAGGAAAGAATCTCCCGGCGGCTGCTCCTCCTCTCCAGCTGGCGGAGGGGAGGCCCGAGCCTTCAAGGTGAGGCTGAGAGAGGCCACCTCACTTCCGGAAGAAGCATCATCCCGATCAGCCAGAAAATCAGTAGCAAAACAAGCCGACGAGTTAGGCTGTATCGTCCATTTCTTTGGTGCCCATATCCCTGCCCCGGTCACCAGTTATGATGACATTCGACATTTAAAATTAAACGAACACCAGCAACTACTCATGGATTCCCAAAGAGGCCCATGCTGAGAATTACAGACAGAATGTTAAGTTCTTACATTTTTTCCGGATCTTAACAGTAACGTACTCCTTGTGGTCCGTCTCGTCAGCGTCGCCTGACGTGGCCACACAGCTCGGTACCACCTGAAGTAATTCCATTATTTTTGAATTCTACAATTTGAGAGGGAAAAGGTTACAGGAACAGTTTTCATTCTTAGCAGGTTCTTGCTTGCTTTTGATGTAACTGTCCACATTGGTGCAGCCGGACAGAGAAGCAAGGAGCAGCCACAGACGGGACGGTGACGCCACGGAGCCTCGTGCTTCCGGGCAGCCCAGCGCTCGGAGCCCGGCTCCTCCTCTCCCGGGTACTGCTGCTCCGTGCGCTGGGTTGCCCATAATGGGCTCTGTTATTGCACAGTTATCATGAGGTCATGGACGGCCCAGCACACAGTGACTACGAGATCAAAAACACTCATCCTTATGATCATCGGAGAAAGTGCTAACTGAAGGTTTAAAATATTTCAATTCCAGGGGTGCCTGGGTGGCTCAGTTGGCTGAGTGGCCAAATTTTGATTTTGGCTCAGGTCATGATCCCAGGGTTGTGGGACTGAACCCCCACATCAGACTCCGCACTGAGTGTGGAGCCTATCGGGGAGGCTCTCTCTCCCTCTGCCTCCCTCTCCCACTTGCTCACTCTCGCTCTCTCTCTCTCTCTCTAAAATAAAAATAAATAATAAATAATAAATAAAACAAAATGTTTCAATTCTGTTAAGAAATGCCACTGAAAATTAATACGATAAGCCCATGAGTACGTTGGGTTTATAGTGACTTTTATGCGACACCAGTGTCGTTTAACAGCCTACTGGCTGTCTACCCAGAGTCAAAAATGAAAAGATTCAACAGGAAAACAGGAATAGACAGCTTGCTTCTCCTAAGAGAGGAGAAGAAGCCTTTTCCTCGCCACTGCCCCGTGCCAACACCCACGGCACTGGAAGGAGGGGTGAACTGGTCCCCCCACAGTTCCCCTCGTACCACTCAAAGAGTCTTAGAACTGCCAATTGACCAAACTTTCTCCATGGTGCCGTGAACACCACTGCAGGCAGGGTGAGCCCCGAACTTCCCTGTGAGCACGTGATGGCTTGTCCCCGGGCCACCCCAGGGCACCGACACCCGCAGTTGCTGGGGGAGCACCTCTACTCAGCCCATGGAAAGCGAGCCCTGAAGGACTGACTCCCAGCTCCCCAAGCAGGACCGGACACCTGACCAGGGGACCAAGGACCGGACATCTGACCACACTGGCCATCTTCTGGCACAGCCACCCAGCCCAGCACGGCGAATCCAAGGTCAGCTATAGCTATTTCAGGTGCGGTGTAACCACAGGGGATCCAGAGGGAGCTGCGAGGGGGCCCCCCACTCACCTGTTCAGCACAGTCTAGAGCTGTGCACTGCCTCTTGTTCAAGACCTGAACCGATGCCCCGTGAAGGAGAAGCAACTCCACCACAAAGACGTGCTTTTCGATCACAGCCTCGTGCAGCGCCGTGTTGCCCTTGTTGTTACAGACGTTAATGGAGGCCCCGTGCTGGAAGGAGAGACGGTGCAGTCGAAAGGAAGGGCGGGGGCGCCTGGGTGGCTCAGTCGGTTAAGTGTCCGACTTTGGCTCAGGTCATGATCTCGCGCTCCACGAGTTCGAGCCCCACGTCAGGCTCTGGGCTGACAGCTCAGAGCCTGGAGCCTGTTTCAGATTCTGTGTCTCCCTCTCTCTCCGACCCTCCCCTGTTCATGCTCTGTCTCTCTCTGTCTCAAAAATAAATATATATTTAAAAAAAAAAAAAAAAAAAAAAAAAGAAAGGAAGGGCGGACCACGCAGACTCCAGGCGACGCGAAGCCCGCCCCGGACCGGGATCGGCAGCTCACCTGTAACAGCAGTGCCGCGACTTCATGGTGTCCGTTGGAACAGGCGTAAATGAGCGGTGTGTTTCCGCTTATGTCCTTTTTATTGGGTTTTGCGTTAGAATCCAGGAGATACTTCACCACCTAGCCCAGAGAAGGCAAATTTTTCAACCGTAATTAAATTTGTGGAGAGAGATCCTGTAACTTGATATTCTTTGGACTTTTCTCTAAGTGTATTTAGAAGGCTCTTCCCACACGTGTCTGACTCTTGGGAGGGGACAGACCAACGGAAGTGGGGTCTCCTCTGCCCGGCAATGTGCTAGGCGCGATTTTTCTCATTTCATGGTTAGACCCACCCTATGGAGGGCCGAATTATTACCCCAGTCTTAAGAGATTAGGAAACTGATGTTTGGAGTGCTATGCTAGGTGCTACGAGAGACATGGAAGGCCTGAGGTGGTTCCTGTCTTTTATTCTTTATTTTTATGTTTTTTTTAAGTAGGCTCCACGCCCAACATGGAGCTTGAACTCACAACCCCGGGATCAAGAGTCAGAAGTGCCACTGACTGAGCCAGGCGGGCACCCCTATTTATTTTTTGTTATCTTTTTAAGTAAGCTCTATACCCAATATGGGGCTTGAACTCACAGCCCTGAATGAGCCAGCCAGGTGCCCCTGATTCCTGGCCTTTAAAAGCTTATAGGGGCGCCTGGGTGGCTCAGTCAGTTAAGCGCCTGACGCAGGATCAGGTCATGATCTCACGGTTCATGGGTTCAAGCCCCGCGTCAGGCTCTGTGCTGACAGCGCGGAGCCTGGAGCCTGCTTTGGGTTCTGTGTGTCCCTCTCTCTCTGCCTTTCCCCTGCTCGTGCTCTGTCTCCGTCTCTGTCTCTCTCAAAAATAATGATTAAAAAAATAATAATAATAAAAATAAAAGCTTATTTTATTTAAGTGGAGCTAGGGTCCTGGGGTGGCTCAGTTGGGTGAGTGATCTCACAGTCCATGAGACTGAGCCCCACAACAGGCCCTGTGCTGACAGTGTGGAGCCTGCTTGGGATTCTCTCCCTCTCTCTGCCCCTTCCCCGCTTGCGTACTCTCTCTCTCTCTCAAAATAAATAAATGAACTTTTTTTAAAAAATTAAAAAATTAAAATCTTAGAGTAGAGCTAACAGGGAGACTTTTTTTTTTTATTTTAAATAGATAATTCTCAAAAAGAAATACAGGACTTTGAAAAAGTCAAGCATTTCACAATGGTCTCCTGCACCTCCTCCATAGGGCCATTCTCTATAAAGTACTAAGCTGTTGACACAGACCACGGGCTGCGGGGGTGAAAGGTGCTAATCGCAGGCAGAGCCCTCAACGACCCATACCCACACACCAGAGCCAGCTCCTGGTGGGGTGGGAATCAGAACATGGGCCTCCGTGCCACTGGGATGTGAATGCCAGAGGTGTGGCGGGGAGGAGGGATGGGGGAAGGGAGAGGGTCCTCACCCAGAAGCACCAGAGCTCTGTGTTCTGTTGCTGAGCCATCCTGCCACGTGCCTCTCAGGATCCCAGAGCAGGGAGGAAGGAAGTGTGTCTGTCCTCCGGGCCGGCCCCCAAACCCGCCCCCTGCAGCACTCCCGCCAAGCAGCCTGTGCCCAGGAGCCAGAACCCGTACCTGAAAGTGGCCCTTCTGGCAGGCCAGGTGGAGCGGGACGGCTTGGTTCACATTTCTGGCACCTGCGTTGGCACCATGCTTCAACAGGAGGGGGACGAGGTCCGCCCGACCGTGCAGGGCAGCCACGTGCAGTGGGGAGAAGCCGTCCTGGTTGGTCACATTCACACCGAGCCCACTGGCAGGGATCTTTGCCAGCTTCTAGTAAAAGCGGAGGATGGAGTCAGAGATGTCATCAGTATTTAAGAAACTGGGCTGAAGGAATTGAAGCCAGGCGCCCCCCCCCCCACTGTCCCTGTGCAAAATTTGGGGTCACGGTGGGATCCAGAATCAGGTGGCCGACAGGTGAATTCCTACAACTGGAGAAAGGTAAGATATCCCAAAGGAGTAACTTCTATTTTCAAGAGACCAACCCCCCTGAAATGATCCCTTATTTATGCCAAGGCAGTTCAACGGGAAACAAGTCTGTTCAACAAACGGCGCCGAACCACTGGATCCCCACATACGGAGAAAGTGCACATCAGCCCTTACTCCACCACACAAGAACTACAAACGCCTCATAGACCTAGGTGGGAGAGCCACGACTGTGTCATACTTCACTTTCCTGGAGTGAACGCACGAGGAAATCCTTGCAACACCGGGATGAGCAAAGATCTCTTAGGGAAGACACAAAAAGCAAAAACCATAAAGGAAGAGTTCGACAAGCTGGTTTTCGATGGTTCTTCTTGGAAAGACACAATTAAGAAAATGAAGAGGCAAGTCACAGAGTGGGAGAAAATATCTGCGTTATGTAGGTCTGATGAAAGAGGTGCACCCCACCAGAATTTTAAAACAACAGGTTCTTACAACGCAATTGGACAATCCGACGTTAAGAAAAAAAAAAGGCAAAAGATCTGGGGGGAAAAATCTGTATTTGCATCATGGAGATACTGTGCACTGTGCTGGTGGTTACATGACCACGTGTTTGTCAAGCCTCATAGAGCTGTTTGCTGCTTAGCTCCATCGTTCGTCATTTTTATCACGAAACTACCTTATGAGCCGCAACGGTTTTAAAATCAATCATGCCAATGTAAGAACAATCAACTAGTAATTTCTTCTTGAGAGAGAGAGAGAGCGTGCATGCACACAAGCAGGGGAGGGACAGATAAGGAGGGAGAGAGAGGATCCCAAGCAGGCTCCGTGTTGTCAGTGTAGAGACTGATGTAGGGCTCCGTCCCGTGAACCGTGAGACCATGACCTGAGCCAAAATCAAGAGTTGGACACTTAATTGATTCAGCCACCCAGGAGCCCCTCAATCAATAATTAGCAGGACAAACAAGGGGCGCCCGAGTGGCTCAGTTGGTTGAGCGTCCGACTTCAGCTCAGGTCATGATCTCAGGGTTCGTGAGTTTGAGCCCCATGTCGGGCTCTGTGCTGACAGCTCAGAGCCTGGAGTCTGCTTCTGATTCTGTGTCTCCCTCTCTCTCTCGGCCCCTCCCCCTGCTCATGCTCCGTCCCTCTTTGTCTCTCTCTCTCTCTCTCAAAATAAATAAACATTTAAAAAAAAGGACATTTATAAACCATATAACTGAAAACAAACATTAAATTAAGATATCAAATCATACATTTCGATAATAAAATCATTATGTCAGCGTTTTACATGACTGGCCAAGAATTAAAACTGGTTATCTAGTTCACTTTTTGCTGATTAAGAAGGTTCTCTCTCAGAAAAACTGCATGCAAAGTTAGAGGGGTGAATTTTGCTGCATGTAAATTGTACCTCAAAACTAAAAAACAAACAAATGAAGGAACAGGGAGAAAAAACGCAATGAAATACCACTGCACACCTACGGGAGCGACTACAGTTAAAAAGTCACAAGGATATGGAGTAACCAGAACTCTCACACACCGGTGGCAGAAATGGAAAATGCCATAATCACTCTGGAAAAATGGCAGTTTCTTATGAAGTTACACATGCACTTACTACAAAATCCAGCAATTATAACCTGAGGTCTATACCCAAGTATATGCATATTTATACAAAGACTTGTTCACAAATGTTTACACTAGCTTTCTTCACAAAGCCCAGAGCAGGGAACTACTCAAATGTTCATCAAGGGGTGATTAGATAAATTGTCGTATAGTCAACACTACCCAGCAACAAAATGAAATGAACCGCTGATCCAACATGGATCTCAAAACATTCTGCTGAGTGAAGGAAGCCAGACTCAAAAGAGTGTGTACTGTCTGGCTCCATTCACACTAAATTCTAGAAAATGCCAATGAGCCTGTCATGATGGACAGCAGACCGGTGGTGCCTGGGACAGGGGAGGAAGGGGGAAAGCAAGAGTTTCAAAGCAGCCCAAGAAAACCCTCAGAAGTGATGGTCATGTTCTGTATCTTGCTGTAGTAAAGGTTTTCAGGGGTTTTTTTTTAATGTTTATTTATTTTTGAGAGAGAGAGAGAGAGAGAGAGAGAGAGAGAGAGGGAGAGAGAGAGAGAGAGAAAGAGATGGGTTCAGAGGATCTGAAGCAGGCTGTGCACTGACAGCAGAGAGGCTGATGTGGGGCTCAAACTCATGACCCGTGAGATCATGACCTGAGCCGAAGTCAGATGCTTAACCGACTAAGCCACCCAGGTGCCCCTCAATAAAGGTTTTTTCAACAAACACCCTAAACACACCAGTGGGCTAGAAGATGGTCGGGTCCAGGGGTGGTTAACTAAAGCACAGACGGGGAGCAACTTCCATATAAATGTATTTCTTATGTCTTCTGCGTCTTTTTGAGACATTTCAAAATGAGAAAAAGGTAAGAGGTTTTCAAAAAGCAGAGAACGTAAGATTTTATTCGATAAATCCAGCAGTTATTTTAATGTATAATTCAGTTTCTTGTTACAACTAGCGAACCATGAGGCGGGGAAGAAGAGAGTGTAGGAAAATGGCAGGAACAGGGACGGATGCAGTAACTGCCTCTAGGCACACACAGTCACTGACGGGGCCTGAAGTATTGTCACCTCACATCGTATTCTCTGAAACACCGTCCGCCTTTTTTATTTTCATAGCAGTCTGTAGAGGGGGAATCATTCTCTGGGCTGTATATATCCAGCAGCATGGGGACAGGACAGAAGTTGCACATTCCCAATGTGCACATGACCCTGCAGCTAGATGAAAAGCTACATGTGAATGAAAGTTTAATCTTTTCAATATCATTGGGTTAAAATAACCCACACTGAAGGGGCACCTGGGGGGCTCAGTCGCTTAGGTATCTGACTGTGGCTCAGGTCATGATCTCACGGTTCGTGAGTTCAAGCCCCGCATCGGGCTCTGTGCTGACAGCTCAGAGCCTGGAGCCTGCTTCAGATTCTGTGTCTCCTTCTCTCTCTGCCCCTCCCCCACTCACACTCTGTCTCTCTTTCTCTCTCTCGAAAATAAACAAACATTAAAAAAGAAAAATTAAACAAAAATAACCCACAGTGAAGCTTTTTTAAATAAGGCAACATTATCTTATAATACAAAGGACAACACCACTATACGTGTTTTGTAGAGTCAAATTAATTTTCTCAGTATAGCACATACACAATCAAGTTAAATAACTAGCACACAAGCGCATACTAGATGCACAATACCATCTACAATTGCTCAAAAGAAGATGAAATATTTAAGTGTACACTTAAGAAAATATGGACAGGATCTCTATGCTAAAAATCACAAAATGATGAAGAAATCGAAGAAGGCCTAAATATTTGGAGAGATATACCGTGTTCATGAAAACACAACACAGTAAAGATGTCATTTCTTCCCAACTTGATCTACAGTTTTAATGCATTTCCTACCAAAATCTTAATAGATTTTTGGTAGTCATAAACAAACTTATTCTAAAATATATACAGAAAGGCATAGGCCACAGAATAGCTAAAATGATCCTGGCAAAGAAGAGTAAGTTAGGGGGAATCACTCTACCCAATACTGAGACTTCCTATAGCTACAGTAATCAAGACAGTGTGGAACTGATGAAGGGACAGACACACAGATCCACGGAACAGAACACAGAGTCCAGAGATAGACCCACAGCATATATTATCTGAGGTAGAACAGCAAGTCTTTGGAGAAAGGATGGTCTTTTCAACAAGGGGTGTGGAACGGGTGGACATCCATAGAGAAAAAAGGGAACCTCAACCTAAATCTCACACCTTGTAAAAAATTAGCTCAGGGGTTATGGGATGGCAGGGAAACAGGAGGGTGTGGGAAAGGGCAGCACGGGTGGCTCTTCCTATGGCAAGGGAGCTGGTTAGTACCTTCACTGTGGATGCACAAAGCTATGCGTGTGATCAAAGTGAACACGCGTGCACACGTGGGTACAAGCAAAATCGGAGAAATGTGGATAAGATGTGTGGATGGTTTCTATATCTATATCCTGGTTGGGATACTGTTCTATGGCTCTGCAAGCTGTTAGCACTGGGGGAGACTGGGTAAAGGGCACAGGGAATCCTCTGTACTTGGAGGGAGGATCCTCCCACAGGGGGTACCAACTTGAGCAAAGACAGCGGGCCATGGATCTCGAATGCAGCTTCCTCAGGGGACTGGCAGCCAGGTGGACAGACACCCTCAGGTGCGACTGTTCATGAACTCTTGCCTTGTGACTCGGGGGCCCAGAGAGCAGTTGAAACATTTGAGCACGTGTGCATGTCCCTGCTCACTGCCCTGCTCGTTCAGAAGGCAGGCCGCCCAAGCCAGATCCACCCTGGTGTTGGCTTTTCTCCTCCCGGAACTAAATAACGAATCCCCACCACATCTCAGGGATACCAACTTCCAGCCACTCAGTAACTAGCTGGCTGAGAAGCAGACAACTTTCCTAAGGGGAAAGAGAAGAATCTGCCTCCCCACCCTCACCGCCACCAAGAGAAACAAGGCCAAACCTTTTGAGCCGGAGCACACTTCGGGCACTGGCACAAGGGGTGACAAAAGTCAACATCTTCTGCACTGACGGTGTCCTCCACCTCGTCCAGGTCCTCCTCTGTCCACTCCAAAAGGTAACGCACCTGGTGTTGGGCAGGAAGGAGAACAGGACTTAAGACTCACCCTTGGTTCCTTTACAAGCTACGGTATCTCCCCCTCCCTCCTTCTGTCCCACGTACACACACACACACACACACACACACACACACACACACACAGCTGCTCCCAAATCAGGGCCAACACGTCCTCAACCACCACCGTGACCGACACACGACTGGGTTCACAGCACGCAAACCTTTCTCAGTCCTTTTCCCAGCGAACCAGAGAACTCACGCTACCATTTCTCCAGCTTGCGTCAGGCATTCGTTCATCTTAGAAAGGGAAGAATGGTGCCGCTGTCACACCCTGGTCCCGGAGCATTTACTGAGCACCTTGCCTGGTGTCACCTAATTGCACACTCTCAACACCCAGCCGTCCCTTCTAAGCTGGGAGAAAACTCAGAGAGGGAACAACCTGTCCAAGGCCACACAACTAGGAAGTGGTGGTCGGAACCTCCACACAGGCTCCCTGACTCCACGCCAGCGTCCCTTCCACGACCACGCGCTAGCCCGTAGGTGAAAGTACTGCAGACCATCAAGAGGTCAAATTTATGCTCCAGTAAAAACTGGTGTCTAGGATATTAAATCTGAAAAACGGAAACAACGGAAGTACATTTCTAGGCCTAGTTCTGAGCACTCTAAGCACGTGCATGCAGGGAGTGACAAGGGTTCCAAGAAGACCCCCTTCCAGCCCAAACGTCTTTCCTTCAGGTCCCTTCCATGTCCTGAGAGCAGATACTCCACAGGGTGGAAACACCAAAGGTGTCGACTCAGGGGCCTCACCTAACAGGCCACCTAACAGAGACAGATGAGGGCCGGTGACAAGAACGGGGGGAGTGGAGGGGCAGGTGCCTTGGGCAGGGGGTCAGAGGCTGTCACACGTGTAGATTAGTTTGGGTGCTGACCCCAAGACACTGGCCAGTCTGCCTCTGCTCACCTCCTTCACGAACGGCCTCAGCCCCGTCACCTACCCACAGGAGGAAGAGGAGTGGGTGTATCATGATGCAGGGACGGCCGTCATCTCTTCTCCGCACAGACTATGTCACCGGCCCACACCATGGCTCCCAGGGTGCCTGAAGAAGTCCTACTTTGCTTCCTCCAAAGAATGCTGGGTTCTCCCGGGGCCAGTCTCACAAGAGGACAGACAGAGATACGGACACCATGTCCTGCCCCCCAGAGGAACCGTGTGCCAGTCTGATGGATTAGCAGTGGTCTCTGGATAGAAGCTAATATACCAGTAACTACATTCAGATTCTTCAATTTTTTTTTTTAACGTTTATTTATTTTTGAGACAGAGAGACAGAGCATGAATGGGGGAGGGGCAGAGAGAGAGGGAGACACAGAATCAGAAGCAGGCTCCAGGCTCTGAGCCATCAGCCCAGAGACCGACGCGGGGCTCGAACTCACGGACCGCGAGATCATGACGTGAGCTGAAGTCGGACGCTTAACCGACTGAGCCACCCAGGCGCCCCTACATTCAGATTCTTAACATCCCGAGCTGGTTATAATCAGATCCCCGTAACCTCTGTGCGCCACCTCAAACTCGACCATCAGCAAAAGGCACTCCTGAAACACATCACTGCAAAACTCTCTCAGAATATGATCTCCTCAGAGCTCCTAATTTGGTAAGCACCCTATTTACTCCTCCTTTTAAAGTGGAAGACATAACAAGTTCCTTTCAGGAAGCCAGAGGCAAGCTAGGGAAAACTGCCTGTGGGAATCTGAGGAAGGCTGTGTCCACCCTCCAGTGACCTCGTCAGATGTTCTCTGTCACCTGACAGTGAGGCTCGGGGCAGACACCTTCTCCCAGCAGGGCCGTCCCCTCCCCATGCCAGCCCAGAGCAGCCAGCACCACCTATTCGGGACACCTGCCTGTGACTCCTTGGAGCCCCAAGCCTCAGACCTCAGCCTCCTGCCCAGGCGCCAGAGCCACCCACAACTTCCACAGGGCCACACCGGCACCTCTGGGCTCCGGCCCTCCATCCTCCACCCCTCCATCCTCCACCCCTCCTCTCTGCCAGCCCTGCCCACACATCCTGTTCCCCGATAGCGGGCCAGGCTCTGAGTCCACACTCTGAGCTCCTGCACACGGGAGGGCTGGCCAACACCTCATCAGCCTCCGGGAACGTGAATATCTAAAAGGCTCGCTATGCGACTTTACATCCACCTGCTTGTCACGTGAAGGGAAACTGCCAACATCTCCATTACCACATAGTCATTCAACGCAGCCCTTCTGAGTGAAAGTGAACAGAACTCGGCTCCTGGAGGAACCACAGACAAGAAACACCCATACAGCTCTTTTCAAGCTTTTTCAGATGCGCTTCTCAAAACTCACCATTTCTAGATCTCCATCAGCAACCGCTCTTAAAAGTTTGTCTACCTTAATTAAAGGAAAAAGAGTGTTAGAAAATGATTTCAATAATAAAGCAATAAAAGAAATAACCCCTGGGTGGGCGCCTGGGTGGCTCAGTCGGCTAAACGTCTGACTTCGGCTCAGGTCGTGGTCTCGTGGTTTGAGTTTGAGCCCTGCATCGGGCGCTGTGGCTGACGGCTCAGAGCCTGGAGGCTGCTTCTGATTCTGTGTCTGTGTCTTTCTCTGCTCCTTCCCTGCTCATGCTCTGTCTGTCTCTGTCTCTCAACAATAAATAAATGTTAAAAAAAAATAATAATTAAAAAAAAAAAAAAGAAATAGTAACCAAGTCTGAAAACCTAGTAGTTCTGGTTGGTCTGTTGGTCTATTGGAGTTTTAACATCTCATTCAGTTTCTTTCAAACGTCCCTGAGACTGCCCCAGTAGGATGTCCGGGAGGGCGCCAGCATGCACCGAAGCCACTACCACCCGAGCTCTCTGAAAGGTCTCTGCTAGTGACATGGCCAAGTGACATGGTGGTGCTTCCTAGGAGCCCAGCCACCTTCTAGAACCACACGTGTTCAGCCCTCAGCATCTGACAGCTGAGGGGACACCAGGGGGCACACCCCTCCCAGGAACAACTTCAGGTCTCCGTTAGACTTTGGAATGTGTCTCTTGGCTTGTGCTGCTGTGCTATCGACTCGAGCTAAGCTTATCGGGCCCTCCAAGAGCAGATCACGGCATGGGGGCGGCAGGGGACAGATGCCCTGGGTGGACACAGTGAGGTTCCCATCCACAGGGGAAGAGGGGAAGGAGTCGTGGCACATGCATGGGATGGTCTGCTCTGGGGGCTGACGCTGGACAAGCTCTCGGGTAGATTAAGTGGAGAAAAAAAAAACAGGCTATAAACCACCTTTTACAGAACACAATGTGTTCGCAAGAAGTCAGAAATGACACATCAGGTTGACGAGGATGCTTATGGAGTGGGTCGTAAGGGGAGAGAATTTAGCTTGTAAAATGGTCTTAAATCTGTGGACCGACGGGGGACTTGACTTGGGACTTTTCCTCTACTTCTCTCCCTTTGCCACGCGCGTGCGTGCGCGCACACACACACACACACACACACACACACACACAATCCCTAAGGCGAAGAGCTGTTTCAGGAGCTGACCATGCAAGAAGCAAGGCAAGAATTAGCTGGGCTCCCTCCAGGCCACGGCAGACAAGTTGGCCCAGTAGTGCCGGTGGTGGCCCGCTAGGCAGCTCTCATCACGCCGTGGCTCTTTAAGTAGCAGCCGTGACACAGGGCCACCATCCCGTCCGCCCTCCCGTCTGGGAGCCTCACCTCTCTGTAGTCCTTCTTGGGCTCCTGTACGGAGCGTGCCAACACAGAGGAGAAGCTGGAGGTGGAGGAGGCCTGGCTGACGGAATCCACAGGGCGCTGAGCGGGCTGCACTGGGACCTGCAGCCAGGGGGCCCGACAGGAGAAGGGCCTCGTGAGGGCCAGAGAGCAGGCCCTGGGCTCAGAGAGGGCCACCAAGCCCAGCCCTGTCCACTCACCTCGGAAGACTTCCTCCTCTTCTCGAAGGACAAATGACGGGCTTCCATTATTGACAGAATCTAGGAGGAGAAGGGGATACGGAAGATACTGAACGAGGAAGGCTGCCAGAGCATCGTCACCCATATGCCCTGCTGCCTGCCCATCCCCTCAGAAGGTCACGCGGCCCAACCACACCCTTGGAGGGACAGAGAAGCCACAGCCTGAACGGGCAGGAGCTCACTCAGCATCACACTGACTAAGCGTGGGCTTCCTGCTGCCACCCCTCTGCTCCTGCTGTCTACCAGCTGGGGCTTTCCGTGAATGGGCTCAGAGGACAAGAGAAGCCCAGGAACAGAAGGGGCCCCCGGGCTGTTTGTCCACAGACACAAAGTGTGACCTTCCCACTGGCAACCCCCGGGTCTCGGGCAGGAACCGATCACAGCTGAGCCAAGAAGGCGGTCTGCCCTTCTCTCTACACATATCCTTCTAGAAGGGAGTACAGCGGTGGGAGAGCTCTCTGCTGCTCACGGACACCTCAGGCCAAGGGTGGCATCGCCCATCCCATCAGCTCTGGTCGCCACAGAGCCCGAGACCCCGCGAGTGCACGGGAAGCATGGCTGAGGCCCCCTGGGGTGAGAAGCGGGGATTTAAACCTTCAAAAACTGCTCCTGATCTTACGTTGTGTTTTTATGACACACACAAAATAATGACAATAGTAACAACAAATAAAGAGGGCGGGAGGAAAGATCTGGAGGTGATGAGTACGTCCATGGCATGGGTTACAGAGCCGGTCTCCACACAGGTGTGTACCCCACTGAATTGTATATATTAAAGAAGTTCAGCTTTTTGTATGTCAATTGTACCTCAATAAAGTGGCCGAAAAACAAAAACCGCTCCCCTAGAAAAAGACCGGAACACTGAGAGAACACCCTGGAAGACAGATGGCAATTGTGTAAGAAGCTAGGGAAACGTTAAGGGGCAGAGAGCAGAGCCTGGGCAAAGGGAAGTGGCTGGAGACCCGTATTAACACAGAATCGCTGACGTGACTGCAAATCCGTGGTGATGTTCTGGGTGCAGTGTGACGGCCTCAGCCTTCAGCTGCCCTGGCCAGCGGGCCAACCATGCTTCTCTGAAGGTGTCTCTTCAGCCAGAGCGGCTGCGAGAGGAGAGGCACAGAGAGCCGGCCTCTGTACATCCCTCGCTCCCCACCTGCCCACGAGCTGAGCACTGACGACACTCCGTGTTCCCAGAAATTACTAACAGGAAAGGATTCGCTCATTCGTGAGCCATTGAGGAAAGGAACTATACCCAACGATGTTCAAAATTGGCCAAAAGAGAATAAAGCTGTTAGGATGAAGTAACAGGAAGACAGAGCTCCGACGCTCACTGCCTCCATGCCCCGGGCCCCCCGTCCCTGCTTCTCTCGGCCAGAGCCATTGTCCTATTCCCCCTGCTCTGTCTGCTCATAAACCCACAGCACTCAGGGGTCGGGGCAGACTCTGCAGCGAGCAGCTCTTGGAACAATATGGACAAAATACGCGAGTGACGCTCAAAACAATATCAATAAGTAAGACCCATTAGCCACCAGGCCCCAAATGCAGCAGAGAGGGTGCAGGCCAAGCTCTGTTCTCAGGCACTAGCGTGCAGTTTGTCCAGCGCGGCCAAGAGGTAATCTCTGGGCATTGATTTTTTTTTTTGTTTTAAAGTCATATTGATGCTCGGAGATGAAAAAAGCTACCTTTGAGTTTAGGGCACACTTGAGGGGTGTTTCTTTCAGTCTGTTCTGGATCTCTGTGGATGCTCCATTTTGTAGCAATGTCTCTATAATGCCTTGGTAGCCCCAACGTGCAGCTATGTGGAGTGGGGTGTCTCCTTTCTCGTTACCAATATCCAGCCTGCATGACTGCACGTCATAGTAGACCAGAGCCTTCACACACTGCAAAGAAAGCGGGAAATGCCACCATTAAGTTACACGCTGAGCCTCGGGCGACGTCTGTGGATTCCACAGCCTCAGTCCACGTCCCAGGGGAATCTGGGCTCCGCTCACCAAGCAAGTGTGCGGGAACAGACAGACCTCAAAGGTTCCTTCCAGGTTACCTCATCAGGACCCATCATTTTTTCTAAAGAACCCAACTGCCAATCAGTAAGAAAAGGCTGAATAAATTGTGATGTGTCCATGTGCAGAGAGGAGTGACCATAGCAGGCATGAGACCGCTATCCCTTGAATGCTTGCAACGTTGGCCCTTGACTTGCAACGTTCCTGGAGGGCTTGGATTTGGGGAGTATTCCCAGTCCCCTAATGCGTAAGAGTGGCTCACTGCGTCTAAATCGTGCAACAATGTGGTTTATGCTGAACACCTGCTTTCCTTCCAGGAGTCTGGAATTCAGGTATGTGCCAGGCAGAGGGTATTCACCTGACTGGCTTCCAATAAAACCTTGGGCCTAGAGTCCCTAATGAGCTTTCCTGGTAGACAGCACTTCATATTTGCTGTTGTAACTCACGGCTGGATGAACCAAGTATGTCCTGCGTGTCTCCCTGGAGACAGGACGCTTTGAAGCTTGCACCTGGGGTCCTCCAGACTTCACCCACTCACATTTCCCTGTGGTGACTGTGCTTTGTGTCCTTTTGCTATAATCAGTCAAAGCAATATGACCATAGGCTGAGTCCTCTCAGTCGTCCTAGCAAAGTACTGAACCAAGGGTGGTCTTGGGGACACAGACACCACACATGTAACAGATCACTGGGTAGTGATTAAAGAACGGGCTGGATCTATATTTACTGACCTACAGGATTTCCATGATGCACTGGTAATGAAGTAAGTTGCATAGGGGCACCTGGGTGGCTCAGTTGGTTAAGCATCTGACTCTTGATTTCGGCTCAGGTCGCGATCTCATGGTTCGTGAGTTCGAGTCCTGCGTCGGGCTCCGCACTGTCAGTGCAGAGCCCGCTTGAATTCTCTCTCTCCCTCTCTTTTTTTCCCCCCTCCCCCTGCCCTCTCTCAAAATAAACAAACTTAAAAAAGAAAAAGTTGCATAAAGACGTGTAGGGTATGATCTTGTTTTTGCACATCAACCACCTAATCCGGCCTCAACCTGTATAAACCCACCCCCGTGTTACCACACAGAGAAGACGGAGACAGAGTGGCTATGGCAAAATAACACACACACAGTTAAATGTCAAGTGGAGACAGAAATGATAGAATTTTTGCTATTGTTCCAAACCCCAAAACATAAAAACTGAATACGAACAAAGGTAAGAACCAGATGGCCGTGGGGATGAGTGACAATGATTTAATTTCATGATAAGCTAACGGGCAATTAAAGTTGAGATTTCTGTTATTTCAGTAGAACATCTGCAATAAATTTAAGATGTTTTTAATTAAAAAGAAATTGCACGCCAAATGTTCCAATAACGATCGACATACACTAACGATGTTAAACCCATCGGAAGTGCACCTCTCTCCAGGAGCGAGAAAGGGAAAGAACAGCTACTCTGGGAGCGGGAAGCGCCACTTACGTCTTCGTGGCCGTAGGTGCAGGCCAGGTGGAGAGGCGTGTTGCCGTTGTTGTCTTGCACCTCGGGGCTGGCTTTGTAGTGCAACAGCAGCAGCTTCCAAAGGAGAGGAGAGATCAGGTGAGCCCCAGCCCCCCTGGCCGCTTCAGGTGCACGCTTCCCGCAGGAGGCGAAGCCTGGAGCCCCACGGGGAGGTCGCCTGTTTCCAACAGCAACCACATCTCCCTACACTACAGTTAAAATGATCCATCACTCCCAGCCTTCCCTGCGAAGCGCTGAGACATTCAAGGAAAAGGCCTAGAGCCCCACCCTCCTTCCCCGAAGCCATCCTGTTGTGTCAGGTCTACACCGAAGGGTCTTGTCCCATGCACCCACAGGGAGACCCCGGAGGCTCAGACGCACAGCCCTTCCCTGAGGCTGCAGCAGACCCAGGGTGCGACACAGGCGCATGACCACGAGGTCAGCACGCTGAGCCGGGGGTGGCGCCCCTGCTCACCGTCACGCTCTGATAGCCCTTCTGGCACGCGAGATGAAGCGGGGCAGACCCGTGATAGTCCGTGGCGTTTACCACCGCGCCTTTGGAAACCAGGAGGTCAATGAGGGATGCCTGCCCTGGGGAACAGAAGGATTGCACCACAGAGAAGGAAAGAGCAGAGGCTCTCCAAACCCTAAATGTGAAGCCCCGTTATTTTACTCTCTTCTCTGGCAGGAGACATGCCAGGAAGTGTTTTTCTGCTCGAGAGGAACCAGAGCTAACATCAAGTCAGACTCTACAGATTCAGGACACTGTAGGGTGTCTGGAGGGGGCTCGGCTCTGGTCCACCCCTCAGAAACAGAAGGTGGTGAAGTGGCCCATGGCACGGCCCCTTCCACCGCCAACTCCCCCGCCCTGTCCGTCAGGCCTCTGCTGAACCACCCCCCACTCCATCCCTCTGCCTTAAAAGCCCAACCAAAGGCCAACCCAAAACCACATACCACAGAGGGCGGCCACATGGAGTGGTGTATGACCCCTGTCGTCTCTGGAAAATGGAGTGACAACGGAGGGATCGTTCAGCCTCCTAAAAGAGGAAGATACAGAAAAATATATCCTTGGAACGGAAGGGCAAAGCCTCTCCCTACCATGCTGGACATGCCAGGGTCCTGGGGCTAGCAGACAGATCTCAGGGTGTGAGCCAAGCTGGGTCTCTTTAAGAGCTTCCCAGAGATCATCCAGTCCCTGCTTGACCTCAGGCACGGTGAGGTGGCTGGTAGACTCCCTCCCCCCACCCACCCCCTCTAGGCCATGACATCCAGCGACACAGCCTGGAAACAGCCTGACGAAGGGAAGAGAAACCCAAAGGGTTACTGGGAGAAACTGACATCCCTCCCATCCTAAGATCTACTTTCTGAGGCTTGGCAGGCTCTGTGCCTGCCTACTCTGGCATCCCGCCCAGCAGAGTGCCAAGTATTTTTACGAACTTTATCCCATCTGATTCTCCAAAGAGGCGGGTGTTTTTGTCTCCACTTTACGGCAGCAGAAGCGGAGGGCAGCGAGGGGAAGGTCTTTATTCAAAACTGCACAACTAGTGTGAAAGCCCTGCCCTGCCACTTGCTGGCCTCCCCGGGGACCTTCTTACCCGGAGACCAGTTTCTCACAGTCATCGCAGAAGCACAGAGGATGACACATCCTTTGGACGGCATCTTTATCTTGGTCACCTTGGCTCAGAAGTCTTTCCACTTCTTTCTGGTTACCTGAGGCAATGTGCTAAAAAGTGACATCAAAAATAATGTCAATCTTAAGGAATTACTTGCTTTTTAAGGCGTGAATTTTTGGAGCTTCCTTGCAGAAGCCAGGATCTCTGTACAGATAAATGACACGACTTGCTCTTTGGGATGTGTTTCAAAATAACCTGGCGGACAGGGCAAGCGGGTGGGGGTGGAGATAAAACAAGACGAAGATAGCCCCGTGGGTGTGCATTTCTACAATGTTCACTTTTGGAAATGTTACAAATCTTCTGTAATTGAAAACAACCACGACCTGACAAAATTCCCAAACCAACGGTGGGGGAGGACCACACCTCCTGAACCTCAGTGTGGACGCTGACTCCTCACTAGCACACCCCTCGGTGCTGTCCCCTTGTATTCTAACAGAGCCTTGGTCTGGAGGGAAAGGGAATGGCTGCAGTTAGCAAGAGATCCATCAACCAACAGGCCTACAGGGCTCACCCCTGCGATTCCTGGATGTGCCCCTCTCAGGAGATGAGATGTTCTTGGGAGCACGTTGCCCCCGGGGAGGCGCAGGGGTGCTCCACCAACACAGTGTGGTTCTGGGTAGCCAGAAGCACCCACAGGCTCCCGGAGGTGTGCCTTCACTCAGCCCTCGCCAACTACCCAGCAGGGCACCTTGTCAGCCTCCCAGGGCTCAATGCATGAGTGATGAAACCACCACCGGGCGCTGAGCTCCCAGCCTGGGGCGAGCTCCCACAAACACTGGCGACACGGGGCTCCTGGAGCCCAGGAGAGGTGTCAGCTCTGCAGAGGCCACCAGTGAGGCTCCACAGAGCAGACCACGGAGAACAAGTCGTATTTTGCCGAGGGGAGAGAGGACAGCCGGGCAGAGGGCTGTCGGCGAGGCCCAGTGCCCTTGGTGTGCTGGCCCCTCCCGGCTGTGGCACAGCACACCTCGGGGGAGGTAGACAGACATAAAAGCTCAGTATTCCGGCCACCCACCCGCCCGGAGCACAAAAGGAACCGTGGTGTTTCACCAAGCAGACCGCCCTGACGGATTCTGCAGAGACCCCAGAGATGCAGAAAGATGAAACGTTCCTCACACACCTGCGCCCACAAGGACGTCTTCGGTGTCTTACCTTAAACAGACAATCAATGGGAGTTGAAGTCATCTGAGACAGTAAGCTCATTCTCTGCTTCAGGAACAGCCTGTCACCGAATCCTTCAGACTCCTGCAGGAAAAACCCAACAATCTGTTTTATCAACTTGTCACAAGATGTCAGTGCAGATCCTTCAAAATGGAGAGCCCGGGAGCAGTCCTTGCTACTTTGCACAGAACAGGATCGGCAGTGCCTCTCTCCCTGAGCCAGACAGCAGATCCGCATCCGGCTGGGAGAAGCGCTTCCCGTCTGTCCCCACAGGAAGCGGCAGCTGTGATGGTCCCTTCCCGGTGGGGACGTGGGCGAGGGGCGGCACGCTGCCGATGCGCACCCGTGTGTGGAATGTGTCATCGCTAAGTGTGGAATGTAGCGTGCATACACCATCACCCTCCAGATCGAAGCGTGGATTGTCCTGTCCTCCTCCTCCTCCTCTCAAACTGCTGTCCTAACGCCTGCCTAGCCCTATCCCCTGCTACTTTATCTGGGCATACAGACGAGAAACCCATTTGACAGGCTGTTCTGCGCTTCCCAGTGTCAACCAGCAGGAGAGAGAGGGGTCTTGCCTTTCTAACATACTTCGGAAAATAGCAGACAATATGGCCACTGTTCCCAAATCCTATAACATACCGGGGTCCACCCCAAATAATAAACTCAGGTCTTTGTATTGCAGGTAATATCTACCTAGCTACAAAAACCTAAAATTGCATCCCTACTTTATGAAATAATCCCTAGCAAGACACTTCAATGCTCACCGGAGCACCTGCAAATTGACTAATGACAAATTAACTTCCTCAGAAGTTTCAGTGGGAAGGAAAGGGAGATGTCTTCCCCAGCCAGTTGCTGCTAGAAGAACTCCCCAAACCCTGACAAAATTATGGGAGAAGGCCCTTGATGGCCCTATAAGTTCTGACTTTAGAGATCCAGCTAAAGACAGAGCCAACAGCACCTCAAGGGATGGCCCATATCTGGGGTCCTCTGTCAGACAGAGTCCCTCACACCAGCTGCCCTGAAAGGGTTAACCCGGCAAACACATACCAACCCCTCAGGGTGAGAGCCATTTTGCTCCCACCTACCATCGGGGATATAAGGCTCTAACAACCTGTTTTTATTCAGTGATTTATAGGCCACGCAGCTTAATGTCAGAGAAATGTCAAAGACATCGTTGCTCAGGTAAATCTGGGGTCCCTTCCTCGACTCTGGGTAACTACATGAATGACAGTGATGAAGAGGGGCAAGCCCTGAGGTCCTGAATCTTCAAGGAGAAATGAGCTACCAGAAGAGACCACATATCAGCTCAGATCTATTTGGGAAAGGGGTAAATACTATTTATTAGAAGCTCAATAAAGAGACAAAGACCAGAAGGCCACAGAGCTGGAACAGAGTGCTCCCCGTTTTCTGGTCTACAAAGGTTAAACTAGAGTCATCTCAGTAATGCTCATTTGCAAGAAGCTAGTCTTTATTTACGAGACTTTTAAGTCTTTATGCTTAAAGAATATATATAAGGTCACCTCAAGTACAATGATATCTTGGGGGGTAAACTTTCTGTGAAACAACATCGTGTTATATAAAGAAGGAATAGTAAAACATAATTTGATTTACTAATACTTAGTCCTTAATGCTTTTCAGAAACCTCACCCGCCGTGTGCGGAGACACTTAAGCTCCTTCCCCAGGAAAGGACACCAACACAGGGCAGTGGCCTCCCACGTTCCAAGATGGAACTGCACTGCTGACAAGAATCCAGTCAGCAGCTAAGGCCGAGGCAACGCCACCGGGAGAATCTCAGTGCCGGCGTCACAAAAGACAAGGAAGCCACACTACCTGCTCTGTCAATAAAGGTAAGGATCTCAGGCCTGACCCACTCAAGACCCAAGGGACTGGCTTCACGGCCAGCTGTAAGGATGATGCACACCTTGTCCCGACATCTGACAGGACCAACCACCCCCCACCCAGGAAGGCAGGACCAGGACCAGAGTCAGACACCCCGGACAAGAGGGGCACACTGGGCTGTGTCCCTACCTTGCCCACCCAAACTAATGGCCTTCCTTGGGGCCATCCATGCAGGATCCACCAGAGGACCAGGAAACAGAGATGCCCGGATGCAGGGGTGTTGGAAGAGCAAGTTAAGGGCACCAGGATCATCTTCTGCTTCACAAAGGCACTTTCAAATACCCTATTTGTTTCTTGTAAACTCCCAGCAAGAGGTCAAACATACAGCATCGTCTTCAGTGTAGACAAGAAATGGACATAAACTTAGAGAGACAGCCTTGCCCAGGGCAAACACAAGTTATCAGGCTCAAGCCAACACCAGCACAAGAAGGGCCACCCCTCAACATGCCCCCCAGTCCAGGGGCGCCTGGCTGGCTCTGTCGGTGGAGCATGCGACTCTGGATCTCGGGGTTGTGAGTTCAAGCCCTGTGTTGGGTGTAGAGATTACTTAAAAATAAAATCTTAAATAAATAAAAATCAAAAAAACAAACAAACAAAAACCTCTCCCGATCCCACTTGGGACATTGTATGAAGTCAAAGTGGATGTGGGAAGCTGACTGCTGCTCTGTGGTCAGCCACCTCCTTATGCTCTGGTCAAAGGCTTCAAGCATTGTGCTTCCTGCCTACACACCACAGAAAGTAAGCAGTCAGGGTGGCCATGGTGCAGGACGGGGACGGCAAGGGGAAAGCTGCACCCTCAGGAGGCGGGCACCTCCCTCCAGGTGACCAGGAGCACCCCTGACCCCACGAGGGACGTCAGGCAATTCCTACCATCAGCCTAGGTGCCAACAAGAGGAGCATAATCTCAAATTTTCCTTAAAAATATAATTGCATAGGGGCGCCTGGGTGGCGCAGTCGGTTAGGCGTCCGACTTCAGCCAGGTCACGATCTCGCGGTCCGTGAGTTCGAGCCCCGCGTCAGGCTCTGGGCTGATGGCTCGGAGCCTGGAGCCTGTTTCTGATTCTGTGTCTCCCTCTCTCTCTGCCCCTCCCCCGTTCATGCTCTGTCTCTCTCTGTCCCAAAAATAAATAAAAAATGTTGACAAAAAAAAAATTAAAAAAAAAAAATAAAATAAAAATAAAATAAAATATAATTGCATAGGCACAGAAAAAAGATACGTACCAAAAGGTTAGTAAGTCATCTCCAGCTAGTGAGTTTATGAGAGGTATTTATTCTCTTCACTGCAACTTTATACAGCTGGCCTGGCCCTTGAACAACACAGGTTCGAAGTGTATGGGTCCACTTATGTGGCGACAGACACAGCACAGTACTCTAAATGTATTTTCTCGGCCTTGTGTTTTTCTTAATAATGCTTTCTCTTCTCCAGCTTACTTCAAGGATACGGTATAGAATATGTACAACATACAAAATATCTTTTTTTTTTTTAGGGTGTTTTTTTCTTTCTTTCTTTTTTTTTTTTTTAGGTTTTTAGTTAATTATTTATTTATTTTTGAGAGAGAGAGAGAGAGAGAGCGCACGAGCAGGGGAGGGGCAGAGAGAATGGGAGACACAGAATCCGAAGCAGGCTCCAGGCTCCGAGCTGTCAGCACAGAGCTGGACGCGGGGCTTGAACTCGTGAACCCTGAGATCATGACCTGAGCCGAAGTCGGACTCTTAACTGACTGAGCCACCCAGGTGTCCCCCAAATATGTCTTAATTGACCCTTTATATTATTGGTAAGGCTTGTGGTCAACAGTAGACTACTCGTAGTTAAGTTTTTGAGGAGTCGTAAGTTATACACCAATTTCCAACCACGCGGGGGGTCAGCAACTCTAATCCCTGCGTTGTTCAAGGGTCAACTGTATATTGCAAATACTGTTTGTAAGCAAGTATTGATTTTCTCATCAGAAAAAAATACGACCACTGTTTTGGGGAAAAACAGTGTAAAATGCCATATATGATATAAATTATGTGAAGTATACACGGATGGGAGGACAAGAAAGCACATACACATGTTAACAATGAATGAAGTCAGGGGAACCGTTTTTACCCAAGTGCACCTGTCTGGGCAGGCCTATGGGTATTTTCCAGATATATTAACTTATCATTACTTTGGGAGATTCTGACATCAGCAGAAAATTAAGATCAAGGGAGTGTTTAATCCTCAGGACTCCTCGTGTGTAATACAGGAATCTCTTCACTTTACTAATTTCAACTTTGTGATTTCTGGGGGTACGGTCACATTTTGCTGGCTGGTGAAAACAGGCCAGCAACGCAACCCTGGTTTAAGATTCTCATATTTCACGTAGAAATATAATCGCTTCCCCTAAGCAAAGCTCGCCAAGAAAATAATAAGACCACTGAGTCCTAAAATTGCATTTATTAATAACCTCATCTCTTGCCTACATACCCAAACTCATGGTTTCTAGCTTCCCCCTCCTGCCTACGCTTTTGAGGATGGTGACGATTAACGAAGCACGATTTTAACCACGTGAATCCCGGTCGTAATCTGCCACTTCCACAACCAAGTTTATCACTTCAGTCTGCTAGGTGACTGTCAAGTCTCACAGCCCTTAGACAACAGAGGCCTCGTTCTTGGGGGACATTTAAGAATCCCCTTCCTCACCCCCCAACCTCAGAACCCTATCAAACATGCCCTGACACCCACAAAGAAAGGCCAGGCAGGAGGGATCTTACAGGCGGCTTAACGGAGAGGCTTCCTTGCCGAATGTATTCGATTGCAGCCTCAATGGAGGTCAGGCAGTATCCCAATTCATCTTTTGCTGAGCTGCTAAATCTGAAGTTTTTGATATAACTCAGGTTTGCCATCCTATCAAAAGGAAGAAAAAAGTTTCATTGTTGTATATCCCATTCACACCTCTCCACAAACAATGCAGTCACTCAAGCTGGCATGAGTGACTGAAGTCCGTTAGCTCCGGGGACCTATGACTGCTACCCCCTTAACCTCTAGCGCATGTGCAATTAGGAAAATAAGTAAAACCACCTGGTCCTTTCCTGGAATATGCTAGTTTTTAAAAAGCTGATTACTGTAAAGCGAACCAGGGGTTCCCATCGGAAGAGGATGGGCTTTGGAGTCGGAACTGAAGCCAGCTTCCTGTTCCATCACTGACTAGCTGTGTCTTCCAGAACAAGAAACATAAGCTCTGTGGGCCTCAGTTTCCCCATCTGGAAGTGGAATGATAGCCACCCCCCCCGGAACGGGTGTAGGGCAGGCACAGCAACGGACTCACAAGGGGCGCTCAATCTCCTGCAGTTAGACTAAAACCATTTTGCCATTTTCAAAAAGTATTTCAACAGAAAATATTACCAATTAGGGATCTCCGTTTTCACAAGCAAATATAACAGGACTGATAACAGATCATCAGCACACATGGTCTCCAAGTTAACTGCAGGAAGGAAACACATGTTCGAAGCCAGCATGAGATTCAAACAGACCAACAAGCATATCAACTCCCCACCATCATCCAGCCCACAAAACCACAATCCAGTAAGGCTACGCCTCAGGGAGCGGTTCAACTCTATGATTTTCTTTACAGTGTCCTAAATAGACGTCACATTTGAGGGGAATGCCTAGCATTCTCAGAACATGCGCAAAAGAAGGGGGTTCCCAGCAGACTACCCCTCGCCACCTTCCAGGATGGTTAGAGTCAGTGAAGGTGGGCAGAGGTGTGCCCAGAGCCACCTCGAAAAGCCTCTTCCCTCCTGAGATTATTTCCGTTTTACGTACTGCAGATCCTAATGCTCACACTTAGCCTGTTTCCATTTTTTCCCCTTCGAAATTTTAAGGACTCCATTCACTAATCATTCTAAAAACTCGAATAGCACAAAAGAGCAACCTGTGACCGTCTCTCCCATCCCTGCCAGGAGTCTTCTTCCCCCAGACGCTACTGCTGTGGCTTCCCACCTGCCTCTCCAGAGACAGTCTAGGAACTCTCCGCCGTGCACATACAGCCGCCTCCTTTTTCTGGAATGCTGTTAGAAGTGCACCATATACACTCCCATTTATTTCACTCGACGTGCTTTGAAAATCATCCCCTATCTGGGCACACAGATATGACTCCCCTTTGCTTTTTTTGTCTTAGCTCATTTTGCTTTACTTTTTATAATAGAAAATTTTAAGCATACACAAAATTAGGAAGAGCAGTCTACTGAACAGTCGAACCCCCATGTACCCATCACCACCTTGGCTCATTTTTCTTTAAGATTAAAGGTGTTTAATTTTAGCCAAGGAATGTTATCAACCAAACATTGTCAGACTGGAACACAACTGCAGAAGGGGCCAGTGGACAATTCGGCACTGGAACAAACGAATACCACCCCCACCCCAGTGCTGTGACAGGTTCAAGAGAACACACAATAGGAAGTTTAAAGTCAATCATACACGCTCCTGCACCCAGGCAAGTTCAGACTCGAGCAGACAGTGTCATTCACTTCGCAAAGTCAGGTTCTCAAAGGACCTGCGCAGCTTGGATTCTGATTTATATATCAGCTGCATGATGTCCATGCAGGTGTGGGGCAGCCTGGCTCATTTTTGAGGTCGCTGCTTCTCTGCCACCATTTTCTTACCCGAATCATACCTACCTCTTCACCCCCATTACTAGGCACCCACGCATAAGAGCAGACTCCAGGGGGCTCATGCTGGAACACTCTGCTGCACGTGAGCCCATCTGTATGATCCTTTAAGATAACACTGCTCCGGGGTGCCTGGGTGGCTCAGTCGGTTAAGTGGCTGACTTCGGCTCAAGTCATGATCTCACGGTTCGTGGGTTCAAGCCCTGCATCGGGCCCTGTGCTGACAGCTCAGAGCCTGGAGCCTGCTTTGGATTCTGTGTCTCCCTCTCTCTCTGCCCCTCCCCAGCGCATTCTCTCTCCACCCCCCTCTCAAAAAATGAATAAACACTAAAATAAATTTAAAAACAAATAAAAGAACACTGCTCCTTGACAGATCTGCACGTGGATGTATCTACGCCCCGGCCGGCCCCCTGCCCCAAGCACAAACCTCTCTGGCTGGGAGACTGTGTAATTAGCTGTACCACCTTCCGCAAACAAACCAGCTTCTGCTGCGGAGAGGTGCATTTGTTCAGCTGAGCCAGCTCTCTCTTTGCACGAGGTATGTTGAAGCTGTGAAAAAATTTGGAAAGTGACAACTTAAGACCACAGTGTAAGGGCCCTTCTTCCCTGGCCTATTACACTGCTTCCCAAACTGTAAGTAACGAAAAACACGCACAGAAACTCAGAAGCAATCTGACTCAGGTCAGTGGCAAAACTCAACACCTCTGAATGTCCCACCACTCAGTATGCAAAATGATATTATAGCTGCACCAGAAAATTAGGGGGGGGAAAAAAAAGTCCTTAGCCCCAGAGTGAAATAGCTCCAAGGGGTTAAAACAGTTTAAACATAACCACTTTAGATAGTTTTGTATCCTAATGGAACGGAAATTAACTCAAAAGCCAGTGCCTCTCTGGCAGGCCTCCCTCAGACAGGCAGGTGAGGAGAGACGCCCGCACACAGGACCCACCTGGGCGAGCGGTGGGCCTGCCAAGAGACCAGCTGTGCCAAATCCCACCCTGGAGCTCCCAACCAGCTGGCATGACAGGTGCAGGACGGTGACAGCCACAAAACACTCATCTGCCAACCTCGGCCCTTTATCTCTGGTCACAAATACCCCGCACTGCTCCTCAGTATGAATTAAGTCAAACCAGCGTGCGGTCCCTGCCACTGAGAGCCCTGCTTCCAGAAGAAGCGGCCCCCGCCGCTGAGGACGCCGAGCTCCTGCAGCACATACCCTTACCTGCACTCAGGTTTCACACCAATATCCTTCTGCTGAAGATCCTGAAGGCTTCTTGTGATTTTGTTAAAGGCAGCATCCTAACAACAGATTTTTAACGAGGCTTCAGATTTCTTAAAAAGTTTCAAAGGCGGCTTCCAACCGGGATGACAGCGATTTAGAACCTACCTCGCTTGCCTCCATGGTCCCCACATATTTAAAGATCAGGTCATAAATATCGTGCTGGACGTACATCTGTGGAATCAATGAACAGACCCCCGTTTGGGGTGTGCAGAGGTGACAAGGAGCGCCCCCTGGCACCGCTGCCTTCTCGCCCCTCGCCGCCCTGACCTCTTACCTCCACTGCCTGCTTCAGCAGGTTCATCTGGGCCTCCTGCTTGGCAAGCATTTTCTGCGGAACAAGAAGGTACCACCGTTAAAGGGCTTAGATCGGCATGTGGGCAAACCGTAGTTCTCTCTCTCTCGGAGGTCCTGCTGCTTACCAGGTGAGAGTCCCTCAGAAGCTGCTGGAGGCATTTGGTGTAGAGAGCATTCACCGAGTCCTGTGCAACACAGAGAAACCAGTCACTCTCACAGTCCGAGGCCACGACACAAAACCCAGAACGTGTAATGTGTCCCGGAGTGAGAACATCTCGCAAGATGTATTTCCTGCATTGAGGTCCTAATACAAGCTTATCAAATAAATTATGTGATTTTTTTTCAATTTTTTTTTTTTTAGCTGTATATGCATGAAGGGCAGGAGAAAATTTCCTTTGGGGCTAACATAGGTGATAATAATATTCATCTTTATATTCGTCATGTTCAAGCGTTCTCCGGTGGCTTGTACTACTTTTACAGTTAGAGAGAAACATTTAAACAAAACTCCCAACAGCGGAGGCAGCAAAGTTTCAGAGTGAACTGAGAGGGATCCCCGTGCTCTTGAACTGGCCTGAAACAGAGCATGTCTGGCAAAGCAAGACACAGCTACTGACTATGTGATGACGCAGGCTCTTTCTTTCACATTCCCGGAATGTTCGCTGGAAAGAGGCAATGCTCCTATCAAATCTCTCCGCGTGTCTTCCCAAAAACTCTCTCACATCTTCGATGGTTTTCAGGGAAAAGGGATCTGAAGATGTTGAAGGCTCTTCTGAAAAAGAAACAGAGGGTCAGAATGGCTGAAGCCTTCACAGTTTCCTAATGGGGCAAGTACCACATCCTTTGCCCTGCTTCCCCAGGATCTGGAGCCCCATCTCCCAGAGGAGGATAGGAATTATTTCAAGATTCTACCCAAGAGCAGCCCAGTTACAGGACAGCTCAGGGTCCAGAGAGCCCGGTCCTCTTAAAGCCCTTTCCTTGGACAAAACAATTTGGGACCATGGGCATGACCCATGAGGCTCTGGTGAGGAAGCCCTGACTCCTAACAATAAAGGCCTCAGAGCACATCTGGCACACTGTTATCTCGATTTCCTGGAACAACTGAAGAATTATTATTTATTAAAAATAATTAGCTCTCTTGGGGTGCCTGGGTGGCTCAGTCGGTTGAGCGACCGACTTCGGCTCAGGTCATGATCTCACGGTCCGTGAGTTCAAGCCCCACGTCAGGCTCTGTGCTGACAGCTCAGAGCCTGGAGCCTGCTTCAGATTCTGCGTCTCCCTCTCTCTCTGCCCCTCCCCCACTCATGCTCTTTTTCTGTCTCGGAAATAAATAAATAAACATTAAAAAATTTTTTTTCTTGAATGACTCTCAGAGAGGCACAATAGTGAAGCTGGAGGGCAATAACGGTAAAGAGCAGCTCTAAAGCTGAGGCCCAGTCAAAGCCAGGACTCCCGTTCTGCACAACTCCAGGGGGCAACATTCACACAGAGATCTACATCAATATTGCCTCCTGGAGTTGTGTAACGTCCAACCTGTGCAACCATACATGGCAGACCCAAGCCATATTGTCTTGGCTCTGGATGACTTTTTGATTAAGTCCTGGGGGAGTTACTATAACGTTATGCAGGTTTCCAGTGGGCTCTTGAATAGTTTATAGGATGTTAATAACAGCTTTGTCAGGAGGAAGTTCAAGAAACACAATTCTCCAGATCAGGAGAAAGGGGTTTTCCCCCAGAATACCTGAACTCTCTCTCTTTTCCAAAGGGTGGGCTATACACAGTATGCTGAAACTTTCTTCTTTCTCATTGTAGAAAGTTTCTTCAAAGAGAATGGGCACTGAGAGAAGACAGGCGAAGCCGGCTCCTAATTTGATCCTGTTTCCTTGTATAAAGACATCCTGGAACAAGAAAGGCGTCCCTGCACCCACAGCCGGTGGTGCCCATCCATCCGCTCTCAGCCTGGCCCCTACAGCGCACTTCTAACCTTCCCGCCTCCACTCCAGTGTGGGTTTGCAGTGGGGCCCGGTGGGGGGGGTGGGGGGTGGGGGGTGGCACGCATGAATACTCTTCTGTTTTGCTTTTTGATACAAAACTGTTTTCTTTCCCCTTTGCTCACCCTGCAGCTGCGGCTCCTTTAGTACTCTGATCCTTTTTAAATATTGTGGCAGAGAAACATGCTGCTCTCAGAGCAGAAGAAAACCTGTGCCTCTGGGAAAGGAGGAAGGAAGAAGGCTCTTCTAGAATGATCCAGCATGCATGCGGCAGTCCTGCCCACATTCACCATTCTGGCCGTGGCCGGGGTGCCCGGGCAGACAAGCCATAAGCCTGACTCCTATGTTCTCTGTGTGGATTTGGGTTCCTCAAAGAGAACAAACTCACAGTGACCAGCAGGGCTAACAGGGCTGCTGACCCCGGGCTGGTGCACCGGTGACCCTGTGTCCCGTCCCTCCCCTCCTACCACAGGGCTGACGAGCCCTGGCTGCCAGGTCCGAGGGACCAAGCCACAGCACCAACACCAGTGCACCTGGACCCACGCCAGGCCTGGCGAGGAACGGACCTCCCTGTCTCAGAATCTTTCTATCTCAACCTAAAAAATAAGAAAATGCAGGACATTTGGGTGGCTCAGTTGGTTTAGCATCTGACTCTTGATTTTGGCCCAGGTCGTGTCTCACGGTTGGTGGGGTCGAACCCCGCGTCGGGCTCTGCACTGACAGGATGGAACCTGCTTAGGATCCCCTCTCCCCCTCTGCCTTTCAATCTCTCTCTCTCTCAAAATAAATAATGAACGAAAACATAGACCCCAAAGTTAAACATCAACAATGAGACAGACAACGTGTCTCCTGTCACGATACACTGAGAAAGATGAAACACCCTTCTCACCATGAGGAAACTTCTGAGAACCCCATGCTGAGGAACAGTCTACAAAGCAAAACATAACTGTCAATGTCACGAAAGACAAAGACAGCCTGAGGACTGTTCCAAATCGAAGAAAACTAAAAAGACCAACAACTGAATGCATTGCATGATCCTGGATCTAAAAAGAAAAAAAAATTTTTTTTCTATAAAAGGGAATAACTATTTGTATCATTAGCACAGTTTGTATGAGGACAGTATCCTATTGATGGTAAATATTGAACAGTATCCTATTATTAAATTTCTGGAGTGTGATCACTCTGCTGTAATGATGCAGGAAATCCACGTTTTAGAATAAAGGGACGTGGTGTCTGTAACTCACACTTACTTTTTCTGAAAAACGTTCAGAAAAAGTAATGATAGTGTGTGGGGGATGGGAGAGAGGGACAGACGAAACAAATGGGGCCAAAATGCTAACAGTTGAGCTGGCTGGGGGAAGAGTATATGAGAGTTCCTTGTACTTCACTGAAACTTCCTGTAGGTTTGAGATGATTTCAAAACCGTGTTTTTTAAAGATTTAAAATTCATCCCTGATGTCCAGTTTGTGGCCCGGAAACCAACAAGCTCTCAGGAGCACTTATCAGCAGGAGGCCCACAGGCTGAGGGAGAGATGCCCGCCCTCCCCATCCCACCCTCCCCAACCCCCCCCTCCCTGTCCCAGGCAGAGGTCTAGCCAGGCCCTGCTCGTGACTAGTATCTCCTCCCACCCCACGGGGCTGCTGCTGTGTGTGTCAGAGCCATCACTTAACACAGATGGGACAGGGTGAGAAGCAGGTCTCCCTGCCCTCCTCCCCCCCTCCCCCCTCCCAAGCACTGAGAGAGTGATTCAGGGCGACCCAAAAAGAGATGAATACCTTTCCATTCAAGGTCTGAAAGTGTTCTTCCACTGGTACCAAAATATAGGACTCAAACTGACATGTAGACTGAACACTGCTTGACAAGCTTCCCTTGCAGGGCACCAGGACCTGGAAAAAACAACGAGGGTGAATGCTAAGAGATGGGCCACATACAGCTTTGGCAGGACGGGCTCCATCCAGCTGTGGGGACCTACTGGCTGACGGAGCCGAGTGACGGGGGTGATGAAGTCCTGGTGACAAAGCTGCACTCCCCACCTGGGAAGAGGGGCAGGCGGTCACAGGCGCCCTGGGTCCTGCCCCACGGCCAGTGCCAGGTGCCCCACTGTATTCTCAGCAGGCTCAGGGATGGTTCCAGATGCAGATGGGGTAGTTTGGGAAAGTGAAACTAAAAAGGCACATGTAGTCCCACCACCTGAACGAGAAACCCTGCACCTCAAAGACAGCTTCCTTCCTGTCTTTTTTCTCTGCCTTTTTTTTTTAAAGCCTAGTCATGATCATAGTTTGTAATGTGAGCCACAGAAACACAACTTCCTGTGTAGACTCTCACCGTCACCAAGGTGTCTTGGCGTGCCAGACTCTGTCTTTGGGGCAGGCTCAACATGAGACGTGAACTTTGGCCCGACCGTGGCCACCACGCCGACTGGGCACCAACAAGCGAGTCTGCATGGCTCAGGGACTCTCTCAAACTCAAGTGTACCCAGAAGGAAGATGACGGCCTAGTCCCTCAGAGCCCCCTTTCCTAAAGCAACCCAGCACAAAGCAAACGGCTTCTGCACATATCCCCATCATACATACATCCCCAAGGAAACTGAGGCTCAAGGGAGCTGAGGAACCTGTCCAATGTCACACAGCCAGTGAGTGGCGGCGCCATGACTCAAAGTCCTGTCACTTCCTGGAGCCAGTGCTGGGAGCTCAGCCCAGGGCTGGCTGGACATCCCCCTGCAAAGACACCCCCCTGTAAAACTCTGCAGCCATCGAGAGCGGCTGTCATCAGGGGCTTCCTCAGGCAGGGTAGAAAGAGCAGCATGGCCTCGCCCCCCATGGGGGACACGCCAACTCCTCGCAGCAGAAAAAGGAGGCACTTGTTGACAAAAGAACGCAGCCCTGTCGATGAAGTGGCTCACCCCTCCTAAACAAATCAAGACTGAATCAGATCTGGGGCGCCTGGGTGGCGCAGTCGGTTAAGTGGCCGACTTCAGCCAGGTCACGATCTCGCGTCTGTGAGTTCGAGCCCCGCGTCGGGCTCTGTGCTGACAGCTCGGAGCCTGGAGCCTGTTTCCAATTCTGTGTCTCCCTCTCTCTCTGCCCCTCCCCTGTTCATGCTCTGTGTCTCTCTGTCCCAAAAATAAATAAAAAACATTGAAAAAAAATTAAAAAAAAAAAAAAAAAAGACTGAATCAGATCAACGTCTAGATTTAACTACCAATTTCAGGAAACACAGGAAACAGAGGACCACCGTCAACACCACCATGGGACTGCAACTGGCAAAAGTCAAAATGCAGGAAACTACAGAGTGAATGACCCAGGGGAATGAATCTCAAAGAAAGAAAGGAAAGAAAGGAAGGAAAGGAAGGACAGGACAGGACAGGACAGGACAGGACAGGAAAGGAAAGGAAAGGAAAGGAAAGGAAAGGAAAGGAAAGGAAAGGGGAAGGAAGGAAAGAAGGAAGGAAGGAAGGAAGGAAGGAAGGAAGGAAGGAAGGAAGGAAGGAAAAGAAAACAAGAAAGAGGAAGATAAAACTAAAAAGACACACAAAGCTGTGGTGATGGTTTCAGAAGGCTACACAAATGTCAAAACTGACCGCATCTCACACACGCAGTATGTGTGGCTCTGCGTGCTCCAGTTTAGCTCAGCAGTGAGGAGAAAAGACAGACTTAAAGACTCCTCAATCCAACATAACTTGTGGACCTCCTCTGGATCCTGATCTGAACAAACCCACTGCAAAACAGACAAACAGACAAACAGTTACGAGATGGTTTGGGAAATTTGACTAGATAGTTGACAACACTGAAGAATCGTTAAAGGAAATTTTTTAGCTGTGATAATGGCATTGTGGTTACATTTTTTAAGAGTCCTTATCATTTAAAAACACATCCCTAAATATCTGCAGACAAAACCACATGACAACCTGACACAATGTTTCTGGGATTTGCTTCAAAAGAATCCAGTAGCTGAGAGCGGAGGGCAGGAGGGAGCAGAAATGACATGTGACCAGCCACTGAACTGATCACTCCTGAAGCTGGGTGACAGATGCATGGGGCTCTTTATATTACTCTTTCTTCTCTTATCAAATGTTTGATATTAAGCTTAGTTGGTAAAGCATGTGACTTTTTTTTAACGTTTGTTATTTTTGACAGGAAGAGAGAGAGACGGAGTGTGGGTGGGGAAGGGGCAGAGAGAGGGAGCGTCAGAATCTGAAGCAGGCTCCAGGCTCTTAGCTGTCAGCAAGAACCCAACGCGGGGCTCGATCTCACAAACCACAAGATCATGACCTGAGCCACAGTCAGACGCTCAAACGACTGAGCCACCCAGGCACCCCATAGAGCATGTGACTCTTGATCTCAGGGTCATGAGTTTGAGCCCCACGTTGGGCACTGAGATTACTTAACAAAAGATATTTTTAAAACACATATAATTTTAAATTTGAATACAAGTAAAACTTAAAGAAAGAAAAAGGAGGCCATCAGATAGAAGCATGAATTGAGAAACAACCTCATGGTCGCAGGGAGCACAGAAAGAAGAGCCTGGGGACCTGAGAGCTGGCACAGGCAAGAGAACACCATGAACCAGGAGGGGGACTGTTTACCACCCGAACTCAGGGAGGCCCAGAGATGGTCCCATGCCCGCTCCATGGATGAAGGAGTCCCACAGTCCCATGTGAGAGACCAGGAACTTCTGAGGTGCCTCGGAGAACCTCACCCCAACTGTGATTCCATTCTATTTACCTGTTTACGTGCGCCTTCTCTGCCTCCCTGATTTGAATAAAGCACGACCGGCTCCTGCTGTACTGGATCCCCATTCCTGCTCACTGTTCGACAATACAGTAGGCACCCGATGAATGTTTGTTGAGTGAGCAGGGGTCCTCTAACATCAAGGGCCCCCCAGTTTCAGGTAGATGATGCTGCCTGGAGCATTTCATTACAGGCAGAAGGCAGGAGCCAGGCTCCCTGGCCGAGAGGGGGGTAAGGAAGCCAGCCCCTGGAGGGCAGAGACGAGGAGCAGTAGTGAAGCTGCCCACAGGACGCGGGGTCAAGTGCAAGTGCCTCGGGGGCCCTCCCAAGACAGAGCTTGAGACTTCTTGAGCAGACCTCATGGAGATTACAGTCTACGTGGAGGCCACAAAGTTTAGTGTCTCTGAGTAGATCCTAGGTTGGGGACCTGCTTATTTCAAAGATTAACAATAAAACTTTTTACTCTAGCCCCTTTATAAAGAATTTTTATACAACAGTAATTAAATAAAGGACAATAGAATAAAAGCAAGGATCAGCATTAGCATGCTGCTACTCCAGGGTACGCTCTGGACTCCTCTCCAGGCCACGTTAGGCACTCCACGGAGCCCAGGATGACCTCTGTCCTGACACTCATTCCTCTGAGCTACCAACGGCCTGCTTCTGGAATTCCCTGAAGGCGTGCCGTGCTCCCCACCCACCTGTGTGATCGTGGAAACCCAGCACAGTGCTGGGCTGGCACGTAGTGGGTGCTCAATAAACGTTTGTTGGCTGGATCTACGCTAAACAAGAGCTGAGAACTGGAATACAGACCTCAGTGCCCTCAGCTGGCCTGTCTAGGTATTTTACTTGGAAGTCAGTTCTTTGGAACTCGGAAGACATGCTGACAGGCTCCCAGGTGGGCCCTCAAAAGCCTACGTACCCCATAATTAAAAGATCACAAGGAGAGGAACAAATTTAATCTCCCTTTGAAATTTGTGTTTTTCCTGTAGGCAAATGGCCCCACCCCTAATCCACCTGGGAATCCTTGATACCCCACGGACAAGAGCTCCAGGGAAGCAGCGGGCCTGCCCAGCCCACTCCAAGAATCCACAGTATATAATTAGCTGGGTGCTAATTAAATAGAAGCAGTGTGGGGGTGTCACAGGCCTCTGGGGTTGGAATCTGGGAAACACGGGGAGTAAGAGCTTCCTGTCCAGTCAAAGAGCAGGTGATGACAGGAGGCGCCTGCCTGGATGCAGGCATCTGAATCATGGGAAGGTTTTGAAAGGAGTCAAACTCAAGGAGGGAGGAGGCAGGGGAGGGGGGCAGTCAGGTGCACCCTCAGCTGCCACACACTGTCACAGGAGGATGAGGTGGCCAACCAGCTATGCTTTAGAAAGGAGTGTGAGGGGCAGGTAAACCTGACTGGGGGGAACACATGTTCAAAAGTGATGATCACAGTTTTTTAGAGCCCAATAAACAACTCTGATGCCCAGGGCTGATTCAGGGGCAGCCAAACTTGGCCCGATGGCCAAACCCCATGGGAAGAAATTCAGCTTTCACCCGCTGGGGCGGCAGGGATCCCTGAGCGGTGGCAGAAACAATTAAGTACTCTTCCAGAGGCTACTGGAATATTCTTTTCTCATTCCACCAACAGAAGTGGACGGAATACTACTATGGGTTAGCCCATCACACAGCTGAGAGGGGCAGGAGCAAGCCATCAAGATGGGACCGGGCTGAGGCAGACAGCGGCGGTTAGCTCCTTCCCACTGTGACTTCTGCTGGCAAGCTGGCCTCACTGATTCTCTCCCATCTACTGAAGGCCAGAAAGTCAGTGCTGCGAAATGTGGGCCCCAGACAGCTGCTGCCGGACCCTGCAGATCTCAGGAGCGGCTGGAGTAAGGACCTGGGGGCCACCGGGAGCTCGGGATGACACAGTTTATGAAGAATCTCCCGTTCCTTGGGGTAGCCAGAAGGAAGGTGACCAAGATGCCGGAGTTCACATTCAGGATTTCCCTTTCGCTGAAGTGAGCTCGAGTGGGAGTCCACTGCTTGCAGCCGGAAAAGCATCTACCTGGGGACAGGAACCGTGCTACGTGCTGGCAACACAATCTGGCAAGACAGACGGGTCCCACAGGGTATTCACAGCATGGCATTCTTAAAGAGCAAGAGAAAGTTACACGTGGTATGCTCTTATCTACACAGTATTTTTTCAAATATAGGACAGAGATGGGGAGGACATACATCCCATATTCGGTCAGTTAACGTATCTGCTTTGTGTCCTGTACTTCTTCCCTGTGACATGAACCACAGCTGTAATTAGTACGTATTTGCCAACTCCCCCACTAGAATTTAAGCTCCATAAGGGTAAAGACGGTGAAACATATTCCTACATATTCCTATTTATTGCTGAACCCTCAGCATTAAACATGGTACCTTGCTCAGAGTAGCATTTAATAACTGCCGTGAAATGAACAGATGATAGTGTCTCTGGTGAACTTTAGAAGCTTCTTATTTTCTTCTTGGAAACAGCTATAGTCTTCAGCTGCTTTTGTGTGTGTGTGTGTGTGTGTGTGTGTGTGTGTGTGCATGCGAACATACATATATAGACACACACACGTGTATACATTATACATAATGAACTTTGTGACTTCTTCAAACCAAAGTAAAGTAACTCTGGGACAAATCTATGAATCACAAAGTGGACCCTGAAACCGGGGAGGAACTTGGGGAAAGCAGGGTGCGGTGGCCGCGGGACAGAAAGGGGAAGGTGAAAGTCAGCTCCCGTTTCCCAGACAAGGCAGCCAACAATGAACGTGCAGTGAACCTGAGTAAACTGCCTTCTCCTCCAGCTCAAATCCTTGGCCGCAAAGCAGGAACCCGGTCTGAGAAGAGGGCAACACACGTGAAGAAGCACAAAGGCAAGAAAACGAGCAGGCAGCAGCCCGAAGGCACCGAGCATTCTGTGTGGCACAAGGCCGTGTACACAAGAGGCCGCCGCCGTCACCCCCCGAGCACCGGAAAGGTCTGCGCTGCGGGGCCTGCCTCCCTGCAGGCAGCAGGCGCCCCAGCGACAAACCGTGGTTTCTCTTATGTGCTTCCCTCCTCCTGCAATCTGGATGCCTCGATTATTCCACCAGGTCCTCCCCTTTAGGAAATGCCTTCCACAGCAACGTACGAATCCGTTTATAGCTCCCTTATTCCATGCAAGTGAGCACACACCTCACAGACAAGGAGCCTGAGGCCCTGAGGGAAATATGACATCTGCCCCCAGAGGCCCTCATGGTCAACATGGAGACAAGAAAAACAGAGGTGAATACCATGAGATCAACGTCATCAGGGGCAGTCAATAATGTCATCAGAGAAAGGATTACACCCGAGGCTGGTGCAACACCAGGAGGCTTCCTGGAGGAGGCAGCTCGTGGTGGTCCCTCTCTGTTTGTTCACATACTGAGCGTGGCCAGGGGCTTGTTATACTGAGCAAGTTTGTAACTGACTCCCTCTATGCTTAACCAAATTCGACAGTATGTCTGGCCTCGTCGGCGCTGCCTGGTCCACGCCTAACGGTGAAGGATGACCCTCAGGCTTGAGGCACTTACAATGCCATGGATTTGGGCCACCTTGTTGCATAAGTCAGGACGCCACTTCTGAAGAGCCAGATAGAAAGGATTTTTCAGGAGATCTTCGTCATATAGAGCCATATGGACTTCAGATGGGGCAGAGACCGTCTCCTGGGACAAGGAAAGAAAAAGCAGTAAATGACCACTTTCAGATTTATATAACACAGAAAAGTCCTGTTCTGGCAACTTCTAAAAAGCATCTCTGACATGTATTATTCTACTCTACAGACTTAACACCCCATCAGGAAATATCAAAGATAACCCACCAATTCCAAGATGAGTTGTTTTACTGGCTAACTGTATACATTACATCCTGAAAATCTTAAGCTCCAAATCATTGCAAAAAATAAAAATGGCTATTTTTAGAACATCCTCTGTGACCAAAATTATGACATTTCAAATATATGTGTGTATTTTGAATGAAATACTTTAAGCCTACAGGAACAATGGAAACCTGCCACCCCGGATTACCAAATTTAACACTTTGCGTATTTGCCTCAGAGTTTCTTTTAAGAAGTCTATCAGAATAGACTGGAATCCCCCTATGCCCCTCTGATCCCATTCCCTCCTCCTCTTTCAGAACCAACCACTATTCTTGTTCACGTTTCTATTCCTTTAAAACGCGTGCATTCATAAGTAATATAAAATATTCTTTTAGGAGCTTCAGAATTTCCATACTTGGCTTCACGCTGCAAGTATCCTGGAACACGCCTCTTCCAATCAACAAGTTTTCAAATCCTAGCTATGCTGATCCATACAGATCAGACGTTCCTTCACTAACTTCTGATGTCTAGTACTCTTTTAAGGGAACATGACACAATTTATTTATCTGATATCCTATATATTGCATCCACATTTTCGGGATTACAAACCATGCTGGAATAACTCGCTTATGCCCTTATGTGTATAGCCTGAGCACATATGTGGGAACGTCCCCAGGAGAGGCAGTCTAGGGTACACCCACCTGCTTTCTACTTCCATGAAAAGAGCATGGGTGCACCCCTCCCTCACACCACATCCTAGCCAACCCTTTTTAGTATTATCCAATTATCTCATTTCTGCCAGTCTGGGAGTATAAAATAGTATTTTGCTGTTTTTAATTTTCATTTCTCTAATGAAATTGAACATCGGGACTCCTGAACGGCTCAGTTGGTTGAGCGTCTGACTCTTGGTTTTGGCTCAGGTCATGACCTCGCCGTTCATGGGCTCAAGCCCCACATCGGGCTCTGCGCTGACAGTGCAGCGCCTGCTTGGGATTCTCTCTCTCCCTCTCTCTCTGCCCCTTCCCTGCCCACGCTGTCTCTCTAAATACACTTAAACAAAAAAAGAAAAAGAAAAACAAATTGAACGTCATTTCCTTATGTTCTATAAATTGCCTTATCACGTCTTTCGCCCACTTTTTACATGGGTTGTTGGCCTTTTTCTTACCATTTATAGTTCTTTATGCATCTGGATACTAAAAGGTCTTGCAAATATCTTCTCCCGATCTGTGACCTGTCTCCTCATTTTTTCAAATGGATGTTTTCAGAAATAGAAGTGTTTGATGTTAATGTGGCTGAACCTGTCAACCCTTGCCTTAATGGTCAGTGCCTTGTGGATCTTAGGAAATCCTATCATCTGGAGTACCTTTCTGCAAAGTGACTTCATCATTCTCCCTTTCAGAAGGTGGAGTCTACCTCCCCACCCCTGTGAATCTGAGCCAGCCCTGTGACTGCGTTAGCCAACCAACAGACAGAAGTGATGCTCTGGGATTTTAGAGTGTCAGCCTCAAGAGGCTGCAGATTCCACACCCTTTCTCTTGGCACCCTAAGACCACCACGCTATGAAGAAGCCTGTGAGGGGCGCCTGGGTGGCTCAGTCGGTTAAACATCTGACTTTGGCTAAGGTCATGATCTCACGGTTTGTGGGTTCGAGCCCTGTGTCAGGGTCTGTGCAGACAGCTCGGAGCCTGGAGTCTGCTTCAGATTCTGTGTCTCCTTCTCTCTCTCTGCCCCTCTCCCATTCATGCTCTGCCTCTCTCAAAAATAAATAAAAACATTTTAAAAATTAAAAAAAGAAGAAGAAGAAGAAGCCCGTGGGATGAAGGACCATGAGGGGAAGAGAGGCCCATGTGGTCCAGTGAGTACAGCCAGCCAGCCCACCCACCAGCCATGTGAGTCCAGGTGAGACTAGCAGAAGAACCAGCCTGCCAGCCCATGAATAGTAGGAAATGATAAATCATGGCAGTTTTAAGCCACTAAGTTTTGGGCTGGTTTACTATGCAACACAGACTACTTGAAATCATATCCTTTCAACTCCAAAACCATAAATATAATCACTATAATTCCTAAGAATCTTCGTTTTTATATATACTATAAATTAGGCATCTAATTTAATTTATTTCCTATATGATGAGCTATGTTGGGCTGTTTGGGCTACTAACACAAAAAGTACAGACTGGGCGGCTTAAATTTACTTCTCATAGTTCTGGAGGCTGGAAGCCCAAGAACAAGGTCCTGGCAGATTTGGTTCTTGATGACCCACTTCCTAGTTTGTAGACTGCCACCACCTCGCTGGGTCCTCACATGGCAAGAGTTCTCCTGTCTTTTCCTCTTTTTACAAGACTGTTCACTCCATCACAAGGGCCCCATGACCTAATCTAACCCCTATGAATCTCAACGCCTGACCCCCAAATACCATCACATTAAGGATTAGGATTTCAACATATGAATGGCGGGGTGGGGGCACAAAAATTCAGTCCATAGCATAAGCCAACTGTCCCATCATGCTTTTTTGAATAGTCGATCACTTTCACACTGGCCAATAATGCTACCTTTGCTATATTCCAGCTGTGCTGACAGCTCAAAGCCTGAAGCCTGCTTCCAATTCTGTGTCTCCCTCTCTGCCCTCCCCCTCTCGCGTTCTGTCTCTCTCTCTTTCTCTCTCTCTCTCTCTCTCAAAAATGAATAAACGTTAAAAAAAATTTACTTTTTCAGGGCGCCTAGGTGGCTCAGTGGGTGAAGTATCTGACTTTTGTTCTTGTCATGATCTCACAGTTCATGAATTCGGGCCCCACACTGGGCTCCACGTTCACAGCTCAGAGCCTGGAGCCTGCTTTGGATTCTGTGTCTCCCTCTCTCTCTGCCCCTCCCCTGCTTGCTCTCTCTCTCTCAAAAATAAACATTAAAAAAATTTTTTTTAATTTTTTTTTTTAAAGAAACAGGTGAGGGGCACCTGGGTGGCTTAGTCAGTTAAGCATCCAACTTTGGCTCAGGTCATGATCTCGCGGTTCGTGGGTTCAAGCCCCACATCGGGCTCTGTGCTGACAGCCCAGAGCCTGTTGTCTGTTTTGGATTCTGTGTCACTCTCTCTGCTCCTCCCCTGCTTTCACTCTCTCTCCCTCTCTCAAAAATAAATATTAAAAATTTTTTTAATATAAGGTGAAATTAATTTTAATAATATATTTATCCTAATATATCCAAAATATTATATTTTCAACATGTGGTCAATTTTTAAAACTATTAATGACACATTTTACATTCTTTTTTACTCTTACTAAATCTTCAAAATTTGGTGTGTACTTTACATTCACTTTTCAATTCATATTAGCCACATTCAAGTGCTCCATAGCCACATATGGCTAGTGGCTATTATACTGGACAGAGTAGGGCTACACCACATTGTTTTACATGACTATAGCTTCATAATAAGCCTTGCTGTCTCATAAAGGCCTCCCTCCTTGTTCTCCAAAATTGTCTGGTTCTTCTTAACTTTTTGCAATATCACATAAATTAAAATCAGTTCATCAATTCCATGAAAAATCCTCTTGGGATTTTTATTAGAAATGCACTAAATTTATGGACTGGAAAGTCAACATCTTTATGATAATGAATCTCATCATCCATGGACATGGTATGTCTTTCCCTGTATCTCTTCTTCTATGTCCTCCAATTAAATTTTCTCCATAAAAATCATAGATTGTATACAACTTTTATTAAACATTATTTGCACATTCTGTATAGATTTTCTCCTGTTGTGAATAGAGCTTCCATTGCCCCTGTCTGCTCCATTTACCATACATCCATGTGGTGTCCCTGAGCTATCAGAGAGGAATATGAAAAATGGGCACAGAAAAAGAATCTGAGCCTCCATCTCAGGCAGTGCAATGAATATAAACACCTGTCTTGCAGGATTCCCATTTACATGCTGCTTTCAGTATTTTTGCCCTACTGCATACCAGTATACCACCACTTACTGCTGGCCCATATGGTGTCTTTGTGAGAATCAGAAAAAGGGACCCCATCCTCCCAGTGGGTACAGTCCTATGCCACGGCACATGGCTTGGTAAGTAGCTCACAGGCTATTTATCAGCCCCAGTTTGCCAATAACTCCCTCCCCTAGGCAGGGCACCTGTGTAGTAAATAATCTGCATAATTATACACAATGACTCTACTGCTAATGTTTGACATATTCCTTTAAACACCTACAGTCTTTCAAATTTTATTTTATTTAGGGGCGCCTGGGTGGCTCAGTCGGTTGAGCGTCTGACTTCAGCTCAGGTCATGATCTCGCGGTTTGTGAGTTTGAGCCCCGCGTCGGGCTCTGTGCTGACAGCTCAGAGCCTGGAGCCTGCTTTGGATTCTGTGTCTCCTCCTCTCTCTGCCCCTCCGATGCTCATGTTCTGTCTCTCTCTGTCTCTTAATAATAAATAAACGTTTAAAAATTTTTTTTATTTTATTTATTTTTATTAAGTTTATTTATTTATTTTGAGAGAGAAAGAGAAAAGCACAAGCAGGGGAGGAGCAGAGAGAGGCGAGAGAATCCAAAGCAGGCTCCTTGCTGTTGGCATAGAGCCCGATGTGGGGCTCGATCCCACTAACAGTGAGATCATGACCCGAGCAAAATCAAGACTTGGACGCTTAAATGAGCCACCTATGCGCCTCTAAAATTTATTTTAAAAAGAACCCTTATTACAACTTTAAATATAAAAACAGTATCACTCCTATAAAATATGTAATCTTAAAAATTATAAAAACAATTGGCGTTAAAACCTTGCTAAATACCACTACCTGCCAAACACTCTGAACCCGAGCCTGAGACCCCTTCACTGAAAAGGGAAAATTAGCAACTATCAAAGAACATCAAGTAACTTACCCCTGATACAATAAGATGAATGAAATAGGAGTGAAAAACTGAATTACTTTCTTACTATATAACAATATTCCAAAATGCCTTCTTGGGAAAATACCAGGACAGTCGACATAAGTACATACATTATGAATTCTATCAGTTTCAGCTAATGATAAAAATAGCAACTATTTGAGGGGGCACCTGCGGGGCTCTGTAGGTTGAGTGACTTTGGCTCAGGGCATGATCTCGCAGTTCATGAGTGTGAGCCCCACATCGGGCTCTCTGCTGTCAGCACAGAGCCCGCTTCAGATCCTCTGTCCCCTCTCTGTCCCTCCCCTGCCTGCACGTTCTCAAAAATAAACAAACATTAAAAAACAAAAACAACAACTATTTGAAAGCCTCTTTCGTTCAGGCACTGTGATAACGTCTACGTATCTTCATCCCATTTTAATGTTCATAATAACTATAGGTAACTAACTATAATTAATGCTCAAAACAACTGTTGGTATCATTAGCCCCCATATGCTGCAGATGAAGAAACTGAGGCACGTTTGGCCCATTCGAGGTTACACACATGTCAGAATTTATGCTAACATGCACCCCTTCAACAACTACACTCATCGTGTAAAATAAATAAGCCTGGATTAAGGGTTATTTCATGAGTCACAGATGCACAGATTCCCCCAAAGGAAAAGTCACCATGACAGACAGCCACACAGGCCCTACGCTGAACTCCCCCGGTCTGGTCCAGCCAGAACAGTCTCTGCTACAGGCCCTCCTGGGGACTGCCTCAGGGGACAGCCCCACCCTGGGGACTGCCTGAGTTCCCTGCAAATCCCCTTAGGGGAAGAGCCTAGCATGAAAAAGGCTACATATAATCCCTTCCTGGACCCCAGAGACGGCTCTGCAACAATTCAGATACCTGAACAATTCAGGTATCGGAATTGTTGAATTCAATTATTACCGGAGTCCAAATAATCCTTTTATGAGTCCCTACCGGAACGACTGGATAATGTGACTTTGCTGGGACAGAGTCACAAGAAAACAAAAATTCTTCCTGGTTTCTGACACAATTGGTTCTACACAGCAGAGTGCAAAAGTAAACACCCCTTGGACAGAAACCGCATGAGAGACAGGATGAGATACGGGCAGAATGAAGCTGGGAAGGGACACTCCTTCTGCTTCTCAGACAAGGTGCCGTCTCAGCATCCACACCTCCACGCCCAAGATGGAGGCGACAAGGGCAAACTCTGATGGAGGAAGTGACTACCTGGCTGGGAGGCAAGGAATGTGTATCAGCAGAGTAAAACCAACCCAGAGCAGCGCTGCGGGAGGTAAGGACTAGACAAGAGAAGGGAGAAGCAAAGAAAGGGGGTGGGGTGGGGAGCAGAGAAGGCCTCCCTGGCAAGGACCAGAGTAAGACAAGGGTTTGGGAAGCAGGAACAGAAACCCAAGAGTAAACTTCTCTTGACAGATGAGTGAGTCCAGGAAAATACAAGAATCCAAATAATGCCAGTCAGAGAGGGGCAGCAAGGTAAAGGAAGGCACCTGAAGGCCACATCAAAACATTCCATTCAGGGGCACCTGGGTGGCTCAGTCGGTTAAGCGTCCAACTTTGATTTCGGCTTAGGTCATGATCCCAACATCGTAGGATCGAGCCCCATGTTGGGCTCTGTGCTGAGCGTGGGGCCTACCTGAGATTCTCTCTCTCTCTCTCTCTCTCTCTCTCTCTCCCCTCTGCCCCTCTCCCACTTGTGTGTTCTCTCTCTCTAAAAAGAAATAAAATGAAAAAAACATTTATAAAAAGAAAAACATTCCATTCAAATGCACGAAACACACAAGACTGAGCAAACATTGCTGGTGAATGGGACAGAGCTTGCTGTGTTTCAGTCCCAAGTCATCTGTTTTCTCTTGGACATCATTCCTCCTGGTTGCCAAGGACTGAACCCTCTGTCCAGGAGTAAGGATTCCAAGAGCTCTGTCCAGAACTGTTGTCCACCTTTTCGTCCCAGTGTTAAAAACATATAATAATCTGATGCAGTCTGGTGCTTAATGCCAGAATGGAATTCTCATACAGAGGTAAATACTTAAAGTAGGTTAACATCCTGAACAAGTTTACTTGCAAGAATTAGCTTTAGATTTTAAAATAACATGCAGGGGCGCCTGGGTGGCGCAGTCGGTTAAGCGTCCGACTTCAGCCAGGTCACGATCTCGCGGTCCGTGAGTTCGAGCCCCGCGTCAGGCTCTGGGCTGATGGCTCGGAGCCTGGAGCCTGTTTCCGATTCTGTGTCTCCCTCTCTCTCTGCCCCTCCCCCATTCATGCTCTGTCTCTCTCTGTCCCAAAAATAAATAAAAAACGCTGAAAAAAAAAAATTTTAAAATAACATGCAAAGTAAATGGATTCTTCCTCATAAAACTGGAAAGAGGAGTAAATCCTCTTATAAAACCCCTTTAAGAAAAAAAAATTCCGTCCCTGACAAAGCTCAAATGATGGGATGATTTACAGCAATTCCAATGTGAAATTAGTCACAGATAACAAATACCCCTGAACATGAGTTATCTGAGGTGACCCTATGAACAGGAGAGCCAGGCAAGGTCTCAAACTACCACCGGACATTTCAAGATGTGGTGTGCACACTTGTGGTTTTGTGGTCTTCAACCGTCCCATCAGCCTAGATGAGGCTGGGTGGTCAGGGACCATCTGATGACAGCGCGCAGCTTCGCTCAGCAGAATCCAACACGGGAATGTCTGTGCCTCCCAGAGATAAACTCCCGGCTGAAATGTCACTGCTCTGGCTGCTCCCACCCTTACAGGGCCCTCACCAAAGGTCTTGATCAGGCATATTTTCCAAATGATGAGCAACATTCTCCAACTAGTTTTATCTGTGATTCAGAAGGGAAAGGCAAAAGGGCAAAACTTTCTAATTCATCTATATTTAACAGCAAATGGAAGCAGCTGGATGGTGTAACGTATGGCATTATAGTCACTTATGTCCTTCCGGCCTGTAACATCTGTGGATCCTATCTATACTTTTCTCAAAGCTCTCCTTCAAAGCTTCCAGCCTGTTTGTGGCCAGCTGGCTCTCCGTAGGCATGCTGTATCTGTGTCGTCCACTTGAACAAAATGATAGCGGGGTGTTAGAGGAAGCTCAAGCTCCCCAGGAGGCATCATCTCTCATAGGAGCTGAAAATCTACTGCCCATATCCAGGGGAGGGTGAGGAGCTGGCCCCAGGCAGCTATGCAGGCACTGGCAAAAAGCCACAAACAAACTGTGCTCAGAGCTGGCCATACGCAGTGACAGCTGGAATGTGGAGGGCCACACAGGGAGAGAAGGCCTCAGAGCTGGAAGAGGGGTGTGACCACTAAGCAGGAGAGTTCGGAGGAGCACAACCGCCCCTCAGAACACCACTCCATCACCCCGCTCCAGAAGTTACCGGAGGAGGCACCAGCACCCAACTCCTGCCAGAATCCTGAGCAGAAAGGCGGGAGTTCCGAGGGCCGCGTCTCGGTGTCTCGCAGACGTAGAAGGTCTGGATTTGGGTCTGAATCCTTCCGAGGTCTGGTATCTATCATCACATGGCCACATTCCTCTGCTCCTCTAGGAGAGGATTAAGTTACTGGCCACCAATCTAATTCTGACAATTCACAAATGGAGGGAGAGCCCCCACAGAAACACTAACGGTGCACAGACCCAGCGGCTGCCCTCACGAGGGCAATGCTGTCCAAGAGCCACAAGGAGACACAATCAAGAAGACCTTGACTGCAGACACTACTGCTTGCTCTCCCGGCAATGATGCCAGGCAGGATGATTTCAGATGGCAAGCCAAAGTCAAGAGAGCTCACCCCGGTAGCTTCTCCACTTCAGAGCCCCGACTGCTTTCCTGTCGCTGGGGCTAGTCACAAGTGTCTGTCCCTGCTCCCATCCTGCACTTCTCCCTCAGGGGCTTCTGCCTCCTGACCTTACTCATACTGGTCCACATGAAAAGATAACAAAGTGGTCTCTGCAACACTGAGGTCTGTATGGTACAGTAGTCCCCCTTACCCTCAGTTTCATCTTCCAGTTTTGGTTCCCCATGGTCAACTGGAGTCCGGAAACAGAAGATCCTCCTTCTGACATACGGCCAGAAAGTCAACAGTAGCTAACACGGTATCATAATAACCTGTATCGGGTCCCCTCACTTCATTTCATCACATGGGCATTGTATCATCTCACATCATCACAGGAAGAGTGAGTATAAGATATTTTGAGAGAGACCACATTTACATAACTTTTATCACAGTGCCTCATGAATAAGTGTTCTATTTTATTATTTTTGTTAATCTCGTACTGTGCCTAATTTATATATTAAACTCATCATAGGTATGTAGGTATAGGATTGGGTACTATCCAAAGTTTCTGGCATCCATTAAGGGTCTTGGAAAACATCCCCCACAGATTAAAGAGGGCTACTATATTCTTCAAGGACTTACGTACTTGAACTCCCTACTAGACGAACTCTCAATTTCTCCACCTGGCATTAAGGACCTCTCATTCTGGCCTTCCACCGATCTCAGTAGCCTCACCTCCCTCCACTGTCCCCAAAGCTCCCCAAAGTGATGGGTTCTCCCTCCTGTCCATTTTGTCTTGAAAACTACTCTTCCCTTGCCATGGCCCCATGTGGCCAGTGGGCGGCTAAGAGCCACACAGCAGAGAATGGCCACGGCCTGGATCATCCAAGCCCTGGCCCCAAATGGCCCCAAATCAATAGATAAAAGGACAGAGAGCTCAGTGAGAGGGAACCCTGGGGTGAAGCGCTCAGGATCCTCTGGACTGCCTCAATACCATGCTGGGGGAGGCAGACTCAAAACGCTAATATCTCACCAAGATTCCCTGCTCTTCTCTGGGGCTGGCGGGAGGCTTGCGCTAATCAAAATAGGGTACTCTTCCCCCACGAAACCCATAAACTTGGAAAACGCCAGTTCGCATGCAAACTAGTAGTCCCTCCAGTCTCGCCAGCCCCTCCCTCCCTGTATGTCCTAAATTCTCAAGGAAGACGGGTCACTTGCTCCGTGATGGCCCAGCACAGGCTTCGGTTTCCAGTGCCCAAGTCCCCAACATCTCCAGGGGCCATGCCTGGCTCAAGAGCCCACAGTAGTCTACGTTCAACGAAAAAGAACTGAACAGACCCAGAATCTGGAACATCTCTTGGTGCTTAAGTTTTCCTGGAGTAAATTTTACCCAGCAGGACGAAAGACGACTGACTGACAGGGATTCCCTCCTCCTTCCCTGCGCCTTCACCACCACCACCACCCCCCCCCCGCAACTCCCCCGGGACCACAAGGCCAGAGGCTCCGGACCCCCACCCACATCCTCCCCCTCCAGCCGCCGAGTCAGGCAGTCAGCAAACCACCGAGGCCACTCAGCGCTGGGGCGACGGCCCCGCCCACTGCCCCCAAGTCCGAGCTCACAGCCCCCGCACCCGCTGACCCGTCCCGTAGTCATGGGGATCAGAGGGCGCATTCTTCGCCATCCCCCACTCCGCACACGAAGGGCAGAGAGAGCCCGGCTGCCGATCGGACCCGGAGAGCGCGGGCGGGCGGCCCAGCTAGCGAGGGACTGGGGTCTTGGGGTGGCCGTCCAGGGGCAGCCAGCCCAGCCTGGGGCGCCGCGGGGCTCCCGCAGCGGTGAGAAAAGAGCCCCTCCCCCTTCCAGCTCTGGGGCCCCGCCCGGCCACTAGGCCCCGAGGCGCAGCCGTCCCGGAGGAAGGGAGGCGCGGAAGGAGACAAGAGGGAGGACACTTACTTAAAAGGCTACATAGTTTCACTCCCTGCCCTTCCAGGAGCGGCGGCGACACCTCCCGGGCCCTCGACTCGGACCTGGGTGCCCACCACCCCAGCGCAGCAGTTCAGCTCCACCGCCCACCCCTTTACTCCGCCGTTGGGCGGAGCCGCACCTGGTCAGGCCAATGAGCGACAGCCCTTACCCAGAGTGACGTGTGCACAGAGCAATCACTGAGCCCGCCTAGCCGGGGTGGGGCTCAGGCGGTGCACAGCGCTTCCTACTCAGGCGGGACCAGCCTGGAGCCGCGGACTGCGCGTGCCCGGAACGGGAGGGGGCGGGGCCGAAAGCTGATCAGACACTAGAGGTGGGGTCCAAGCTTGGTCCCTAGAAAGCCGGCGGGATCTGGATAAGGAGCATCAGGGAGTCGTCCCGCCCTGTGGATCACCCTTTACTGCTAGCTTCGGAGGACGAAGTCCTCCTGTCCTACAAGGGACACCACTATGTCAATGAAGGGGTCTCGGAATTAGGGTCCCTGGGTTCTGATTCCCCCACTTGTACGGACGTCGCGTGATTTAGGCTCCCTTTTACCTGTGCCTCGGTTTCCCCATCTTTACGATACTGGAGGGTTGGAACTCCCGAGGGCTAGTCTCCAAATCTGTAACGGGGTGCAGAGGAGGGGGAGAGGGGGTACCTACACGTGACCTCCCCGCGCGGGGCCCCGCCTATCCCAGATCCAAGGGTTGCAAGCGCTCCGCGAGGATGGGCGGGGGTGGGCGGATCCTAAGAAACCCGACCCCGCAGCCCTTGGCTGTGGCTAAGGCGCCGCGCGCGGCTCGGCGGCCGCTAGCGCTGGCGACGGCACAGGAGAAGGATGGGGACCGCAACCCGGGCTTCGCAGAGGACCATCGTGGAGGCGAGGGCGGTGCAGAGACTCGGCGTGTGACTTGGAGTGTGGAGTGCATCAGGAAATGATGGACGAGGGGATGAGAGATAGCTAACGGGGCTCTGTCTCTGCGTCCGGTCCGCGGAGGCGCACGTCGTGGGGCTGGAGAGGTTCTGTCTATAGCGGCAGCGCCGAGCTTGTCTCGGGCCATGAGAAGCGCGCGGACCGCCCGGCCCCAGGGTGCCCTCGTGGCCGGCCGCGTCCTGCCGCGCTGAGAGCTTGGGGGCGAAGAGGGGTGTGGGCGGCCGGGCTGCGCCCGAGCGCACCGCCATGGCAAGGGAGGAGTGCAAGGCGCTGCTGGACGCTCTCAACAAGACGACCGCATGCTACCACCACCTGGTGCTGACCGTCGGCGGCTCAGCAGACTCGCAGAACCTGCGTGAGGAGTTGCAGAAGACGCGCCAGAAGGCGCAGGAGCTGGCGGTGGCCATCCGCGCCCGGCTGACGGCCGCGCTACGCGACCGGGGCCTGGGCGCCGAGGAGCGCGCGGAGTTCGAGCGCCTCTGGGTGGCTTTCTCCGGCTGCCTGGACCTGCTGGAAGCCGACATGCGGCGTGCGCTGGCCCTGGGCACCGCGTTCCCGCTGCACGCGCCGCGGCGGCCGCTGGTGCGCACCGGCGTAGCGGGCGGCTCCGCGGGCGTAGCGGCGCGCGCCCTGAGCGCCCGCAGCCTGCGGCACGAGGCGGAGCGCGACTTCGACGTGAACGACCTGCGCGAGCTAGAGCGGGAGATCCTTCAGGTGAGCGAGATGGTCAACGACATGGAGATGAAGGTCAACGTGCCCCGCTGGACCGTGCAGGCCCGCCAAACGGCGGGCGCCGAGCTCCTGTCCAGCGTCGGCGCCTCTTCGGTGGGCGTCGTGTCTGTACAGGAGCGCACCGGGCCTTGCGACGTGAGCAAGGCCCTGGCCGCCACCGTTTTCAGCGCCGTGCTGCTGGCGGCCGTGGCCCTGGCCATCTGCGTGGCGAAGCTGAGCTGACCGACAGAAGACTCTACCCGCCGCCGCTCCCTCCCGGAAGACATCCTTCAGGAACGACCGCCACTGCCTGCACTCTGGATGGGAGTGGGATCTGGCATGTTTAAGGGAAGGGGTTCTAAAGCCGTGTGTGTGTGTGTGTGTGTGTGTGTGTGTGTGTGTGTGTGTGTGTGTGTGTGAACACATCTGCCTGGGCAGAACATGGTTGCCTGGTGCTGGCCTGTGAGGAGTTAATTTTGCGCGGGCGGCCAGGGCATTACCGCTAATGTATGCAGCAGCTTTATCCCCTATTAATAGAAAACCGTCCACAGTGACCCTAGATTCCAAGTTAATGGGTTACCGCTTGTGCAGCTGGGGCGCGTTTACAACGGAGTCTGAGTCGGATTATCCCACCTCTACCAGCGATTCCCACTGTCCGAGCGGGGGGCAGTTTGAAAGGGGGGTGAGGTGAAATGAGTGGGGGCGGGGTTGTTTTGCTCTGTGTGGGTGGTGACTTTGTTTCCTGGACAAAACTGTAAGAAGATGTAAGCAGGTTTTATTACCTTAATCCTTTGGGGCCTAAGCTTAGGAGGGTGTGCAGAGACATTCATGCAAAGTGCTATCTCTATGGTGCACGATTGAGCTTCTTGGCAGAGTTTATCCATTAGTTACCAAAAGCAGCGGGAAGAGGTTTGGGATGCTGACCTCCCCCGCAAGTTATGACCCTACTTAGGAAACCAGAGAAGGCATGTCGAGCCTGCCCTCACATGGTTGGATCCATTGCACACACTTGCCTATTAAAAAGGGCTCTCCCCAGCCAGCCTGGAAGGGGCACGAGCTTTGGGAAGGGACACATGGTGTTTAAAGACGCACTTTCTCCTTTGCTGGGGTTTATTTTTTGTTCCAAAACTAGACCAGTGTTTGATCCTCCTTTGGGGGAGGGCTGCAGAATCCTCTTTGGAGCCCTTAATCCTATCTATCCCTTGGAATTTGCCTGCTAGCCAGTAGGAGAGCTGGCTCTGGAGGAAGCTGCATAGCTCCCTGACCCTCACACTGACCCTGAGAGGGAAAACCTCACTGTCTCATGTCAGTTTGAGCCAGTTAGCCCTGAGACTGGGTTAGAATGCAAAAGCTTCGGCTCAGAATTTCAGCAGCTTTTTAAAAACAATAACCATTTGAAAGAAAAACCATATAACATTGTTCTGTCTTATCAAAGCTGGGTTTTTTGGTAAAGGACATTTGGCCACGAATCCATACGTGCCAATGAGTCAAACATAGTGGTCTTTACTTACATGTTTAAGTTAGTAAATCTACATCTATTATTAAAATAGACCTTCTCAAAGGCAGGTTATAGCATAAACTACCAGAACGAAGCTGAGTGGCCCCTGCTTCTTTCGCTCAATAAAGAATGTGGAAAACCCTGGGACCCAGGCTGGAATTTACCTGAGCAGTGCCACCACCTCTGCCTGTGGTGCAGAGAGAACATCGTTGGGGAAATAAGGCTGAGAAAACGCACGCATTTAACTCTCCAAGGGTAATTTGGAATAAAACCCAAGACTTTGGTTTGGCTGAAAACTGACAAGGATTTTTTTTTCTTTTGTACCCTAAAGGTGGGAAAGGGGACCAGAGAAGGGAATTGACAGTTTCACAAGGACAGCTTGGAGGGCCAAGGAGTAGGGGCAGATACAAGTATTACAGCCTTGGTGGTCCTAAGGGCCACCCTCCCAGCCCAACTTCCTCCCACCCTTCCTGAGCACACAGATTCCAGTACCTCACAGTGAAAGTATGGGATCTGTTTGTGTGCGTGTCTGTGATAATGGTTTTAAAACACCCACAAGGTCTTAAGCCGATTAAAAGTTTTATGACCTTAGCTAATAAAAGGAACACCTTCTGCCTCATCTGAATAGGGGCCAGCTCAAATTCTTTTGCATCTGAAGGTTCAGGGTACCTTCAGAGACAACACAAAAAGTTCCCTAAGTACCCTCCCGCTCCTCCCATACACATAGGCAACATGGAATCTCTATTACCTTCCCCAAACTCTCAGTTCTCCCAGACAAGAGGAGGCTGGGGCATTCTGTGACCCAATGTTGGAAAATATCCTTTAAAACCATGCCCTAAGTATATTCTTCTGTTTCTAATACAGTAACTTGTCTGGTCTTACCAAACTGTTTTGCTTCATGACAACAACAAAAAAATTGTTCGACAGAACCTATTGGAGAACAAAATCCATCAGACGTTGTGTAATCCATAGAAAGCAACTAGGACACATTTCTTTGTTCTTGCCATGGTCTGTGGGCCTTTCACTTGGCAGATCCTTGGGTATTTAATTATATGTGCAATCAGATATGTACCTAATTCCGAGAGTCCTCTGCTCACTGAAATCAGTGATTAAATGTTGCATCTGCACACACAAAAAAGCTGAATGGACCTGTTAGCCTAAACAATTCTGAGTTTGGAAGTTTTAAGCATTAGGAATATTTGGTATTATTTGGAGTTAAAACATTGCCTACTAGAACTTTTGCTATGTGAGGCAAGCAAAATCACTTTCTGTTTGAGCTATAGGCTGCTCTCACTATAGCTCTCTGCTCTCGTTTCTATGTATATAATGCAAGGCATCGCTTTCTGATAGAAGCCTGATTCAATTTAGATGTATGATATCAAAGTCATTAATTTTCTAAAAACATTTGGTATTTCATACCATGATACAAGCGTAGGGGAAAAAAAACCCCAAATTCAAGATGTTTAATATAGGGTATGCATGATGAGGTCAGTGCTAGAAACTATGGCAAAAAACAGCTAGTTTCCCAAATTACAGGTACAAGTTAAAGGACAGATCTTTATTTACAGAGTTAAATGTTTATGATAAATATCTGTAAAGAGAAAATATCACTGACTTCTCTTTTGGGAAAACAGTACAGTTTTATCTGACTGAGAAGAAAGACAAATGGAATGTCATGGCACTTACAGAAACTTTGAACTATTGTTAGTTTAAAAAAACAGGAATGTTTGTAGGAAAGAAAAAAATATGCCTGGAAAATTCTTATGTATTCTAAGAACTTAGGCTTTTCAATGCTGCAAGGGAAATATTTTTGGCAAGTAAAATTCAGAGTATAACCTGCACGATTTACAGTAGGTTTACCTACAAGGTTTACAGTAAGCTACGTAAGACATGTATGATGTCAAATGACAAGTAGTTTTGGTTAGAGAGTTTGGGTTTGCGTGAGGATCCTGGTAATGCTGCATTTTCCTTTGCAACCTGCACATGGATACATTTTTAGCTGTGCCGTTAGCTTTTCAGATGCACCTGTCCTTTCTGTAATGAATGCTTGTTCAAGGTGCGAGCCCCAAAGTGTGAGCCCGTATGTCAGCCTAAGTAAAGAACTGAAGGACTGGCCTCTGTCTTCCTTTGGGGACTGCCTCGGACTGGCCTCTGTCTTCCTTTGGGGACTGCCTCCTCCCTCAAGGCTAGACCAGCTGTGGTGGGCAGGGGCTCTGCCTCTCTCTCCAAGTACCTCAGATAAGTCGCTGACCTCCCTGTGCCTCAGTTCCCTCAATGGAGAAATTGGGGGAGTCCTGGCTGATTGTGGCAAAGGTCTCTTCCAGAGTTTAAAACATTTAACAGAATGACGTTCAACAAGAAAGCGTTACTTTGTTTGGGGATTTGGGGTTGTTGTTGGTTTGGTACACATTGAAACAAAATATCACAGTGTGGTGGTTATTTTCTAAAATTAGTCTGTTGGTAAAATTCCCTAGACATTTTAAAAATCAGAATGAACTGAGCTTACTGTTGTTTTCGTACATATCAGGATTAGTGGATGGACTTAAAATAAATTCGTGTAAATGCTACTTATGTATAATTAGATTCGGAATTTAGGGGCGCCTGGGTGGCGCAGTCAGTTGAGCGTCCGACTTCAGCCAGGTCACGATCTCGCGGTCCGTGAGTTCGAGCCCCGCGTCAGGCTCTGGGCTGATGGCTCGGAGCCTGGAGCCTGTTTCCGATTCTGTGTCTCCCTCTCTCTCTGCCCCTCCCCCGTTCATGCTCTGTCTCTCTCTGTCCCGAAAATAAATAATAAATAAATAAATAAAAATAAAGATTTGGAATTTAAATTCCGACTATAAGCCTGAGTCCAAGAAAGCCTAGTTATTTATATATTAAACACTTTGTTTTACCCAGCAGTCAGGCCACCTAACCTGATTCTGCGACGTGACAGATGTGAAACCCTGTCACTTATCAGGGAGGCTGGGAAAATCCTGTTCTGTAAGTAACCTGGTGCCCTCAGCACTGTAACTGCATTGGCCACCTGATGTGAAATGTGAGCACAGCACGGGTTGCTTTGTATGAGGCATCAGATCCACGTGGAATTAAAGGCTTCATGTCAACTGTTTGAATGATGATCTAATGAAAATTGTTAATTAAGTAAAATAGGTAATGTGAAGCATTTATAACTTAGTCATTAAAGGAACCTTCAAGGGGTGCTTGGGTGGCTCAGTCAGTTAAGCGTCTGACTTCGGCTCAGGTCACAATCTCACGGTTCGTGAGTTCAAGCCCCACATCGGGCTCAGTGCTGACAGCTCAGAGCCTGGAGCCTGCTTCCGATCCTGTGTCTCTCTCTCTCTCTACCCCTGCCCTGCTCACACTGTCTCCACCTCTCAAAAGGTGAATAAACGTTAAGAAGAGTATTTAAAAAAATAGGCACCCTCAAATGATTCAGCTATCAACTTTTATGATTTTAAAAATATATATACTTAATCTTTTTTATGCACATTTGAAGTGAATGCCCTGATCAACATTCTTACCCTTCACAGATTTCATTACATATAAAGAGATGTGCAGAAATACTCCAGAATTATAAATTTCCAACTGCTTCTGTACAGTTGGCACTCCACGGCACTCCTCTGAGCTCTTGGCCATCCTTGTTGGTTGGCGTTTAGGTTTATAACCTAGGCTGATGTGACAAAGGTAAAGAAGCCAAATGAAAGCCCCCATTGGTCGAAATGATTTTGAAGAGTCCATTTGCTGTTGCCAGAAAGCAAAGTGAGTGTCCCCTGTCCGTATGGATGTGTCAGGCATATGTGTGAGGCATATAGAGAAAATCTGCAAGGAAATAAAAATGAAACTATTCGTGAAGGTGTTGGGATTAGGAATGGTGGTTTTTTTTCCAATAATTTAATGTTATATTGTTTTTACAATAAAATTTTGAATGCTCTTATCTTCTGGAACATATTGTTGTTATTAAAATATAAATCTTAACAGTTAGGGTCTCAAACTACAATGAGAAACAATTTCAGAACCTCCCCCCCTAAAAACAGAGCAAAACTCTTTTGGAATCCTACCCCAGGGAATCAAGTATGTTTTGAATTGCAGTGTCAAGACACTATAGCGTTGAGGTTAAGAGTACCAACAGTGGGGGGCGCCTGGGTGGCTCAGTTCGTCACGGTTCGTGAGTTCGAGTCCCGAGTTGGGCTCTGTGCAGACAGCTCAGAGCGTGGAGCCTGCTTCCGATTCTGTGTCTCCCCCTCTCTCTACCTCTCCCCAACTCATGCCCTGTCTCTGTCTCTCAAAAATAAATAAATGTTAAAAAAAAAAAAGTACCAACAATGGAAAAAAGTACACCTGAGTCCAGATCAGATCTCATTGAAGTTCTTAAATCTCTCTTACCTCAATTTACTTAATCTTTGCAATAGGAGTAATAATAAGGCATATATACTTCATAAGGATATCAAGATAAGACTTTCTCCGGGCACAAGACTCAATAAATGTTGGCTGCCACTGCTGTTATTATTTATCAAACTACTTTAGAAGTCCTGAAATTGGATAATTGGGGGAAAGAAGCTATATGAAAACAAACTATATGAAAACATTTAACTTTCTGTAACTCAGGTAAAATCTAAAAACCCATCTGAAGGTCAAATTTAGATATACTTGTCAAAATGAGAAAAGGTATGTAACAAAAAGGTCAAATACAGATGGTTTCTCTGGAAGTTGGAATCTATGAATTTCTAAAGCCAAACTTTTTGAGGTACAAGTTAAATATGGTCACATTCACCCTTCTCAGATGAGTTTTGGGTTTTGACAAAGCTGTGCAATCATGTAACCACCACCGCAAGCAGCAAGATGGCAGTCTTCATGGCCCCTGACTGCCCCGCCCCCCCCCCCCAGTGCCTTACTAGTCAGTCCTTTCCTTCAGCCCCAGGCTCTGGCAACCACTGATCTCACTTCTGTCCCTTCAGTTTTGCCTTTTCCAGAATGTCACATAAATGGAATCCATTCATTTTTTTAACGTTTGTTCATATTTTGAGAGACAGAGTGTGAGTGGGGGAGGGGCAGAGAGAGAGAGAGAGAGAGAGAGATGGAATCCGAAGCAGGCTCCAGGCTCTGAACTGACAGCATAGAGCCCGACGCGGGGCTCAAACTCACAGACCATGAGATCATGACCTGAGATGAAGTCAGACGCGTAACCAACTGAGTCACCCAGGTGCCCCGGAATCCATTCATGTTTGAGAAAACAATGCTGTGAACCTTTTTAAAATCCTTCTCAAAAAAAAAAAAACAAAAAAAGTTTGAGAAATAATTTTTATCTGGAGATTCGTGGCGCACAGGATGTTACTGGTCAATCACAGGTGGGTTTTGTTTAACCCTGGTGACGTGCCTTGACTTCTAGGAAGGCTGAATGTGCTTTCCTGCTACCGTTGACCGTCCAAGTTGAAATTCTCTCTCCGTGGCTATCCCCAAAGTTCTCTTCCTTGCTTCCCTCTTTAACGGAAAAACCTGATAAATAGTGGATGACTCAAGCGAATTGGGGCTTGCTGAACTTGATAGTGAACTAAAAGACTACACGGAGCTATAGGTAAGAGGCAGGACATGTTTGGAAAGTTTTTATTTATTTTCAAGGTTTCACATGTTCTAATAAATCCAATGAGGGATTTTTTCATTGTAAATAAATCTGGGGAGGACCGGAAGAACATCAGAATGAAGAGTCAACTGTCCTGAACTGTGAAGTAAGCAACTGACTCATAAACAAAGTGACTCGCTCTCTCGTGACCAAGTGGCCCATTGTAACTGCTGGTGCTACTAGGGAATGACCGTGGGCACTTACTGTTAGGCCTGGAGCAGCTGGCATTATGCCCCTGGCAGGACAGGGCTGGGCAGGACACTCTGAGAACATGCCAATAGGTTTGGAGACGGTTTCCAACACTTGCTGGATGTGTGACCTTAAATTACTCCAAACTGTTTTTTCTTGCCCGTTTTTCTATATAATTAGAGGTTTTTTCTTCTCCATTTTTTCCTAACTCTTAATCCTTTGTGACAGGCATTACAGATTTTTCCATTTTATTATGTCTTAGACTTTTTTTTTAATGACATTTTAAATTTTTTTAATGTTTATTTATTTTTTTTTTAATTTTTTTTCAACATTTATTTATTTTTGGGACAGAGAGAGACAGAGCATGAACGGGGGAGGGGCAGAGAGAGAGGGAGACACAGAATTGGAAACAGGCTCCAGGCTCTGAGCCATCAGCCCAGAGCCTGACGCGGGGCTCGAACTCACAGACCGCGAGATCGTGACCTGGCTGAAGTCGGACGCCCAACCGACTGCGCCACCCAGGCGCCCCTAATGTTTATTTATTTATTTTTTTTATTTATTTTTTTTTTTAAATTTTTTTTTTTTCAACGTTTTTTATTTTTATTTTTGGGACAGAGAGAGACAGAGCTGAACGGGGGAGGGGCAGAGAGAGAGGGAGACACAGAATCGGAAACAGGCTCCAGGCTCCGAGCCATCAGCCCAGAGCCTGACGCGGGGCTCGAACTCACGGACCGCGAGATCGTGACCTGGCTGAAGTCGGACGCTTAACCGACTGCGCCACCCAGGCGCCCCCCTAATGTTTATTTTTGACAGAGAGAGAGAGAGAGAGAGAGAGAGAGAGAGAGAGAGAGAGAGAAATAGAGTGTGAGCAGGGGAGGGGCAGAGAGAGAGGGAGACACAGAATCCGAAGCAGGCACCAGGCTCTGAGCTGTCAGCACAGAGTCCAACGTGGGGCTCGAACTTACTAACTGTGAGATCATGACCTGAGCCGAACTCAGATGCTTAACCAACTGTGCTACCCAGGCACCCCATCTTAGACTTTCTTACAGTGTTTTTGGTCATAATAAAGTTTATAAACATGGAGAGAAGCATATGTCAAGTTACCAATCTTTTCCCTTACTGCTTCTAGATTTTGACCCAAAGATTATAGAGGAATTTACCTGTTTTCTTCCAATGCTTAGATGGTTTCATTTTTTGTCCACTGTTACTACAGCCTCCAGGATGACCCACAATGATCTCCAGCCTCCTGGTAATTTTGAGTAGTCCCCTCCCACATTGAATAGAGCAGACCAGTGTAAAAATAGGATACCTTGGAAATGGAGTGTGACTTCTGAGGCTAAATCATAAAAGGCATTCATGGCTTCCTCCTTCTTCTCTCTTGGGTCACTCTCTCTGGGGAAAGTTAACTGCCCAGTTTCGAAGACATTCACGTGGCTCAATGGAGAAGCCAGTGTGGTGAGGAACTGAAGCTTCCTGCCAATAGCGATATGAGTGGGCCATTGTGGCCCTGTGGATCGCTCAGGGCCAGTCAAGCCCCGGCTGATAGGCTGACCACAATCTCATGGGAGATACTGAATCAGAACCACCCAGCTAAAATGTTCTCAAACTCCTGATCCACAGAAACTGTGAGGTAATGTTTATCATTTTAAGCCATAAAGTTTCAGAGGAGTTTATTGATAGCAGTAGATTAATAGATCTGTAATTTTTCCTCTGAGCAGAGAACATTAGAACAGTGCAGATAATAGGTTATAGGATGTGATCTGTGGATACACACATAAACTGGTACTGCATTGTCACAGAGCCTCCTGAATAAGACCAAAATGGCAGCATGCAGTTCTGGAGCCTGTTCTGCATTGGTTAAGATCCGACCCAAGGATGCCACTTTGCTATGTACTGTAGAACTTGATCATCTCACTTAGGAGTAAGCAGCCTTTGGGAAAACAAGCTGATCTCAAAATAAACATTTTTTAAAAGTTTACTTATTTATTTTGAGAGAGAAAGAGAAAGAGCTCAAGCAAGCGTGAGCAAGCTGGGGAGGGGCAGAGAGAGAGAGAGAGAGAGAGAGAGAGAGAGAGAGAGAGAGAATCCCAAGCAGGCTCTGCACTGTCAGCGCAGAGCCTGATGTGGGGCTCGATCCCACAAACCGTGAGACCATGACCTGAGCCAAAATCGAGAGTCAGACGCTCAACCGATTGAGTCACCCAGGTGCCCCCCAAATTAACATTTTTATCTACAAAACGATGGTGTTATTTTACCGCGAAGAGAATAGCATGTTCTTTCTTTTTTTTTTTTTTTTTTTTTTATTTATTTTTTTTATTTTTGGGACAGAGAGAGACAGAGCATGAACGGGGGAGGGGCAGAGAGAGAGGGAGACACAGAATCGGAAACAGGCTCCAGGCTCCGAGCCATCGGCCCAGAGCCTGACGCGGGGCTCGAACTCACGGACCGCGAGATCGTGACCTGGCTGAAGTCGGACGCTTAACCGACTGCGCCACCCAGGCGCCCCAATGTCCTTTCTTAAGAGACTTAACCCCTCCGTGAATAGTTTCTCTTCTGTGAAATGGCAACGGCTATTTCCACCTTAGAAGGTTTTGTGAGGATTACGCAGCGAATACTTACAAAATTCCCAGAGCCTCACACACAGTAGGTGCTTAATAATATCACTATTAATTACTGCCTCTAGGGTTGAATAACTATTACTTCAATCTCCCAAGCTAGACCTTAACTCCTTCCTGTCCCCTGCTCTGCATTCAACCAATTACCATATTACATCAAGTCTACCCCTTCAACACTCTGTAAATCATCCCCTTCTCCCTCCTTACCCTCTCTCCACAGCCACTCTCCTAGTTTAGGCCTTCATAATTTCTTGCCTAGCACACCCCATGGGTCTCCAGTCCAGCTCCATCCAATTGAGTCACCATGCTGGTGTCACAAACTTGAAGATATGAACTTGATCATGTCACCACCTTCCAGAGCTTCCTATGGCTCACAGCACTAGAACCACCTGCAGCGTCAGGGACTGTTAAAATACAGGCTCCCGGGTACCGCTCCAGACGCTACAACAGGTTCTGAAATGATTGTCCCAGTGCAGAGAGCCACATGCATTTGCAAAGCAGTTCAGGAAAGGGTTCCCCAACTGTGGATTCTGCAGACTCAAGGTAGATGAAAGTTGCTTGGCCCTCCAAGTGGGACGTGTGTCCTTCTTTGGCTTCCACCTGTACTTTTCTCCGTGTGGTCCCATTTTTTTGTTTGTTTGTTTCTAGGATACAGTCAGTACACAGGGAGTCGTACCTTTAGAAAACGATGCTAAGAAAAACCATTCTAGGAGTGTCTGGCTGGCTCTATCAGTAGAGCATGCTACTCTTGATCTTAGGGTTGTGAGTTCAAGCCCCATGTTGGGCGTGGAGCATACTTCCAATAAAAACCAAAAACACAAAAACACACAAAAAAACAAAAAACCCTCTATTTTTTAATTTAAAAAACCCCCTAAAAACCGACAGTGCCATGTCCAGATCCTCCCCCACAGAATAACCCACATTAAAACGACAGTTCTTAAATGAGGCCCACCAAAAGAACAGTCTGTTTCATCCCCAAATGTAACAAATGTGTGATCAGGTGTAATAGCAATCGTGGGAGAAGCTGTTGGCACATGACAAGGAATCGAAAAGAGAAGATTCAGATTTAAACAGGCTCTAAGAAACAGGAATGTTTCTCTTGGACATGGGAGTATTACAGCCACTAAGAAAATGAAGTGGAGAGAAATTCCTATCCCTAGGCCTGGATTAAGCATCTCTCATGAAAGTGGAAATCATCCAATGACCTAAAGGGCTTAAGGTGGTCCCAGGTGCCCTGACAAGAAAAGGCTTCCAGAACACAAGACAAATTACCCGGGGGCAAGAGTGCCTTTCACGTCCAGGACGTGCGGTGGGGAACCCATAATTTGGCATCTGGTTCATCCATCAGTTTCTCATTGGTGGAGTCATGTGAGCCTGCAAAGCTCAGAGATCTACCCTTCAGGTCTCCTTCGCTGTCAAAGACAACATACTTCCGTGTCGACCGGTGGTTTAAGGATAAGTCCTAGTTCTCGGGGTTTGGTGGGCTAGGTGTCACCTGGCCTGGTGAAAATACTGCATCACATTTTAACGTGGCAGGTCATGTATGCCCCTAGACATTTCTGCTCTCGGTCCGAGTGTCCTGGGTGGGAACGATGAGGCAGGCAGGCCCTCCTGTCAGGCGGCTGTGAACAAACCCTCGCCGGGGACAGTGACAGTCCTAGTCCTGCCAGTGACCCGGCTGGGAACTAAGGCACTCCAGGCGTGTGCAAGCCCTCCCCGGCGCCACGCTCCTCCCACAGGCCGACGCGGGTGTAGGCCTAACGGCCAGAATTCACCCGGCGCCCAGCGCGCGCGCCCCGCCTCGAGCTCGTCATATATGACACGGGCCTGGGTCCCCAAGCCCAGAAGACCGCTGGGGGCGGTAGGAACGGCGCCCAGGAGCTCCCGCCGCGCCAGAACCCAGAGCCCGGAAGCCTCACGCCGCCGCCCGCCATGAACGGCTCCCTGCGGCCGGGCGCCAGCAGCTGGCGACGGGCAGCCACCATGGTGCTGGCCGCGGGCTGGGCGCGCCCGGGCCCCGCCGCCCCGTCGCCGCCCGCCGAGGGTTTTCGGCTGCTGCTGCTGCAGCGCTCCGAGAGCCAAGGCTTCTTGCCCGGGGCGCACGTCTTCCCGGGGGGCGTGCTGGACAAGGCAGACCACTCGGCCGACTGGCTGCGCCTCTTCGCGCCGCACCACGGGCCGCCGCGTTTCGGCCTGGGCCCGCCACTGTCGCGGCCAGCCTCCTTCCCGGGGCTGCCCAACGCCGCCGACGAGGACGGCGCGGCGCTGCCGGATGACGTAGCCTCCCGCATCTGTGCCATCCGCGAGGCCTTCGAGGAGGCGGGCGTGCTGCTGCTGCGGCCGCGGGCCGCCCTGCCCACCGCGGCCGAGCCCGCACGCGCCCTCGCGCCGCCGCCGGGCCTGGACGCCTGGCGCGACCGCGTCCGCCGCGACCCGCGCCACTTCCTGAGCCTGTGTGCGCACCTCGACTGCACGCCCGACATCTGGGCGCTGCACGACTGGGGCGGCTGGCTCACGCCGTTCACGCGCTCGGGTGGCCGCCGCTTCAGCACCGCCTTCTTCTTGTGCTGCCTGCGGGAGCCGCCGCCCGTCTACCCGGACTTGACCGAGGTGGTGAGCTGCCAGGTAGGGCCTGCGCGGCGCCGGCGTAGGGACTCACAGGAACTTGAGAATCAGGGCCCCCTCCGCCAGCAGCCCAGGCCTATCTGGAACTTCCCTATAAGCCCAGCACGGGGGCTAATTACAGGTCTTCCCCCCCCCCCCCCCCATCTGTGATGGGGTTACAGCCCCGGGACCTAACCTACCTAACCTCTTAGCCTGACCTACCTTAAACGTGCTCAGAACACTAACATTAGCCTACAATTGGGCAGAATCAACTAACATAAAGCCTATTTTATAACAAAGTGTTGAATATCTCATGTAATTTATTGAATGCTGAAAGTGGGCAACAAAGGTGGTAATGGTACAGAATGAGCGCAAGGGTATCATCAGTTGTTTACCTTCAGGATCACACGACTCACTTGGGAGCTTGCTCATTGCTGCTGCCCGGCACTACCCGTGGTGAATACCTAACTGTGGGAAGACGTCAAAATTCAAAAGTAACTTTGCTGCTTGAATGTGTATGGTTTTTGCAGCATCCTAGAATTGCAAAATTGTAAGTAGAACCAAAGTCGGGACTGTCCGTAGCTTCCTCAGAGCCATACAGCCGATAAGTGAGCGAGCAAGGCAACCAGGTAGCCCCACTCTCAACCCTGCAGGCCAAAGCCAGGACCTTGGTGAAGTGCTCCTCTGCTTCTTCAAGAGGCCTTGACTCTGCTTCTCAGGTGCTTCCCTCCAAGAGAGCCCTTGGGGAGATCCCAGGAGTTGTGCAGTGCTGTTCAGGTCCCAGGCTCCTTCCTGAGCACGTTCCCTGCATTAACTCATTTCATGCCCACTCCATTTCATGCAGTATAATTATGTCCTCAGAGAACATACTTTATATGATTTCAGTCTTAAATTTATTGAGGCTTTTTCTATGGCCACAAATATGGTCTATCTTGGTGATTGTTCCTTTTGCACCTAAAAAGAATAATATGTTCTGTGCTTGCTGGAGAGTTTGGAAAAATGGCAATTAGGTTAAATTTGTTGGTAGTGTCTTTCAGCTCTTCCATAGTGTTTTCTTGTTCCATCAGATACTGACAGGAATGCTGACATTTTTTTTCAGATTTGTTTTCTTTTAAGTAATCTTCATACCCAACAGGGTGCTTGTACTCACAACCTTGAGACTAAGAGTCGCATGCCCTACAGACTGAGCCAACCAGGTGCATCCCGGGAATGCTGACATTTTTAACGAGAAATTGTGAATTTGTCTTTTTCTCTATCAGGTTTTGCTTCAGGTATTTTGAAGCTTCCTTGTAAGGTGCTGCCGAAACATATAGGACTGTTAAAGCTTGATGGATTGACCGTTTGGTTATTATGAAATACCCTTTGGGGCATCTGGCAGTTAGGCATCTGACTTAGGCTCAGGTCTTGACCTCATGGTTCGTGAGTTCGAGCCCTGCATTGGGCTCTGTGCTGACAGCTCAGAGCCTGGAGCCTGCTTCAGATTCTGTGTGTGTGTGTGTGTGTGTGTGTGTCTGCCCCTCCCCTGCTCACACACTCTCTCTCTCTCTCTTTCTCTCAAAAATAAATAAACATTAAAAAATTTTTTTGAATAAAAATAAAGTATGTTTCTTGTAGGCAGCACATAGTCTTCCTTTTCTTATCAGTAGTATAATTTCTGCCTTTTAGCTGGAGTGTTTAGATCATTTATATTTATATATGTTTATATATTTAAATATTTATATTTAATTCAAACCTACCATCTTTTAGTTTGTTATCTGTCCTATCTATTCTTTGCGTGTTTTTCTTTTCCTGACTCCTTTTGTATTATTTGAGTATTTTAAGGACTCTATTTTACCTCCATTATTGACTTATTAATTATACTTCTTTGTGGTTACTCTAGGGTTTGCAGTACATAGCTTTCATCATGTATCATGTTGGAACCTGACAACAGTATACCTACATTTCTCCCCTCATGTCCAATAGCTATTGTTGTCATACATTTGACTTTTATTATTATTATGAACTCTATAGTGCATTGATTAATTTGCCCTAAACAGTCAATCTTTGAAAGACTGCAACAATGAGTAGAAAATGTCTTTTATGTTTACCTGCATATTTACCATTATTACTGCTCTTCATACCTTTGTGCAGATTAAAATCTACACCTGGTTTCTTTTGGCCCAAAAAACATCCTCTAATATGTGTTGTATTTCAGGTCTTCTGACAATGAATCTTGTAAATTTTGTTTACCTGAAAAATACTTTATTTTGCCTCCATTTGTTTGAAAGATATTTTGGCTGGGTATAGAATTCCAAGTTAACATATTTGTTTGTTTGTTTCTCTCAGTGCTTAAAGATGTTGCTTTGGTATTTTCTGGTTTGTATAATTTATGATGAGAAATCTGCTTTTAACTCTTTGGTCCTCTGTGCCTAATGTGTTTTGTTTTGTGTTTGTGGCTACTTTAAATATTTCCTCTTAGTCATTGGTGTTCATCAATTTGATTACAATGTGCCTGGTTTTCTTTTTGTTATTTGTTTCTTCAGATATTTTTCACCTCCCCCTCTTTTCTGGGACTCCAATTACATTTATGTTGGACTACTTGAGAATGTAACTGGTAACTTGTTCATTTTGTTTCAAGTATTTTATCTCTGTGCTTTATCTTGAATAGATTCTACTGCTACATTTTCAAGTTCTTTTTCTCTTTTCTTATGTAGCATCTAACTTGCTGTAAATAGCATCCTGTGTGTTTTTCATTTCAGATACTTTTCATTTTTAGAAGTTCCATTTAGTTTAAAAATATTTTCTATTTCTCTTATCCTGTTCATATTTTCCTTTATGTCTTTGAGTCAATGGAACATACTTACAACAGTGGTTTTAATGCCCCTTTCTACTAATTCCATCATCTCTGTAGTGTCCATGGACCAATTTGTCTTCTAGTTAGGGGTCACATTTTCCTGCTATCCTGTCATGGGTCTTGCAATTTTTTATTGGATGTTGGATATTGTGATTTTTATGAGTACTGGATTTTGTTGTGTTCCTTTAAAGATTGTTGAACTTTTCCTGGCAGGAAGTTAAGTTATTGCAAATTAACTTGATCTTCCTGAGATTTTTTTTTTTTTTTTTTGAAGTTTCTGTTTGGAGAGAGAGGAGGAGAGAGAGAGAATCCCAGACAGGCTCTGGGCTGTCAGTGGGCAGAGCTCGATGTGGGGCTCGAACTCATGAACCATGAGATCGTGACCTGAGCCGAAATCAAGAGTTGGACGGTTAACCAACTAAGCCACCCAAGCACCTCTTTTTTAAAAGTGGTTTTAGAGTAGTTCCATGATAGCCTTTATTCTATCAGCTGCACTTCTACTGAGACCCTTCTGCTGAATGCCCCTTATATTCAACAAGTTCTCTCCACTGTGGTTGGAGGAAGTTTTTCCTGGCCCTAGGTGAGTCCTAGAAATTATTAGTCTTAAAGCCCCCAAGTAACTTTTCTTTTCTTAGAAAGCATGTTTTCCAACGTCATGTGGTTTCATCTTATGCTGGCATAGATTAGTGTTTCGCAAAGACTAAGGGCATCCTATACGGATCTTAGGAGCTCTACTCTATATAGATCCCTCCTCTCAGGTACCATGTCTTCCATATTCTAGCCTGTATGGGCCTTTCCAAACTCTGTTCTCTGTCTCCTCAGTAAGTCAGTGAGAATGGTATAGGTTAGGTTCTCTTTCCTTTTGCTGTGGTCTGACAATTACCTTTAGGCAGAGAACCTTGGCAATGGTAGAGTTCACCTCATTTGTTTTTCTTTTCTCACAAATTACAATTCTGCATTTTTCAATGTCTGAAAATGATCGATTCATAGATTTTGTCCACTTCTCTATTGTTTATATCATGTTGGAGAAAGGTAATTCTAGCACTCATGGCTGGAAGAGGAGATTTTTTATTTTTTTTTAATTTTAGAGGGACAGAAAGAAAGAGTGAGCACATGAGTTGGGGAGAAGGGCAGAGGGGAAAGAGAGAATCTTAAGCTGGCTCTATGCTCAGTGCAGAACCTGATGCAGAGCTCGATCGCCTGACCCTGCTGCGATCATGACCTGAACTAAAGTCAAGAGTCAGATGCTCAATCGACTGAACCACCCAGGCGCCCCTGGAAAGATTTCAATAAGCAGCAGTTCTTAACCTAGTCAAGGCTGGTGATTCTCAACAGGGGATGATTCACCCACCCACCCCTAGATACATTTGGCAATGTCTGGAGATGTGTTTGATTTTCCTAATTTGGGTAGTTCTACTGGCTTCTACTGGGTAGAGCTCAAGGATGCTTCTGACATCCTTTAGGGTACAAGACAGTCACCAACAACAAATAATTATCTGGCCTAAGGTGTCAAAGGTTTTGTGAGCAGTGCATTACAAGTAACAAGTAACCAATAAATGATAAGCTCTCTTAACCTATGGTCTGGACTAACCTGAATAGGTTGAATTAAGTGAGTTGTACCTATTGTTTAGCTCTTCATCTTGATTGTTAATCACTGAACTCATGTGGAATTGATCAAAGAGAGTTCTATGTAAATAACTTACAGAGTGGGTGGTCCTTTGAGGCCCGAGCATTGTTTTCCAAAATGCAGCCTTGGCAAGTTGAGAATAACCCGAGGTGCTTCTTATAAATAGATTGTTTGGTCCCATAGATTAACCATAAGCATTCCTCAGGGGGAAGTTTAGGCATGTACAAGCTTTTACACCTTTGGCCTATAGTTATCCGTGGCAGAAATCGATTTCAATTTCCTAGATTAGGCATGAGAATCAGTTTCCATTAGTGTAAATGGATATTTAGTCAGTCAGTTAAAGAAAGACCCCTTTGGGGTTATTTCATATTTGCTGAATCAACTCCTTTTATCAAAATGTGTATGGAAGTAAGGCTTGGGAAGGAGGAAAGGTCACAGCAGTCAGGTCATTTAAGTTAAATGGGCAAATGCTGTCTGGTTGGTACTGTGCTGTTATTATTAGTTTTTAAGTTTATTTATTTTGAGAGAGAGCGAGAATCTCAAGCAGGCTCTGCGCTCTCAGCATAGAGCCCAACATGGGGCTCAGTCCCACTGACTATGAGATCAAGACCTGAGCAGAAATCAAGAGTCCGATGCTCAACTGACTGAGCCACCCAGGCGCCCTGATACTCTGCTGTTATTACATTCCTGGAACGATAGGCTGAGTCATGCCTCCTGACCTTCCCGAAAGCTCCTTTTGCTCCTCTTTACCCCATCATAACATGTGAACTTGTCATGCTACTTTCTGATTGCTGAAGGCCCCATAGGGCCTGAGAGAGCTTTGTCTTGTTCACCACCTCCCCAGGGCCTACCCAAGGCACCTGTTTGTGGGTGGAATGAATGGGCACTGAATTCTCAATCTACTTTCATGAATTAACACCGGACAGGCTTCTTTTTCCCCTGGGAGTGACCAGAACCAGCTTGCCTTCTTGCATCTTCTGCCTTCTCTGCTGAACCCCCCCCCTTCCCCCCCCCGCCCAGGTCAATGCTTGGTGATCTATCCTAGTTGATTTATTGGTCCTTAGGATCAGCGTCCCATTAACCAACCTCTTGTGAGGGTGGAGGGTCAGCCCACATTTCATTAACCAAATCTTTTCATGTTGTCTTAGAGGATTCTAGCAAGGCACATTAATACATTAATTGTACGACGTCAGTTAGATTTGGGTACTGATCTAATGATTTCAAATCTTCCATTGCCTCTGGAATAAACCTTAAAACCCTGGCCATTGTCTTCCACAGTGGTCATCTCCATCAGAGGCAACTGAGAGTTTCATATCGAAAAAAATTTGGTTAGCACCCCCACAGTTCTACGAAATAAGAAGGCTTGGAAACTTTGCCTCTCTCTCTGACTTGCACAAATTTTGTTTGGATGGTGCATTGGAAGAGATGGAAAGATGGCTGCCGATCACATTTTTAACTGCTGATGCAATGCTCCAGCTTTTACCAGGTAAGTCAGTGAAGCACAGTGTTCTTCTTCTTCTTTTTTTTTTTTTAAGTTTATTTATTTTTGAGAGAGAGAGAGAGAGAGAGAGAGAGAGCGAGCATACAAACTGGGGAGGAGCAGAGAGAGAGGAGACAGAATTCCAAGTAGGCTCCACACTGTCCGTGCAGAGCCCGATGCGGGGCTCAAACCCATGAACTGTGAGATCATAACCTGAGCCGAAATCAAGAGTTGGATAGTTAACCAAAGCCACCCAGGCGCCCAGCACCGTAGTATTCACATTTAATGCACTGGGCTGTATGGCAGTATTGTGCAACACAGAGACATGAATTACCATCTGTTTTACACAATACAGCAGTTTATTAAGTAATGTCCAAGTCTATAAAATATCCATGGTGTTTATTATAACCAAAAGTTCTAAGTAAGTCATTTTGTATACACACATACGTTTATTTAAATATGTTTCCTAGATGTTTACAAAACTCTTTCTCATGTTATTTCACTTTTTTACACTTTAATTTTGAATTTTGAGAATGAGTTATGAAGTTGAAAACTTTTGTTTTCAAATACGCTCTGTTAAGAACTTGGATTAGGAGAAATTGTCAACTTATTTGAATTAGGGAGTTTGTTGGCAGTTGATTGTTGTTGGGTAAGTGCTAGGTGGGGGTTTTGTGGCAGTTTACCTTTTAAATTTTTTTTTAATGTTTATTTATTTTTGAGAGAGACAGAGAGAGAGAGAGAGAGAGAGAGAGAGAGAGAGGCAGAGCATGAGCAGGGGAGGGTAGAGAGAAAGGAAGACACAGAATCCGAAGCAGGCTCCAGGCCCCGTGCTGTCAGCACAGAGCCCAACACAGGACTTGAACCCATGAACGGTGAGATCATGACCCGAGCCGAAGTCGTACACTTAACCGACTGAGCCACCCAGGCGCCATGGTTTTGTGGGTGGGACTTTGTGACCTGCTCATGGCTGCTTGGCTCGGTTCTCACAATAGCGACAACAGTTGTTACTCATCCTACAGTCGTACGGTTTAGCAGTTTTGATGTGTAAATGATAATTTGTGTAATTTAACCTTAAAATTATTAGAACAGCTCACATTGAAACCCAAAAATGTATGGATGTCAAGGCCAATATTAATACCAACTAGGATAAAGAGTCAGGTTAGCCTAAAAGTTATAATTCGTGATGAAAAATACCAAGTCATAAATACTTATGTGCCCAAAGAAACTTTTTGGCTGGGGAATGGGGAGTTGGGGGGTGTGGGTATTAAAAACACAAGAAAGACATTGAGGTAGGCTCATAAAATCGGACTTACTTAACACCTATCTCCGTTCCAAACACATGACATAGATCGATACCGATGTGCATGTCACTAATATTTTGGAATGTTTTATAAAATAACACTTTGTGGACTCAAAATGTTATTTTTCAGGAGATGAACTGTACTTAGAAGATTCAGACTTTGTAGAGAATGTCATGTCCACGGAAAAAAAGACTGGAGAAATCATGAAGGAAGGCAAGACATTTCACCGAATGGTGTTACACAGCCGCCATGTGTACAGTGTCCACGTGACCGTCCAGTCAAAGCATAAACATGTTTATCCCAAGACCTACGTAGTAAGTCAGAGCCATCTATAGAGGACTGCTCGTTTGTAAGCTGGCTTGCTTGAAGTTGTCCTGCTGAATACCGGAGGTCGACTGGACTTGCTTGGAGCATAAGGACCTTTGTACAATCTAGTACCGATAGTCTAATCTGATATAGTATAATACACATTTCAAGCGTAATATAGTGCTCTCTTGCTTATTTCATCCTTTAAACCTCATGGTATCACACAGATGTAATTAATTATTAATAATCCTGTTCCCGGAATGAGGGGGGGAAGAAAACCTCACAAGGGTTTCCACTTCGAATTATTATTTTATTTACTTACTTTTGAGAGAGAGCCAACAGGGGAAGAGTGGAGAGAGAGAATCCCAAGCAGGCTCCGTGCTGTCATTGCAGAGCCTGACATGGGGCTTGAACTCACAAACCGAAATCAAGATACTTAACCAACTGAACCACCCAGGCACCCATCCACTTCTGTATTATTTTATTATCAAAAGTTTAAATAAGATGTTCTACTGCCATTGTCTTTTAACTGTCCACTGCATTAGCGCTTTCCTTGACGTGCTGAGGAGGTGCAGCCATGAATTCCTTAGACTTGCCGGTGAGATTAGTTGAAGGGAGTCCGATTACATGTGAATAGCACACTGAGATGACACTCAGGTGACGTTATTTTCTTGTTATGTCTTTAGCTTGATGATTAACACACAAATCTGTTTGATACAAAAGGCATTAGTGATTAGGCCTACCAAATTGGAAACCTTTTAGTTCCCATTTTAAAGAAGGATGAAGCCATAACAAAAACCCTATTTATTTTTACTCTGGGGAGCAGTAGCTAATAAATACAGAGATTAAAGAGATGTAGAACTTCATCATTTAATGGTGTTTTATTAATGATGCTTATTTTCAATGGTTTTTAATATGGGTCATTTTTTCACCTCCTCTTAAGAGGAATAATGTTTGTTGATTAAAAATGTGAAATGGTGAAGACACTAATTCTGTTTCAGATCTTTGACTATATTATGTATCATATGATGGACTTTATTTTTCATGAAATGTCTTATTTTTCCTACCTATAAAATAGTGGTATTGATCAATAAGGTATATGTGTATTACTTAATCTTTTTTTTTTTTTAACATTTTATTTATTTTTGAGAGAGAGAGAAACAGAGCATGATGCCGCAGAGGGGCAGAGAGAGAGAAAGAGGGAGACACAGAATCGGAAGCAGGCTCCAGGCTCTGAGCTGTCAGCACAGAGCCCGATGCGGGGCTCGAACTCACAGACGGTGAGATCATGACCTGAGTCAAACTCAGACACTTAACCAACTGAGCCACCCAGGTGCCCCTGTATTACTTAACCTTGACTGGAGGAAACCATCTAGATAAGTGGTTCCCCATCCAGGGAGGCCACTTTTGCCCTTCAGGAGACATTTGGCCATATCTGGAAACATTTTTGGTGGTCACAACTGAGAGTGAGATGCTACTACCGTCTAGTGGGAAGAGGCCGGGGATGCGGCTAAATATCTTACCATAAATAGGACAGCTGTCCACAGCAATCATCTGGCCAAGGTTGAGAATCTCTGATCTAAAGGAAAATCTTTCTTCAGTGAATGTTTCCAACATGTAAACTGTGAGAACCATATACCGTTAGCATTCCCCCGGCTCCTGCACCTACAAAAGTCCTCCTTACTCACTTGGGCTTTGGGCATCGTATTCTTTCACTCTCACAGGAACCAGAATGTAGCTGGAAGAGAACTCCGTGAACACCATTATTTTGCCAGTTAGAAAACTGGGGACAGATCCACACAGCTGATGAGCGCCACAGCTGAATGGCGCCTGATTCTCTGTTAAGCAAGTGACATCTATTACCTATCGCCAAAAGCAGGAGAGCTAACAGTTCTGCCCACTGCGTCTGGGGATTCCAGTCGCCGAGGAAACCACAACACAGCCAAGCATTGGATGGAATAACGCCCTATTCACAGAGAGCAGAAGCAGAGTAAAATCAGCTCCAGTACTGTGCGTCAGTCCCCCGTGGCCCACAGGTGTTCTCCCTGTAGCCAACACAGGGCAAGTGACCTGCACGCACGCCTCTTGTGCTGCAGAAGGACCCCATCTCGCTGCAGTGGACACGTACAATACGGGGTTGGCCAGGTGTCATCTGATGCACACGCTTGTGCAGAGCAAAGGAGTACACGTTGAGTCTGAAACAGGGAAAGACATTCCCACACGAGGGTGATGAGGCCAGCACGGGCTGTGAGGACTCTTTCCTCAGTAGGGAAGCCTTCCAGGCTCAAGGCCCATACTTAGGCAGCGGGGGGGGGAGGGTCAAAAGACCGCATGACACCGCCTTTCCCAACCTTTCTAGTCCTGCACCCTTTTTGCTGGAGTTACATGGTTCAGTGGGTGATTTGGGGAGATGCGACAAGTAACGTGACTTAACGTTTCTGCATGAAGATGTATTTTTGTTGTCGTTTTCATCTGAATGAAACCTTTGTCTCCTTTCCAAGGATGCCTTTTGGGAGACTGTCACATGACTTCCAGCTGTCACAATACCCTAGTGCCCCGGCACAAAATAGGGCCACCCTCCTGAACTGAAAAAGAGTGTTGTTTTGGAGCCTAGCTTGTGAGTGCCTGTGGCATTTACCACATGCTCTCTCTTACTTCCTGTATTCAAGCTACCTGGGCGTCAGATGCAGAAACAGAAAGCTGACCACTTGTCCCCACGGCTCCTCCTTCAAGTCCCCTTCCTGCCCATGCTCGTATCCCTACTGCCTGCCATCTTGTTTGGGACACAGCCAGGAAAACCCATTTTCTACGATGCTATACAGTTTCTTGAAACTGAAGGGACAAACTCAGGAATTAATACTAAGTCAGTATTTATTTTCACTACCTACATCTTTTTTCTGATTCCTTTGAACAACTTCCATGGGAATCCCAAACTGGCATCAGTATTTCAGGTTAACATGGCTTGTCCTCATGGTTCTTTGTTTGTAAGAGTGCGCTGTACTGTGGGAGACACAAAGGGCTCAGATATGAGGGGGCTTCTGAGGGATAATTGTGGGGGAAGGGCCCTCATATTTGGGCACACGTAGCTATTTTATTGTTTCTTCTCGAACCCCTATTTTGTTTTTAACTTGTCTGCAACTTTGGCATTTTCCACTTCCTCCTCGCTCTTTAGCCACTCGTCTTTTCTCTTTAACTTCTTCTCCTCTAACTGACCTTTAGCTGTTAGAGCCTCTCAGGACTTGTTCTCAAACTCTCTACTGTCCTTGGGTGAGGTAAGCACCCAAGGTCACAACCTCCAGGTGCTGTCCTTTGAAAAGGAAATTGCTTGCCCTGTGCTTTCTCTCTTTCCTTCTCACTGGCTGGACATTGTGGCCACTGAAGCAGTTCCCTGGGACCCAGAAACAGAAGCCAGACGGTAGGGCATAACTGCCTGCCAGGCTTGGACTGCTCACCTCTTGCTTGTTACATGAAAGAAAATATAAGTCATTAATTTGGGGGTCCCTCTGTGAAAACCATTAAGCTTGTTTCCTAACCTATATAATTTTCCCTTTTTTTTTAATTAAAAATTTTTTTTAACGTTTATTTATTTTTCAGACAGAGACAGAACATGAACGGGGGAGAGTCAGAGAGAGAGGGAGACACAGAATCCGAAACAGGCTCCAGGCTCTGAGCGGTCAGCACAGAGCCCGACGCGGGGCTTGAACTCACGGACCGCGAGATCGTGACCTGAGCCGAAGTCGGACGCTTAACCGACTGAGCCACCCAGGCGCCCCTATAATTTTCCCTTTTAAGGTTTCCTCAGCGGTCTTCCCTATACCAGAAACCTACCAGTTATTTAGGCCAAAAATATTAGTCGTTCTTTTCCTTTACTCTTATATCCTATATTCCTAAAAGTCCTCCTTTTCCTTTATTCCTATACCCAGGTGAGTAGCAAGTCCTGTTGATTCGATTGCCCCCAATTGTCTCGGAATTCCCATCGTCTGTGCTCTGCACTGTCATCACCTTAGTTGAGCCACGGTAGCCCTGTAACGAATGTAAGGGCCAGTCTCTCCATTTCATTTTTTTTTTTTTAGAGATTTATTGTGTTCTTTTTTAAGTTTATTTATTTTCAGAGAGAGTGTATGCAAGCAGGGAAAGG